>NW_004567111.1:7874708-7876283 GCF_000260355.1 Condylura cristata
GTCTCTGGTGAAGCCTCTCACCGCCCCTGAGCCTCTGGCCTGTACCCCAGTTCTGTATGTACAAATAAATAAATCTTTAAAAAAAATGCTTATTATACACACATATTGTACTAGGAGCTTAAGTTCTCCTTGGAATAGTTCCTTCTCTGATTCTACTTGAACACTTCTCCCTACAGCAGGAGGGTCTGGACTTTCACATGTGGAGTCTATGAGGATTCAGTGATACCATAGGGATAGGAACGGGGAGGGTGAGGAAGGACCTTATAAAGGGGAGAGCTGTTTTAGATCATGGCCTTGATATTTTACATCATATCTCAGGTTAACTCCGACTCCATAACGCGTGGTGAGCTCTCGAAAGCTCAAAGAAACTGTTTTTGTCTAAACAAAACAACTATATCTAAAAATAAATTGTACAACTTTCTCTTGGCATAATTGAAAATCTGCTTGTACTTTCTCTCTTTATGCTGTTTATATGTGTGTGTGTATTTCAGTTTTAATATCTTCATTTAAGCTCAACACCATTTAAATTTTCTTAAGTCTGTCCTTGCTTTTTCTTTGATTTTCTTCCCCTTCTAGTATTCATTCGGTGGCCTGCTTTCTTTTGAGAGAAAAACCATTTGGCAACTTACTCTGGCTGCAAAAATGCTGAACAGGTTTTAAACACTTGGATTTCCCGGCTGGCACTAATCTGCAGCTTGTTACATAAAGGGACCCCTGACACCCTTGAAATTCCAGAGAAACATTTGTGTTGGTGTTTTGCTGTTCTGGGATGACTGGGTGAGGGAGATATGGATTTATAACTGCTATGCACAATCAGCTGTGACTCAAGGGCAAGGTTAGGTATCAAGAGCAGGAATGGGTATGTGTCTGCGTGGAGCAGGGTGTGGTGGGCAAACCTACCTTCCTGGGGGCTGGTCTGTCCCTGGTAGAATCACAGCTCTGCTTCCTGCCACTGCTGTGATAGTTGGCACGGACTCCTGGCACTGAGATCAGCAGCCTCTTCTCCCTCCCTTCATTCCTGCCACACCACTTTAGATTCCTGGCAAAGGGTTGCAACACGTCCTCTGGCTGTTTGTTTCTTTCAGTGCTACATTGCCCTCTGGGATCCTGTGGTCTAAATGTGAGTTCTGACCTTGACCCAGTGGAAAAACTCAACCTTCAGCCTCAGCAGAAAGTAGATACTGCTTTTGTAAACATAATGTACAAGTTTCTGGGGAACCCGCCCCCTTGTTGGGCAGTCAAATGAACAAAGCCCATCTTGCATGCAGGATTCTGCTGCTGGAAGATGTAAGTCAGTCTTTTCAGATTAAGAAAAGGAATTAACCATGAGTGCTGCAGAAAGGAAGAAATTAAGCCCTGCATTGCCTTCCTCTGGCATCAGCAGATTAGGACAATTTAGAGCCAGAATCCCTCCTGTCAAGAACTCATTCTCCATGTCAACAACTCACTGTTTTTGCCCATATAGATGAAATTCATACTTGTGTCTGGAGGAACTACTGTTATAAAATCTGCGCTTCTTGGGTTCAGATCCTTACTTTGATTATCTAATAAATTCTTTGTCTACCTATCCTTAAG
>NW_004567111.1:7877753-7900366 GCF_000260355.1 Condylura cristata
CGGGAATCGAACTCATGCAGAAGCGGCTTTAGATTCTCAGTGCTGTGCTTTAACCCGCTGCGCCACCAGGGAGGGCCCAATAAATCTTTTTTTAAAAGAGCAAAGTTGAGGGTCTGCCCTGGACTTGATCTTGAGAACAGAAGGGCCATTCCAGTATTATGTGTTCGTTTGATTCTAGGAAAATAATAATAATGAATGACTAGGGCACTGTGTCATCTGTTGGGAAGAGCCGCACTGGCTGCCCTTCAGAAATTTATAGACAGCTGGATCTCCTAAAAGTGTGTTAATTTCTTTCTAGGGAATGACAAGATGTGACCTCAAATAATATGAACAAGAGGACAAGCAGATTTTGTGTGGCCGCAGTAGAAGTGGTCAGATGTTTGTTGAATGTAATGAAAGAACAGAAAAGGAGACGATTAATTGAGCAACTGGAGATTTGTGTCCTGAAAGTGAAAAATTCATTATGACCTAATTGCGAGGGTTTTCTTAATGATTTATGCTTGTTGTAGGGAGCAGTGGGAAGAAGACTGCGGATTACTGGCAAAAAGATGGCAGAGAGCACAGAAACCCATCAGAGTACTGCGTTGGCATAATGAGAGTTGTGTCCGGCTCTTTGCCAGCTGACAGGCTCGCTGCTGGCTTAACGATGCCATTGAAATCTCACTTCCTGACTCTTTATTCTTTAGAACATGCTGAAGGGCATTTGAAAAAAAAACTTTTATTCAGAATTAGGCACATAATATGATTCCCACCGTGTATTTGGAATGCGTACTTAACACGCCCACCATGTGTCTGCAATAGCTCCGGCAGGGTTGACACTGCAGTGGTGAATCTCAGTACAGAGAACGGACTTTCGTCCTCTTCGTTTAAAACAAATTAAAAACTTGTTTGATACCAAAAATGTTCCTTTGAGCTGAAGTGTATTGAGGTTTTATGCATGTTACCTAGAGCAAATAGGCTATTTTCAGCGTGTGTTCATATAGTCACCTCAATTTTGAACTGTGAACAAATGATGTTTTCTCCGTTGGGATGCCAAGGAGTTCGCGGATATCAGGGTTAGTGGTGCCATCTACTGGTGAGAGGCGGCAAAAACCTGTGTACAGGGCGCCAGAGGGGTCAGAGGCCACAAGGCAGGGAGAAAGGGATTCTGCGCAAATCTGTCTTTTTCTAGACAACTAGGAATTTGATCACTGACAGGGTAGTTGATGATATTAAATAATAATTTCTAATTCCTTTTCAGTGCAATATTAGTCCTGCAGTTACTTAGAGATTTGGAGCCAAATCCAGGCAACTATATGTTTCTAGATGGTCTATGAGCTAAGAATAGTTTCCTCCTTTATATATATATATATATTTACTTATTTATGCATTCAAGAACTGGGGTACAGGCCAGAGATGTGGGGGTGAGAGGATTCACCAGAAACTGAGTGGGGAACAGACAGGCAGATCCACTGAGAGGAGCAGCTGGCGGGTCAGGAGAGGTCTGCCACCATGTGGTCACCTCCGGGGTGGGGATCGAACTCGTGCTGAAGTGGCTTTAGCTGCTTAGTGCTGTGCTTTAACCTGCTGTGCCACCAGCGAGGGCCCAGTTTCCCACTTTTAAATGGTTCAACGACTCAAAGGAAGAGTAATGCATTATAGGAAAATTGCATCCAGCTCAAATTTTTGTGTCCATAAATAAGGCTTTATTGGCTCACAGTCCTGTTCATTTGTTTATGGTTTGTCCGTGGCTATACTTTGTGCTACACCAGTACGACTGAGGGCCAGGACATAGAGGCTCTGGAACCCCGAAATTCCCTGGTGCCAGTGCCAAAGCAGGCCTCTTGCCTGGGCACATCCCTTTACTGAACAGGTGACATAGATACAGCTATTTGTGGGGTTGGGAAGGAGAAGGTGGCCTGAACTTGACCTTGCAGCCTGGATGCTTCTTGCCTGAGAAGCAGATTCCTCAGGGCATGAAGAGGGTCAGCGCCAGAAAGGGAGGTGGGGGGAGTGGAAGGGCTGGAGGCCGGGATTGGCTGTCCTTGCGCTGTCACCTGGCTTGGAACTCCAGAGTCCAGTCCCCTAACCTGCCTTTAGTCAGGAAGGAGCACTGGACAGTTTGTTAGAGTGATTTATGACTTTGGCATTTAAATATATGGGATGGACCTTCACAGATGACCTGCCGGTGTTAGCTGTTGACTGCTTCTCAAAGTGTGTGCAGGACCATAAAAATGCAGACCCCTTGCAACTCCTCAGACCAGAATCCATGGTACTGGAGCCTGCCTTCTGCCCAGTTCCCCTGATGTAACCAAGGCTGAGTAGAAAGAACAGACACAGAGTAAGCAGGAAGTTTTCAGAGAAGCCGGGAAAGATGCTGGCAACAAGCTCAAGGTGCTTGCTCCTTCTCCCATTAGTTCTTCTCATTCTCTGGCCTGAACCCAGGCCTGAGAGTTTGCTGCAGGGAGATTTTTGCCAGAACCGGGCAGAAGTGCCCCCTGCCCGAATGGGTTCAAGTTCTCTTTTTTTGTCTCCCACTGCCAGTTCCTACAGCCCTGCCACAGTTTGGCTTTCCGCGGGTTTCACTGCCCACTGGCGATAGATAGAGTTGGGGAGGCCTGGGCCCGTTAGCACAAGCTACCAACGCCTGTACTTGCAGACAACAGCGCAGAGAAGCCAGAGCTTGGGGTATGCACATATGTAAATAAGGACACAAGGAGGGATAAAAGGGGAGATTGAGGGGCTGGAGCGCTGTGGGGCCTCCCTGCCCTCAGGGCTGCTTGTGTTCCTGGTTCTCCTTTAGCATTAAAGGCCTCTCAGGGCCCTCCCTGGTGGCCCGGTTAAAGCACTGCACTGAGAAGCTAAAGCCACTTGGACATGAGTTCCATCCCCACTCCGGAGGTGATCCACAGGGTGCGGCAGACCTCTCCTGTCTCTCCAGCTGCTCCCCTCAGCAGTGTACTTCATCAGTCAGCCTGTTCTGCTCCCCACTCTGTCTCTGGTGAAGCCTCTCACCGCCCCTGCACCTCCGGCCTGTACCCCAGCTCTGTATGCATCAATAAATAGTCCTTTAAAAAGAATAAAAGGCTTCTCATATCTACTGAGGGCTCCAGGATTCTCTTGTCCATTTGCCCAAATCAACAATGGGCTGGCAAACCTGCTCTATGTGTGCTTGCCCACCAGTGGGCCCTGGGGAGCTGCCCTGCAGAAGGAAGTATCCACGCTAGTGTGCAATTGAGAACGGAAGTGTCAGAGGAGCGTAAGGAGCAAGCTCGTGGGTGGGACTCCTAGCCAACTTGATGGTGGGAGGCAAGTTACAGGACAGGGAGAGGGACACCCCTGAAGCCCCAAAACCTGCCAGCTCTAAATGGGTTCTGCCATCTGCTGCATCAAGACAAAACATATAAAACTTTAATGAAAAGTGAATATACAATACAGAACACAAAGAATGTAACTTCTAAATCAAACACCTGAAGTGACCCATCCCCTCGTGGGCAAAAGTCCCCCCAAAAGGGGCTGCCCCAAAGCAAGGCCTGAAAGCTGCCACTAGATTAAAGCACCTTCTGACCGGGACCCATCAAAAAGGGTCAGAAATGGCCAGACAAGTCTGGGAGGAAAAGAGCAACATCAAAATCAGTATGAACACTGCCAGAGTCACCTCCCCACGGGTCTCTCACCCACATCTGCCTTAACCAGTCCAGGGCCAGGAAACAAGCCCGGTTTCTTCATCACATGCTTGCTGCTCCAGGTGGCTTCCTCAGGTCTCCTTCTGGCTCTCCATCCTGCTGCCTTCTTCTCAGATTCCTTCTCTTCTCTTTTTCTCTCATCGGCTCCACCCTACTTCTGGATGGGGCAGGGAGCCTGGAACTTCCCCTTTTCCTAGGGACCCCCAGTTGCAGGCGGAGCTTTCAAGCTATCCCTGCGTAGGGGCTGATGGGAAGTAAGGGTGGACCTGAGGTTTCTGGTGGTTTAACAGCTGAGGATTTGGGGCCTTTAGGAGCTGGCTTTTGACAGTCAAGCTACCAGTAAGGAGGGGTGTCTGAGAAGTCCCCAGCTTACCGTGAGAGGTTTTGGCATACAGCCCCAGCCTCTGCTCAGTGGATGCTGTCTGGGGGATCCGGGACAGGGCAGACAGCATGGGCCATGTGCCAGCTGGGAAAACACTCTCTCCCTCTTCCCGTCTGTCCCCCTCTCCCCTTTTTTCCATTCCCTGCATAAATAAATGCTGTTACTGTTAAACACTGTGCCTGCTTTTGGTGTCCTAAGTGGGTACACCCTTCCCCAACTTGGGTTGCTCAGCTTCGAAAACAGTTGGCAGTGTCTGCAACGTCCCAGGGGTTCAGCTGGGCTGAAGTCATGCAAATCACTGGACAGCAGGACAGGATCCTGCCAAATCCTGCCTAAAACGTCCTGTGACCCTCAGCAAGTTTCCTAAGCTGCACGTGTTTCCTATCTCAAAGATCGGAATCCTAACACCTACTAGGCTTGTATTAGAATTTAATGTGACAATTAAGTAAAACACATCCTGCCACACACAGCTCACTAAGGGATGTCTGAGGTTATTTGAAACTTGTTACCTCATCCCTCTGAACTTGTGATGTTTGATGCTATCAGTACTTGCCACTGGCTGATACAAGGGATTTTCTCAAATCCCCAGGACAGGGGTTCACTCAGTCTCCAGGTGCAGCCCTGTGCCAGACCAGGATGTGGTCAGTGAGCTCACACTCCTGGAGTTTCCCTGTGAGGGAATAATGGCTGAAGTCACTGCCAAGTTGCTTTTCTTTCTTTCTTTCTTTCTTTTCAGATTTTTTTTTTTTTTTATGCATACAAGAGCTGGCTGGGGTGCAGGCCAGAGGTGTGTGGTGGTGAGAGAATACACCAGACACAGAGTGGTGAACAGAAAGGCAGATTGACAGAAGTACACTGCTGAGGGGATCAGTAGGGAGAGAGGAGAGGTCTTCTGCATGGGGAGGGTGGGTCACTCCCTGGCCAGCGATGGAACTCGTGCTGCAGTGGCTGCGGAGAGCTTCATAGTGCTGCCCTTTAACCTGTTGCACCATCACGGAGGGCCCCAAGCTGCTTATGATGTGTGATTCCTAAGATACTGCTCGCCAAGCGCCCAGGCTGGGTTTCAACCTCACAGGTTTGCGATGAAAGGTGGACTGAAATAAAGCCTCCAGGGACAGCGTGCCCTATTAATAATGACCAGCAGGGGGCAGCAGACTCCACGTAGCCACAAGAGGAGCTGGGAAAGACGGAATGGTGGGCCACGGAGCAGGGGCGGGGGAGGGGGGCTAGAGGGTCCCACACCCTATCCTTGCCCTGCCGTCCACCTCGTCCTCCATACACATAAACACACAAATCTGTCCCTGCACAGGAATCACGGGACTGCGGTATACTTCGCCACCACACCTAAGTATGACCTTACAGAGGCAATGGCCGGGGGCTGGGAATTGGCTGCAAATTCAAATCACCCAGGCAGCCTGGGGCCTTCTCATAAACCAGAATCTCTGAGTTGGAGAAGCAGAAATCCACACTTTTTAACACCACACGTGATGCCAACTTGCAGCCAAATCCGAAAAGTACAGTTTTAGGTCCAAATTCCCATTGCTTCCTCCCGAGCACTTTCTCCATCTGTCCTGTATCCGCCTGTAGCTATTACCAGAGCGTTTTCCGGTTGAATATGCATGTAGAGCACGGCGGAGCGCGTGCAGATCTGGACCCCCAGCAGGCCCAGGTGGGACTGAGCCCCGCGCTCCCTCTAGCAGCCAGGTGCTCGCCCGGCCCTGCTGGGCCTTGGGCCGAGCGCGCAGCCTCTTCCGCGCATGCGCCTTAGCCAGTGCCGCGGGCCTGCAGCGCAGGGAGCCAGCCTGCCTCTCGTGCAGCTGGGGGCTCCTCCCGTCCCCCCTAAACGGCCCCCAGTGTGAACACTGCCCCTTGCACCACAGAAAAGAGCCCCAGCGATGGAGCGAGACAAGCGCGGACTCGGCGACCTGGCTGTACCTGCAAGCTGTGAGATTGGCGCAGGTAAGAGCCTCGGGGGCGCTCAGCCTCTGTTTTGACGTGATTCCTGGGCATGGTGTTAAGTGGACTCGAGTTATTTGGTTTTGCGCGAGTCTGTCCACGTTGCCCAGCGCCCTCTGTGAGGAGACGTTCCTCGGCCCTGGCGTGCTGGTGACTCCGTGGCGAGGGTGACTGTTTGCTGGGGTCGTTTCGGGCCCGCTCTTCCTTGGTGTGTTTCTGCTCTGAAACCTTAAAATAGTTAAAGCGTGTGTGGCCGCCGGACCTCAAAGGCAGAGATGTGTTTGGGGGGTGCAAACCTAGCAGCAAGTGAAACAAAAGCAGCTCCGGAGGGGGGCAATGGTCCCGGGCAAGGGGCCGAGGGTGTTTGGGGTGCTGGGTGAGTCTATTCCCTAAGTCACTTGTAACGTGGTAAGGCAGCGTTACCTCATTTCTAACAAAAAAAGAAGTGATATTCATGCATACCTAAACCATAAAAGGATGCTATAAAATTAACTCATTTCAGTAGCTGAACTCAATAAAATAAAATGATGAAGACTTTTAACGAAATTTAATTAGTTGACAAATCACAGACACCAATAAACACTACTAGAGAAAGTAAGCAAAAAAAAATTTTTTTTTGTCAGAAGCCTAACTCAGATACAGAGGACAGATTGGTGGTTGTGAAAGGCGGCGGTGGGGTGGAAAAGTTGGGGGTGGTTGACAAAAAGGGCAAATTTTCAGTATCAGTGAACAGGCCCTGGGGGTGTCATGGCCCCGGTGAGGCTAGAGTTAACAAGACGGCTGGCACACAGGTAACTGCTGAGGGTAGGGCGTAAGAGTTCTCATCAGGCCCTCCCTGATGGTGCAGGGGGTTAAGTGCCAGTGTTACTGGGCTGCCCTGTAACGTAAGCACTAGGAAGTTGTCCCTACACACAGCAGCATGAGTTCGATCCCCGGCCAGGGAGCGACCCACAGGGTGCAGCAAACGTCTCCTGTCTCCCTATACACTGCCCCCCTCAGCAGTGTATTTCAGTAGATCTGCCTGTTCTGCTCTCCACTCTGTCTCTGGTGAATGCTTTTACGGCCCCTGCACCTCTGGCCTGCACCCCAGCTCTTGTATGCAAAAATAAATAAATCTTTGAAAAATAATTCTCAGCAAACACACCACCTGTAGAGATGGATGTTTGTCCCCCCCATTTGATGGGGATTGTGTCACATGATTGAGATGCAAATGTTGAATTATTATGCTGGACACCTGAAACTACTATGATGTTATATGCTGATCATATCTTAATTAAAACAACGATTTGGTCAAGGAAATAGAGCATAGAATTTACCTGGGTTAGCCTCAGGCATTTTATGGGGGTGGAAGTGGGGAATGGGATCAAAATTGGGGGGATGGGATCAAAAAGTTAGTCTCGGGGAGTTAATGGTGTGTTCCTGATAGCCTTTCTTTTTTTGCCTCATGGTTCTTGGATGTATATCTTATTTGTGTTTTGAAAGAACAGACCATTTTTTTTAAAGATTTATTTATGCACGCATGCAAGAAGTGGAATACAGGCCAGAGGTGGGGGTGGTAGTGAAAGGATTCACCAGAGACAGAGTGGGGAGCAGAACAGACAGATCTACTGAAATCCACTGCTGAGGGGAGCAGCGGGGAGACAGCGAGGTCTGCTGAACCATGTGGGTCAGCTCCCTGACTGGGGATCGAACTTGTGCCCCAGCAGCTGCAGAGAGCTTCATAGTGCTGTGCTTTAACCCCTTGCACCACCAGGGAGGCCCAGACATTACTGTATGACTTCATGGGAGGGTTCCCCTCCTCCCTCCTCAGTGTTATTTCTCCTGCGGTCAAGAGCCATGTCAGGCCCTTCATGGGAACTGGGCAATTGTGGGACTTTTCCCTACGCAGGGAAAGAGTTAGGCCATTTAGGAAGCTGGGAAAGAATTCCTTCAGGAATTCTTCAGGGTGTACTGGTAAGAAACTTGTAAACTGAGGGTGATCACCTGTGGGGCCTGGGGCGGCCACATCTGGCCCGCTCCCTCTCTTGCTCCATCTCAGTCTCTCTATCTAACCACTGTCCCAACATGTCTCGATCTCTTTTTCTTTCTTGAATGCATCAGACTGTCTTCTTTCTTCTATCTGGAAGCTTCCCTCCTCTCTTTTCATCGACTGACTCTTACTCATCCTTCAGGCTGAAATGAGCTGTCACTTCCCTCCTGGGATGAGGACCCTCCCCGGTCACTCCATGGCCTTTTCTTTCTCATCTCAGGAGGAACTGAGCCTGGAAGAGCTGGGACTGTGTCTCTTTCACCTACTGTCCCCTCCCCATGGCTCCCAGCATCCATCTCAGAGCCTGATGCACAGTAGGGCTGCAGGGCTTTTCATGACCTTGAAAGCACACAGGCTTCAGTGAGCATCTCCCCAGTCCTAAATGTGTCTTCTACTGCTCCCTCAACCTAAGACTGAGAGCAAAGCTGCTAATAAACCTCCGGTGGGAGGTTCTAATCTTGGAAGAGACAGTCTGTGATTTAAGCAGAAGATAACCAGAGAGTGAAGGAGGACGAGTCCAAGCAGTCCTGTATGCTCACAAGTCTGTCCTTTCATTTGTGAAAGAATGTCACTCTGCCAGGTGGAGTCTCTGTGGGCAAGACTGTAACTAGCCACACAATGGGAGGAGAGAGGGAGGGAAGCCAAAGTGGTATCCCTTTGTATAGAAAGTGGTATCCCTTTGTATAAACAGTTGCTACACTGTACTAGAAAGAACTCTCCTGGAACATCACACAAGCTACATAAATGTTTCGTTCAGTCCCAGGGAAAGAGGACACTGGATTTCACATCCAGCCCTTGCTGACAAGACCTCCCTAGTCTTCCATTTCCCCCTTAACTAACCTCACCAGCAGTCAGTTCCATTTCTGGGGAGTTCTAAGAGTTGGAAATCCCCTTTTAGCCCCTTTAGTGCCCTTGATTGTGGTAGAGGCTAATTGAATTAGATAAATGAGCAAAGTTTTACTATTAGGACAGTAGAACTTACCGTAATGTGAAGAAATGTTGGAATAAAAGGTTATGGGAAAATTGACTTAGATGTTTGAAAAAGGGTCTCCAGTCTTCACACTGTACCAGATACATGTTCCTTGACTTTATTTCTTATTTGGACAAGTTTTTAAAAATGTAGACACATGGAGGCTGTCCTGCTATCTCAGAGCCAATCCCTAAATATTTACGGGATGACTGAATAAACTCACAACACCTATATAGAGTAGCTCGAGTCATAAGATTTGACTCTCAGGGCCTCCTTGAAGTCTCAGAACTATGAAGCTATCAGCAGCCACTGCAGCATGAGTTCGATCCCCGGCCAGGGAGCTAACTCACATGGCCCAGCAGACCTCTCCTGACCTGCATGCTGCTCCCCTCAGCAGTAGATTTCAGTAGATCCACCTGTTCTGCTCCCCACTCTGTCTCTGGTGAATCCTCTCACTGCCTCACCCCCCCCCACTTCTGGCGTGTACCCCAGTTCTTGTATGCATAAATAAATAAATAAATAAGAAAGAAAAAGAATCAACTTTCAGAATGGGCCTCCTTGCAAAAATGGTGCCAAAATGGTAATGACCTTCAGCATTCACCCAGGAAAGAAGGGGCAGGAGACAGGCTCATGGGAGGGAAGAGGCGAGTGCTTGCCAGTACTGCCCCTGCTATGCACTAGCTGTGTGACTTCTGGCAAGTCACTAGACTCTGCTGAATCTTAGTTTCTTCCTTTGCAAACTGAGTTGACTACGCCAGGTGGCCAGTGGGACTCATCACCACTCCAGCCCTCTGTGGCCGTAGGACTTTGCACTTTCAAGACCAAAGCCTCTTAAGTGAAATGAACTCTCAGCTAGATGGGTGATTGATCATTAGCCAGCGTCTAACTCTTGCTAAATATAGATGCTGAAGTTAAAGCAAATATTATAAATATAACTGTTTGTGTGTGTGTGTATATACACACACACACATACATATATCCTTTCCTGGATGAGCAGAAACTTGAGTAAATAGTTGTCTACAATTTCAGCCCCTAACCCCTTCAGGGGAGACTGTGTGTCTCTACAAAGTTGGAGAATACTCCCTGGTGTCAGCTGAATGGGGTTTTTTTGTTTTTGTTTTTGTTTTTAAGATTTATTAATTTATACGTACAGAATTGGGGTACAAGCCAGAGGCACAGGGGTGGTAAGAGGATTTACCAGAGACAGAGTGGGGAGCAGAAGAGGCAGATTGACAAAGTACACTGCTGAGAGGAGCAGTGGGCGAGACAAGAGAGGTCTGCTGTGCCATGTGGGTCACCTCTGGGGCTGGGGATCGAACTCTTGCTGCCGTGGCTGCGATAGCTTCTTGGTGCTCTGCTTTAACCAGCTGTACCACTAGAGGGGGCCCTGAGTAGAGGAATTTTAAGAGCAGTCAAGTATAATGTGGAGGACTTCTGTGGACCTGGTTTGAACAAGCCAACTGTGACAAGAAAGAAGTACAAGGCAATTGGGGGTGTTGGGGACACTGCCTGGATGTTTTATAGTGTTTGCTTATACCCCCTGAGAGGCTCCCCCAACCTGCAAAGGGCTGGTAGGATAGACTGAGCCAGCCCCCTCTGGCCTCCACCCTCGTCCTGGGTCCAGGTTCCCCTGATCCCAGGCCTTTGCCTTTATGAAAGTGACTTATGTCTTAGAGAAGGATCCGAAAAAATCAATTATGGTGTAAATAAATTTTAAATATGCTTCTCTAGAGGCTGAGTGAATGAACTAAGTGGCTGTGGCTGTAGAGACTGCTATCTGAAAGTCACGGAGCTGGGCAGAATTAAAGAGTGACTTCAGAGAAGGCAAGATGTGTTCTGTGCAGATGTGACCATCATTAATCTGTGGCTGTTTATTATTAATTGTTGATTTATGGAGAATCAGAAAAAGATTACAACTGGTTTTTACAGTCTCCACCAGACAAAAATTCTTATATTGCTATAATGCCTGCTCACTTACACTGCCATGAACAGGATTCAGCTCTATCACTGTCATGTTCTACTAATTAAAGAGTAGTGAAATAGCCAGTGACAGACACAGGAGCTCTCCTGTGTTGGGGGGACTGTGGTGCCTGGAGGTGGGTGCGGTGTGGTAACATACACCTGAGGAGGTGTGCCACTGTACCTTTCCACCACCTCACAATTGTAAACCAATGTGAGTGATTAAAATTTAAAGAGCAGTTGAAAAATAAATTGAAAGGGAAAATTAAAAATTAATTATCATTAACATGAAATGAAAACTTTACATTAAAATTTAAATGGTTTTCATTGTAGAAAATTCTTTGGAGGTTTTCAAACTGCTAAACATGGAGCTTCCATAGGACCCAGCAATCCTACTTCTAGATATCTACCCAAAAGACACAAAAACACTGATTCAAAAACCTCCATGTTTATTGCTGCTTTATTCACAATTGGAAAGACATGGAAACAGCCCACATGCCCCAAAATGGATGACTGGATTAAAAAGATGTGGTACATATACACAATGGAATATTACTAGCAACCAAAAAAATGTATTTATATGCCTTTTGCAGCAACATGGATAGAGCTGGAAATGATCATGCTCAGTGAAATACGCCAGAAAGAACAGGAAAAATACCGGATGGTTTCACTCATAGCAGGAGTAATAATAATAATAATAATGAACAACTATATACCAGAGACATTTTACCAGGGGAAGTGCACTGGACTTTGGTGATGGCACACGGGTGATTTGGTGATGAGAAATCCATGGGGATTACAACTAAGATGGGAAAAGGCACAAAATGATGTAAAAATAAACTATTATATATCATTTTTTATTTTAAATGGTTTTAAGTTGAAAAACAAATTGAGAAGTTAATTTATTTTTAGTAATCATTGAAAAACTTAAAATTCATAAAATAACTAAAAAATGTTAAATAAAATGTAAAAATTGAAAGTGTTTATTTGGATTCTCTCTGGCCGCATAAGGGGTTAAAGTGCAGCACTATGAGGCTGTTCACAGTCACTGCAGCACGTTTCCATCCCCAGCCGGGGAGCTGAGCCATATGGTGCACCAGACTTCTCCTGTCTCATGGCTGCTCCTCTCAGCAGTGAATTTCAGTAGATCTGATTGTTCTGCTCCCCACTCTGTCTCTGGGGAATCCTCCCCTGTACCTCTAACCTAGACCTCAGTTCTTGTTGCATAGATAAGTAAATCTTAAAAAAAAAAAAACAAAAAAACACTTAAATTTGAAAAATAAAGGAATGAAACCATCCAGGAAGCGCAATGATCCAGCATTCCACTGAAAAGCTTTCCTGCGCTGTGTTCTGTAACGTCTGCACTGTCACCATCTTCCACGTCTGTGCCCTTCTGTGGTGATCATTTTATTGCCACCTTTCCAACCCCTCTCCAGCTCTGCCCCTCGCTTCTTCCTCCACCTAGCAAGATGTCCTAGACACATGTAAATATGTCCATGTGGATTACGGATGCAAAAATGTTCCAAAACTTGTAGTCACTTGACAGGATGTGAGAGGGAAGGGCCCAGTGTAGTAACAGAACTTGACTGCTCGTGGAAGGTGTTTTGGATAGACAGCTCCTGCGGTTTGGGGGACCACAAGGGTGAAGCACTGGCATCTTGGTGGGAGTAGTGAACTTTGGTTTAAAAAGCACAGTTGCCCTCCCTGGTGGTGCAACGGGTTAGAGCACAGCACTATGAAGCGATCCACAGCCACTGCACACGAGTTTGAACCCTGCCCGGAGCTAACCCACATGGCGCGGCAGACAGACCTCTCCTGACCCGCCCGCTGCTCCCCTCAGCAGGGTGTTTCATCAATCTGCCTGTTCTGCTCCCCACTCTGTCTGTGGTGAATCTTCTCACCCCCTGCACCTCTGGCCTGTACCCCAGTTCTTCTATGCATAAATAAATAAATCTTAAATGAATAATGAAGAGCACAGGAATTAGATTTAGGAAGTTGTTTTATTTCCAAGTTCTTTTTTTTTCCTCTGAAATAATTTCGATCTCCAACAACTCAAAAACCAGTTGAAGATCAGGGTTAATGGCCGCACTAATGGTGGCAGGTATAAAAGATGGGGGTAGACTGTCGAGCACTGACAGAAAGCAGTAAAAACCAGATAGCTTGGGAATGAGGATGAAGGGGATATGGATGGTGAGTTTTTAGCATAAGTGAAGACCGTGAGAAGAGCCTGTCCTTCCTCTACTCGGCAAGGGCAGCAGACTATACAAGGACTGGAAATCCGTCTCGTGGACTGGCAAGGAACAGGGGCCCCGTGTCTTGACATGAGGTCACAGTCTTGCTTGCAAAGTAAGCAAAACATCAAGAGAAGAGAGCAGAGCCGGACAGAGGTCACTGCAGGAACGTTCTGCTGCAGCCCAGGCTCCAAGTCTTCAGTCCTTACACCCGAGCCCTGCGCCACCTGATTTTGGCCATTTCTTCCATCAGAGAGGCTGGTATGTTTCTCCGGCCCACGACTCTGGTTGAACATTCTGCCTGACTTTGGTCCACAGGATGTCAAAAGATACAACACAAGAAACAAGAAAGGGCATACAAGACAGCTTTCATGATGGGGCCTGTTCTGCTCTGCTTCTGCCATGAAAGAATACACCTGGCCTAGAAGGGGGACAAGAACGGGAGAGCCCAGTCACCCCAGCCAGCCTCTGCAGAGGTCAGCCACCCCCAGCAGATCCTCAGGTGCCTAAGCAAGATCCCTGGTCAGGATCAAAAGAGCCACACACCTGAGCTCAGCCGGTTTGATGCAATGTCACGGGCATGAAAGGCTGGTGCTTGCTGCCCAGGAGCGCTGGTGCCTGTTTGCTTCACAACGGTTTCTGACAATGGCCAACTCCTACGCAGATCCAGCTTCATGCCACCGTCATGGGGACATCCCTCCTTCCACAGTTGGCTCAATTTGGGGAGTTTTGGCTCCCCAGGGATTCATTAGGAGGGAAAAGTATCTGAGACTGTAAGTGCAAACCATGCTTTCCCCCCAGCTGAAAAGCAACCCCGGATATGGATATTTCCACATCTAACTCATCCAGGTGCCGCTCGCCAGGGGAACTGAGGACCAAAAAAGTAACAGATGGAGCCAAGGTCACTGCTGACTGCAGAGTATTCCAAGCTAGGATAGGAGATGAGGACAGAAAGCAAACAGTGGGTGCAGCAGGAAGTCTCCCCACATCAGTGAGTGCGAGGTCAAGCAGATAACCAGTCATACACCCCGGGCATGTTGCTTCCTTAAGCTGCACACCCCCCTTCTTGAAGGAGGAGGATCCATTTGGTTCCAAAATTAGAAGATGCATCCAATGTAGAAGATGGTGGTTTTGTTGGAAGCAGGTTTTATAAGCTGGTGAAGCTGTAAGGATTTAATTTCACTCCACAAATAATTTTTTTTTTTTAGACCCTTTTGGGGCTGGGAACTGGAGCAACATCAGAGATGTGGAGGGAGCTGGGGGTCGGGCCTGCCATCATCTCCAAGCTGCAAATGCAGTTGGCCTCAGGCGGCAGGCGAGACATGCATGACAGCATTAGAGGCAGACACAGGCTGTGCCTGTAAGACGCTACTGGATGACAGAGAGTCCATCGTGGGGCATGACGATATGGGGAAGACTGGAGGGGAATTGGTTTTGGGGGGAATATAAGTTTTCCTTGGACTTATTCTAATTACGGCAAGCCAGACCCTCCCCTTGAATAATATAAGTGGAGAACAACTGTATCTTTCTCCCATTCCTCCTTCTGCTTCAATTTTTCCTTTAAATAGAAATCTTGAAAAATCGTGAAAAATAGCAATAACTTGGTCTTATTCGCCCTGCCCCACAAATGGAGCCAAACCCCTTCCACGTAGAACATACTTAATGGTTATTTGTGGAATGGAAGGAAGCATGAATGTTCAAATGTTCTTGAACAGAGGTTTTACTGCTCGTTTTTGAAGTTCCTTAAAGCAAAACTGGGTGGGATAGGAAAGTAGAGATGGGAAAGGGAGTCGGAGATTTGTGGGCCAAGGAGCAGACAGATTTTTGCCTCAAAACCTAAATATAGGGTGACTTGGTGATGGGAAACCCGTGGGGATTACAACTGAGATGGAAAAAAAAATGTACAAAATGATGTAAAAATAAGCAAACAAAAAAAAAAGCAAAAAAAAACAAAAACAAAAACCCCTAAATATAAGTTGCATTTGGAAAAGCAAGGAAAGATGGCTGGATGACCCCCTCGGCGGCAGGTAGCAAATGCAGTTTTATAGCTAAAGGATGTGAAATTAAAGTTTAACCCTAAAGGACACATCATTTTATTGCCCCCGAACCTCATGTTAAGTGAAAGCTTCTTCCTTCCCATTTGTCCCTGTCTGTTTGTCTCTGATCAGTCATTTTTATGGCATTCAACAGCAGCTGTTTTCATTATCAAACCAGAGACTTTCTGCTAAGTCATCTTGAAGTCTAACTGAACTTGCCCAACATGCTGTTTAGTAATTAAATTAAAATCGCAGGATGTTTTGGATTAGACGGATCTTCCTTTTACCAGGCTGAGGTTAGTAGGAGTGTGACCTGTCTGGCAGCGAATTCCCTCATCCAAAACATCCGGAACATCTCACTGGATTAATTTGCAACTCGTTGGGAGATTTTTGATTCAATTTGCTAAAGATGTTCTGTTTGTTTCCATTTCTCTTTTCAATTCAGGTCAATATGCATTTATTCAGCTCTCTTATTGGAAATTATATGAAAAGTATTACTGAGTCCAAAGAATAAAGAAAATAGCAGATAAAATGCAAGGAAAGGAAGAAAAGTAATGAGCGAATAAATATGTTCATTCATGAATAAAGAATTTATTCATGAATAAATAAATTCATTCATCCAACAAATGAACTTACAGAGTCCTTATTCTTACCGTGCACTGCACTGAGTAAGTATTGTGCAATATCGGGAGAAATAGAAGCCAGTGTTTCTGTTCTCAAAAAATGTTGCTACTGGACATTTTAAATCCAATTTATACTGGTGTTCTAATCCAATCCAAAACTCCACAAAGAAATAACCATGAACCATTATTTCCTTGCTCCTTTAAGATGTTGAGGGCCCTCCTCAGTGGTGCAACGGGTTAGGAGGCAGCACTGCAAGCCAGCTACCGCTGCCCCAGTGCGAGTTCGATCCCCGCCCCAGGTGACCACATGAGGCGGCAGACCTCTCCTGACCCGCCCGCTGCGCCCCTCAGCAGTGTACTTCACTGATCTGCGTGTTCTGCTCCCCACTCTGTCTCTGGTGAAGCCTCTCACTTCCTCTGCACCTGTACCCCAGTTCTGCATGCATATAATTAATTAATTAAAAAAAAAAGAAATCCACTAGGATGGTTGGAAAAGGAATATCTATCTACAAACTTATTAAAAAATATATATATATGAGCACTCCGTGTGGGAAAAGATAGCAACATCCTATTGCTCCTCTCTTTGCTCCTCTGCGTAGGACACTGTGTTGTGCTTTGGCGGAATCCTGACCTCCCAATAGCCTACAGGAAGGGGTGTAGGAAATAATCCTGGCCACACGACAGCAGACACCCTTTTTTCTGAAATGCTGCCTCTGTAGCTAATATGAAGGAACTACCTTTTGCAAAAACTGGCAAGTAGGAGCTGTTGATGTGATTGTCAATAAGTTTTGACTGTTAATGACCTGCCTGATGCAAAGGTGGGGGCAGCTGAGATCGATAACTCAGCAATAAAAATCAGCCTGGATTTTTTGCACGAACACCGATGCACAGACATGCTTAAGGCCGGGTCAGATAAAACGTGGCGGAGCAGAGAGGCGGCGTCTAAACCAGCACAAACAGACAGTGGGAACGCGAAGCCTCTGAGAAGTGGCGTAAAGACAGGCAGGCCCGAAGTCGAGGCCGTTCGAGATGCTCGTGAACGCCACGCCTGTGTCCTGCAGCTTCCCCGGAGTTTGGGGAGAGCCACCGGGACTCTGCCCTGGGATGTGGCGCCGCCTCCTCCTTGCAGCTGGGGGGTCTTAGAGCTCCGGGGATCAGGAGCTGCCGCCCCACGAGGCCAGTCTCCAGAACTCAGCCAAGAGTTTCCTTCCCACCCGCCCCCCGTTGCTGTCCATTTAATCGTGTGCTTAGACTCTTGTAAAGTGGGTCATTCCCCCCAACAAGTTCACATTGTGTGGCTCACAGCCGAAGGCAGATTGTGGGTCCCAGGTTTCAGGGGGGCCGACAGCACAACGCAGCACAGACAGGGTGTCCTGTTTTGCAGACGCCTGTTTTGACAGTTCTCAGGGCTGGCAGTCCGAGGCCAGGGGGCAGCCTGGTCAGGACCCTTTTCTTCGTTGCAGAAATCTTTCCCCATGGTGGACAGGAAACGAGTGAGCTCCTTGGAGTCCCTTCGGGACACTAACCCTGCCCCCAGGGCACCCACTCCTAACAGCACCAAATTGGGGGGTTAGATTTCAACATATGGATTTGGGGGGGACACAACATTTGGCCATTGGGACCTAAGCTCCATGACTTTGTCTTCCTTGCTCTCTGGTTTGTCTCCAGTGCCTGAACAGTGACAAATACAAAAGAGGGCTTCTTGATGTGCAGAGGCTGAAGAGTGCTTCCCCTGAAAAGAAAGATGGATCCAGTGCTAAAGACCAAAAAGCTAACTTCCTTCCTGGTTTAACTAGTGACTCTTGTGACCCCTGACTTCCTTCAAATGTACTCCACCCACCCACCCACACACTCACTCCTCCTTGCTCTGATCTGCCTCGTCTTCCTAGAATTCCGCTATTTGTTGGCGCTATAAAGACAGAACTAAAGGAAAAGTGAAAAGAGAAGGAACTCACCCATCCCAAATACAAAAAATAGCACCAGCAGTGTTTCTGGATAGAGGGCTTCAGCATTTATTGACATAACTGTCGCAAGTCGACACCAGGCTGAGCAGTAATAAATGGCCCCAGGGAGTAGCACGGGGTTCTGAAGCAGACTGAGGGGTTGGGCAGGGACAGTTAGTGCCTGAGGTTGACAGCCTTGGAGGCCCTGAGGCAGAAGAAGCCAAAGGAATCAACCTTGGAGGCCTCTGGCTTTGCTGGTCCATCTGGTCCCTGGAGAGAGAAGGGCGGTGCCTTTTGGGTACCAGTGGGGTCACTGCCTGCCTGAGGCTGTCCCTGGGGCTGTTTCCCAGGAACCAGAGTGGATCTCAGCCTCTGGGAACCAAAATAAGATTTATAAAAGATGGGCAGAGCTCAGGGATTGCTAAAGCCTCCAGAAACAGGGCTTTTGCTCTCCTCTTCTGGCTCCAGGATGTGTCAGTGCAGAACCAACTGCAGAGAGCAGGGAAAGCCTAAGAGCAGGGAAGGAGCCAGTTAGCCAGGAATGTCTGCAAAAGGAAGTATGTGTGTGTGCGCGTACGTATTTAAATGTATGTCATATATAATAATAAAACTTACATTTACTAGAGTATATTTAAATACACTAAATATATATATTTATGGATGCATTTATTATGGCCCACCCTGGTTGTGCTTTGGGACAGTTATTACATATATATATATAAAATATAAAAACTACATGCATTTATAAATTAATATACAGGTAATAGAATATATTTAAATACACTATAAAATATATGTACTTATATGTTTATAATTAAATATTATATACTTATATATTTGTAGTGAAATATATATATTTACAATGTGTGTATTATATGTGATACACACAATATAAATATATATAAGTATATATTTCACTACAAATATATAAGTATATAATATATATAAAAAACTGGAATTTCAAGGTTAAACATTCAAACTTTATTGTGAAGGGGGATGCAATTAGTCCCCAAACTATACTTCTGCTTTAGCAATTCACACACTGTCTATGGAGATATATGGCACTACTGTCCTCAATATCTGTTCTGATTCAGAAATTTTCACAGCACCCAGTTTGTGAAGGGGGCTAAGACCTGACACCCCCCACCCTGCCATCTTCACTGAATCTCTAAGGGTGCAGCGAGGGTGTGGAAAGGAAGCATCTCCTTCCATCTTGCAACCCACCCCATGAAAGTGTAGCAAGAGAGGGAAAGGAACCCACACCCCTGATCTGGCTCAGCCTCAACCTTCTTTACATATTTGCAGAGGTGTGCAGGGTCCTGAGACACTGGGACGCCAGCATAAAGGAAAATTTGTCCTGACCTGGCCATCTGAGGGAGACAGGTTTGTGGGAAATGACTACCCGGAGGTGACTGAAGAGGTTATCCATCTTGGGATGCTGGAGCAGGACTCTCTGCAGGGGAGGGAGGGAGGAAAGACACAGTGGACATAGGGCTGTCCGAGGCCCATTGGGGGATGTGACCCTGAGGGAGAAGCATCGGCCCTGGGACCTCGTGTGGGAGAAGCTTCTGCACAGAGATAATGTGGTGAGGAGAGGTGCACCCAGGGGTCTTTTCTTTCTTTAACTCTTTTTTTTTAAAGATTTATTTATTTATTCGTACAGAACTGGGGTACAGGCCAGAGATGCGGAGGGTGAGAAGATTCACAAGAGACAGAGTGGGGAGCAGAACAGGCAGATCGACGAAGTACACTGCTGAGGGGAGCAGCGGGCGGGTCAGAAGAGGTCTGCCGTGCCATGTGGTCACCTCTGGGGCAGGCGGGGATCGAACTCATGCAGAAGTGCCTTAAGCTTCTTAGTTCAGTGCTTTAACCCGCTGCGCCACCATCGAGGGCCTCTTTAACTCTTTTTTAAAAAGATTTATTAATGGCCCTCCCTGGTGGCGCAGCGGGTTAAAGCACTGCACTAAGAAGCTGAAACCACTTCCGCATGAGTTCGATTCCCGCCTGCCCCGGAGGTGACCACATGGCACGGCAGACCTCTCCTGACCCACCCACTACTCCCCTCAGCAGTGTACTTCGTCGATCTGCCTGTTCTGCTCCCCACTCTGTCTCTGGTGAAGCCTCTCACTGTCCCTGAGCTTCTGGCCTGTACCCCAGTTCTGTATGAATAAATAAATAAATCTTTTTAAAAAAATTTATTTATGTACATGTACAAGAAATGGGGTTCAAGTCAGAGGTGCTTGGGGGGGAGGGATGAGGGAACTCACCAGAGTCACAGTGGGGAGCAGAACAGGCAGATCCACTCAAATACACTGCTGAGGGAGCAGCGGGCAAGGGAGGAGAGGTCTGCTGCGCCATGTGGGTCACCTCCCTGGCCAGGGATTGAACCCGTGCTGCAGTGGCTGGGGCAGCCCCACAGTGCTGTGCTTTAGCCTGTTGTGCCACCAGGGAGGGCCCCCTGGGGTCTTTTCTAAAAGCTGTTTGGTGTTCACTCTTCTTGTGTGATCAAGTAGAGGGAAGGCTGATGGTGTCTGAGCTGGCAGCTGCTGGGGGAGTGACTTGAGCCAAGTTGTAGTCTTGTTGAGATTTGTTTAATTTCTCTCCAAAGATAACAGCAGGTAGGAGATGAGGAGATAGTTGCATGCTTTTCTAGGGAAACTTAGAGCTCGTGATGGCAGGGGTCCCTGGAAAAGTCTAGACTTTCTGTCTGCAAACATTACGATACCAGTATTTGTTCCCACAGGTGAGTATCATGTCAAGCATCACTTTAATACACAGGGAAGTGAAAAGAGTGTGAGATACACGTGAGGCTTACAAGTTTTAAAGCTTGCTGGAGAAGATTCAGAGATAAGAGAAGACCTGTTCATTTGAGTTGATAATAAAAAGGAATCACGAATGTTTTAAGAAGTCAGGAGGCACGCTTGAGGAGTGGGATGTGTGTGTGGTGGGGTAACTGAGAAAATCCTGACAGGAAAAAATTCAGGAGGGAAACAACTTATTGTTAAAAACTGACTTCCACTCCTCATCTCAGCCATTTGGGTTAAAGTAAGACACATTTGGGTTAGAGTAAAGAAAGAATGACTATTTCTAAGCAATCATCCCGAGACACGTTTTGTAATATAGATAACCCAAATGGGTCCGGGCTATCTCAAGGAGGTTATGGCATGTGATTTAGTCTGCACTCAGTGAAAGCACTTTATGCTTACCTTGCACTTTTTACTGAGTTGCTCACAACAAGCATAAACTTGAACCTCAGAGAAATGGTCATGCCTTCCAGCCGTTCTTTACAATCCAGCGGATGAGGAGAGGTCTTTTTTCTGCTGACTGTGGTCACGCATGGCTGGATGATTTATGGACAAGCCCCGCAGCCAAATCCGTATCTCAAAGTCATTAATTACCAAGGGAGGGAGTCAGCCCAGAATCACCCAGAGGAAAGAAAATTCCTGAGAGTGAGTGTTCGAAGAACCCAAACTATCAGAGTCATTTGAATCTCATTGTGATTTCTCAGCTGCTCCCTCACAACCAGGCTGTTTCCAACCACTCCAGGGGAACATTGTGAGGGGTCCCTGGGATTTTTCATAATGTTGAAATCTACGATGTTTGTCCATTAATTGCTCAATTTTTAGGCATCTGGCATGCCAGTTTTTAAACACATCCATTAAAAAAGAAACCGTGAACTTAGAATATTTAAATTGTATTGACAGTAAAGTCCATACAGACTCAAAACCCATCACTTCCTAAATTATCTATGCCCTTGAGGTTTTTAATCTATTCTTGCTGTAGAACTGTGTGCTACTGAGAATCTCTGCCCAACTCTTCATTCAGTGACCTCACATGGATTGTGTGGGGTAGCCAACCCCAGGTAAATTCTAGAAGAGGTCATTAAAGAGATTATTCCAAAGCTCCTAGTAAGAAAAGTAGCTTCCTTTGAGAATCGGCCTGGTTCCCAAAGAACAAGGAAATGTTCTACTAGGTACTTTCTCCCTCTCTCTTTTTAAAATTTATTTATCTATGCAAACAGAACTAGGGTACAGGCCAGAGATGCAGGGGTGCTAAGAGGATTCACTAGAGACAAAGTGGGGAGCTGAGGGGAATAGTGAGGAGACAGGAGAGGTCTGCCCTGCCATGTGGGTCACCTCCCTGGCGGGGGATTGGACTCACCGAGGCATTGCAGCTAGCTTCAAAATGCTGTGCTTTAACCCATTGTGCACCAAGAAGAGCTCGGCACTTTCTCTTTTTGGTGTCTTGCAAACTTCACTCACGCTATGCTTTTGCACAAGGAGAAGTGTGGACCTGAGGACTCTCCGGATAGGCTCAGAGGAGCACTAAACACAGTAACTGGAGAAGGTGTCCATGCCTTTGCTCCCAGACACCTGACTCATTTTGTTGAATAACTCAGTTATTTGTTAGTAATTCAGCACATGCCGATAGGGCCCTAGAACATGCCTGTAGAATAAGCAAGGGCCTGCTTATCAGGAAGGGGTAGAAAGAATTTCTAAATCCCTGCCCTCTTGGGGAGCAGGATCTGGAGGTTGGGAGAGGGCAGATACAGTACCCACAATACAGGCCACGATAAGAAAAGGACTAAGTGCCTAGCAGGAGGGAGGGAGGATGGAGACAAAGGTCCCTTCTAGTTAAAAGATTAAAAAGGTTTTGCATGGAAGATGGCATTTGAGGTGGAGTTTGAAAGAGAGAGATGGCACCATGAGGAAAGGCATTTGCCTGGTGTGGAGGCAAGGTCTAGGGAGAAGGGTAAGCACAAAGTCCAGTTTGATGACACAGGGGCTCCGAGAGGAAAGTCAGGACTGGTTTGTTATTT
>NW_004567111.1:7901636-7905534 GCF_000260355.1 Condylura cristata
TCTGTCTTTGTCATCCTTTTCCCTGCAATGTGGCACATTCTTCGGGTTCCTTTGGGGCCCCCGGAAATGACTATGGAGATCACCTTGGTCTGTCTTCCAGCCAGTACAGGAAGTTTTTCCATCACCTTTCTTGCACAAGCAATTGTGTGAGTTTTCTTAAATGCAATGTTCCATCAGTGTTCTCTGCTCAGAATGTTTCATGAGCTTTCCAGCTCCTCCAAGACAAGGTCTAAATCCCTTTCTAGAATGTAAAGGCCCCTGTGCCAACTCCCCTTAGCTGTTGGGTTGTCAGAAAAGCCATGATGTATTTATTCTTTGTTTTTCAAGCAAAAATGCCTCATGACTTTTCTGACAACCCAATATATCTGTAGCCTGATTTTTAAAAAATATATATTTTTGTTTATGCATACAGGAGCTGGGACACAGGCCAGAGGTATGGGAAGTAGAAGGATTCACCAGAGACAGCATGGGGAGCAGAACAGGCACATCTACTGAAACACATTGCTGAGGGGAGCAGCGGGGAGACAGGAGAGATTTGCTGTGCCCTGTGGGTCACTGCCTGGCTGGGGATTGAACTTGTACTGCAGTGGCTGTGGATAGCTTCATAGTGCTTTACTTCATTGCTCCACCAGGGAGGCCCCTCTATAGCCTGATTTTAACATCTTTCTGAACCTCTATATCCCAGCCGGCGATAGGTTTGCTGTCCCCTGATGCACTTGACTCCCTTCTGCGTCCAGGTCTTTGCTGGTACTTGCCAAGCATCGCTCTAAATGCTGTACACAAATTAACTCACTTAATGCTCACCGCCACCCTCTGAAGTAGATGATATTATCCCCATTTTATAGATGGGGGAGCTCAAATATCAGGTATTTCGCCCAGAGCCATGCAGTTAATAAGCTGCCGAGCTGGATGAGTGCTGTATCCTGAAGTGCCCTCGCTCTCTTTCTCCTTGGCAAACTTCTATCCATCTTTCAAGACGGTTCAGGCACTAGCTCTGCTGGGAAGTCTGCCCACCTCCTGCACTTAGCTGCCAGATAGCACTTATCATTCTGGGCTAATTGTTTGCTAAATGATTGTCTCCCTCCAAGAAGCGCTCTGCTGAGGATGGGCTCAGAGCCTGCTCCTCGCTCCATCCCCAGCCAGTCTGTGCTGTGCCAGGAGTCCTGTGAATGCTCTGATGAGAGAATCATTCATCACTAAGTGAATTAACTCTTTCTGGGCTTCCTTTTATAATTGGGATGTGGCATCAGAGGCATTTGCCAAATTATCAACCTTTGGTAATCAATTTTTCCTATAATGCCTAGGAAACCCAGCCAAACCTTAATTGCAGACCAGCTGGCTCCTGAAAGCCAGCTCACCTGAACTGAGTTCTATTAAGTACGGTGCAGCTTTCTGCAACACCCTGGAATCATCTAAAAATGCACAGTGGCAGGAAGCTTTCTAATTGCTAATCCCAGCACATGATTTGCTCAGTGTGGGACATAGAGGTACAGGAAGATGTTAAAATCAGGCTACAGAGGGGCCTCCCTGGTGGAGCAATAATAAGGTAAAGCACTATGAAGCTATCCACAATGACTGCAGTACAAGTACCATCTCTGACCCACAGGGAGCAGCAGACCTCTCCTGTCTCCCCCCTGCTCCCCTCAACAGTGCGTTTCAGTAGTGTATATCTTTACAATGAGACTTAGCCTACAGTGAATGAAGGAGTCTGGGACATGCCATGTGCGTGTCAGGTGGGCAGTGAGCAGAGGGGCATAATGAAGGCTGGGGGAAATCAAACCAAGGCTTTTCTACACCAAACACTGCATTTGCCAGGAGAAAGCAAATCCTGAAAGTCAGATAACCACGAAAAGCCTAAAAGAGAGGTAGAACAGGTAAACATTACCTGCTGACCTATCTGTGCAGGGTATACCACACCTCCAGTAGCCACAGGGTCATAACTGCTTACTTATATTCTGCATTTCCAGAGTTCTGGCCTCAAAGACCTCCTTAAGGACAGGCAGAGAGTTGCCCCCTCCCACGGTTAGCCAGTTCTAAGAGATCCTAACCAACTATGCCTTTCACATGCAGATCAACAAATGCAGAGCTTACACCCCAGCTATCTCCTTCATGAACCTTTCATCAAGCCAACATCCTTCCATCCTAATCAACCCCGGGTCACAAGACAACTCATAACCCAGAGAGCCCAGAGCTTGCTAAGATTATTCAAACCAGCGAATCCTAAACATGCTTAGCCCGATTCCCCTGTCTCACCCTTGCCCCCTGGTGTGCCCACCTCCCCCCCCCTGCCCCCCCCAGCCCCCACTCTAGCGAGCTGTGAGTAAAAAAGCTTCACAAATGTGCCAGTCTCACTGGTATGAGATGGCATTTCATCTGGTTTTGATTTGCATTTACTTGATTATGAAGGATGTTGAACATTTTTTCATGTGCTTGTTGACCATTTGCATTCCTCTTTGGAGAAGTATCTTTCAAGTTCTTCTGCCCATTTCTTGACTGGGTTGTTTGGTTTGCTTTTGTTGATTCAAGTGATCAGTCCCTTACATACAACAGCCCTTGTCTGTTGTGTGTGTATGTGTGTATATGTATATACATATATATACAATGGAATACTGTTCAACAATCAAAAAGATAAACGCATGCCATTCGCAGCAACATGGATAGCACGAGAAGGGATTATGCTCAGTGAAATAAGCCAGAAGGAAAAAGCGAAATACCAAATGGTTTCACTTATAGGAGAAATTTAAAAGAACCAAATAAGATGGGGGTGGGGTTGGGGAGTGGGGAGGTGGAGGGGTATTGTTATTACAATAGAAAATACAACACAACAAAAACAGACAATTATAAACCAGAGAGATCCTGCAGGGGAGGGAGACAAAGAGAGATCAGAAGGAGGAAGGGATGTGGGGGGCTATGATGATGATGGGAGGGGGAGAGGGGAAGTAAACATTGTTATAAAATGAACAATAGTAGAAATAGATACACATAAAAAAAAAAGCTTCACAACAAAGTTTCTGTGTCTGAATGTCTTATCCCACCAGATGAGTGCAATTCCAGGGATATTCAAAAATTCATACTAATCTACTTAATATAATTTTTCTTGGTGTTCCCAATAAACTTTCTTTTTTCTAAGATTTATTTATTTGTGTATACAGAACTGGGGTACCGGCCAGAGGTGCAAGGTATGAGAGGATTCACCAGAGACAGAGTGGGGAGCGGAACAGACAGAGGTACTTCATAGTGCTGTGCTTTCCCCCAAAGCCCCACTAGGAACACCCCCCCCAAACTTTCAATGTTATCTTTATCTAAGGTCACGCAAACAAATAGTGTCAAGTGGGAATTACACATAGGTTTGAGTCTACTACAAAATGCTGAACATTTCCCCCAAAAGACCAACTGGAGACTACACACAATGTCATACATCGCTCCCCTGTGAACCTTAATTGCTTTGTCTGTGAAATGGAGACTGGAAAACCATCTGTCTGATGAAAGAGTGATGTATGTGAAGCCACTTTGTAAAATGGGAAGTAGACCACACGTACATTTAAAAGCTATCTGATCCTAACCTTTTGTTGTGTGTTCAAAGTCGTCATTAAAAACAGCTAACTCATTATCGTGATCCCCGCTCTGGAGAAAGTGCTTTACTTTACCATTTCGTTAAACCCTCACCACAACCCCATGGGGTTCGCTGTTAATATTCTTATTTACGGATGAGATGACGATGACGGGACCTTTGAAAGATTTAAGTAACCCGTTCAAGTCTGCACAGTTAACTTGAGCTATGCAGTCTCCTACTCTGCCAGTTGCCATATCAAAATAACTTGGACGGGGGCTAAAACCACAGACATCTTTTCTCACAGTTCCAGAGGCTGGGGAGTGGAGCTCTGGAGCTCTGGGGAGC
>NW_004567111.1:7905901-7915261 GCF_000260355.1 Condylura cristata
GAGAGGAGATTCCCTCTACACATACTCGGTGTTACAGCTTCACTTAGTGAACAAGCCCTTCTTCCACTTAATTCACAGACCTTTGCTGAGTGAGCTACAGTGCTGGGTACTAGGGAGAGCAGGATAAGTAAGATCCTCTAAGAGGGGCGTTGTTGAAGGAGACAAGCTATTCTGAGAGTGGCTGATGGGTCCATGGAAGGACCCAACTGATGCGGTAGTTTAAACCTACCTTCCCCCAGATACGGACAAGAGCCTCAACATTCAGGGACAGAGGAAGGAAAGCAATCAAGATGATAGACAAGGGGAGAAAAAGTGAGAGGAGAGGAGCCTTTTACAGCAACGATTCTTTAGTGGAGAAACATCTGGAAATTCTTGCGTTGAACTTCAAGTTGAAAAGTACTTTGAGAGATGCTTGGCGTTCAGTTTTCTCAATAGACACGGGAGAAATTTTAAGAAAAAGTCACAGGGAGTTTCGTTGCCAAACAAGGTCTTTTAATGACTTCCTAAAGGCGTCAGAACTTGAAACTCAGCCTCCTGCAAGGTAACCCAGTGATTTTCCCGTTTGGTGCCTGGGCCCAAGTCCTAAATGACTCCTCAATTCCTAACACTTTCACTTTCTTCCAGGAATATAATTTCACCCTTCACAAACTCGCTTATTATTTTGCTCATTCAGTCATTTGGCAAATATCCCCGCAGAGCAATGTGGGAAGCAGGGAGCAGACACACAGACACAGCCCACGGGCTCCTGTCTTTAAGGTGATCGTGACTGAGCTTCCATCCCACCCAGTAGCAGCACTTGCTGGACCCAGCCTTTTCATCAGGAACAATTCTCCTCTCCCTGGGAGAGGTGTTTTGTTTTCATATTTCAAAGCTCCCTATTAAGTTCACATAAGAGAAAAACAAAGCAGGACAAAGCAAGAAACAGAGGCTGTGGTGCGATTGAATTGAAAGACAGTGACGTGGCTTTGGAAATTGAGTCCAAAAGTTTTGGGGCTGAGGATTGAATCACAAGTGTCCCTATGGTATTTTCCTAACATTTGTATCACATAGCTAAAGGGGCCTGTATATTTTACCATAACAGCAATGACTCCTTGTCCAAAGAGGCTCTAGATCTTTAAAGAAGAGGGGTCACTGTTGATCCAGTGGGCCCCAGGGCACCTCAGGGTCTAGCAGCAGAGGAATGACTTAGCAGTGAGGTTATATAACCAGAAGAGGGAACCAATAACACAACTGGCAACATGGAAGGGTTTTCTGTTGTCTTTTTTATGGAACTTCAGTGTAAAAAAAAAAAAGTCTCAAATTGACAATACAGACTTAAAGCGTTTATTGTTTCGAAATGTGCCATCACCCCTTCACTCCTCATGACTTCTTGAGTTCTTGTCTTAATTTGGAGTCAATGTGATATCAGAGAGCCCATCTGCCTAGAAAGCTTTCCCAGCCCAATTATTGTTACATTCTCAGCTACAGCTAAAGCTAGAGCAACGGGCACCGCCATCAGCAATGATCCCAAGTAAGAAATCCAATTTGCAAAAAAAGAAAGAAAGAAAGAAAGAAATCCAATTTGCAAGTCCCCATTTCCTTTAGAAATACAAATCAGTTGATGTTGGTAGATTTCTATGGTAGCTGCATCTTTAAAACAGATTTTGATTCAGAGTGAACAAGAGGAAATGTGATGCTATATTAATTTTACACGGTCTAGCGAAGTATTATTGCGGGGCCAACTTTTCCAAGGGCCTCTTGGAAAAGTCAGGGTAAACAGCAGCCTGGCTTGCACTGCTTTTACTATTGAGAAGCAAAATCAAGGAGATAGTGTTTTATGGGGGGGGGGGCGCAGATTATTTGACCACCACTGACACTTCAGTAACAGCATCTCCAGTTCCTTCTAAGAGGTATCTGGGAAAGTAGCTGTCAAATTACACCCAACTCTCCGGAGGTTCTCTAGGCTGAAAGCCTAGTTCTTACACTACCAAGACTTCATTTGGCATACAGAATGATGGGTGATAAGACAACGCATTTATTTTTAAACCCCGTAAAGGACAAATAAATACACTTACCACCACCACCCCCCCGCCATATCTTCTGGTTGGTCCCCAAGATGAGAATGGGCCAAGAGGGAGACAACAGACCAAGAGTAACCACAGAGGTGTAGGCTGACCACCAAAGCCCACAGAACACTCTTCTCATTTGTAAAATCCACTATGTGCCTCAGGAAACCTCCTATAGGTGAAGGAATACTTTCACAATATCCAGGGAAAAGTTCAGAAGTTGGGACGGAGACAGATGTGGAATGGACTCCTCCCACAGGCACGAGGGAGAGGCCCTGCTCTTGGAGGCTTAACTGGGGTGACCAAGCTTGAGCATTTACCGTAATTAGAAGCTCTGGCCTCTTAACTATTCTCTCTCCGTTAGCACGCATGGCAGACCACTGACATGAGACTTGACACAAAATCTCCTAAGATATTATGCTTTAGTAACTTCCAAGTTAAAATTTCATTTCATTTTCTTTACTGGGGCCAAGGTACAGTTTTGTCATTTGGTTGTGAAAAGTCGGTATTTTATAAGATACCGGGGCAATGTTAACATAATAAGCCCAGAACTTGTGTCCGATTTGTAAACGTATCAAGCAGGCAGAAAGCAGAGGCAGATAGTGATTCTTATAATGACATAAAAGCAAATAGCAAATAATTGTTCCCTTGGGGGTAGCCTGAGATAGGAAAACGTCTTTTAAAAGCTGTGTCCTTCTTTAAGATACGTGTGCTTGTAATAGAGTTTCTAATACGCATGGTGATGACAGCTTGCCTGCATATTTTATAAATAAAACCAAGTGGCTGAAAGGGAGAGGACACAGGCATTTCCTTCATGGGACTATTTGTTCAGTGTCCTCTTGCTCTGCTATTTTATCACTAAACGTGATAAAGAACATAAATGGATACCACTCTGAAAATGGAATCCCCTCCCCACACCACATTGACCATATTGTAACAGGCCTCCATCACAAGGAATGCTCTGTGTGTATGTTCGGATATCTGCACCCATGTATATATGTGCACATGTGTGTGTCTCAGCTAAGAGGACCCAGGAGTTGTAGGGATGATGGAGAGTCTGCTAACTGCATGTACACACACAGAGTTCCTCAAGACACCAGGCAAACTGAAACTAGCCAGTCACTTCAGGCTTTTTCTTCACCATCTGTCATTCACACTAGGAATCTCAAAAAAGGTCCAGAAAATGATCCTTACCTTTCCTTTGCTAGATAAAATACACATTCAACTTTCTGCCAACATGCATGCCTCCCACCCACCAAGGCAAATGCAGACACTTCCAGGAGACAGTCTTTACAGAGTTCACAGCCGACTTGAGACCTAACGCCCATGTGAAGGGGAAAGGGACGCTTGGCTCGCACCCCAGACCGGGTTATTGTATTTACCTTCTACTTTGAAGATAGTGAAGTGTGGCCGGCAATGGAAAGAGCCCAAGGCGTTTCCCGCGCAATTCATCCACAGACCCTGATAGACCCAAGTAGCAGTTATCACCGAGGATGCTCGCGAGGTCACTTTCCACTCGTTGGATGCAGTGGCGGCCACCAGCGCTCCGAAGCCGCCCACGCCGGCCACCAGAGCCGAGATCTGGGCCCTGGACATGTCGCTCAGGCTGCTGCGTGACACGGTCCAGACGAGCGCCTGGGTGGTCTAGGCTCGCCAAGGACAAATAACACTTGGACAAGCGCTACAGCCAGTTAATGTGGGTCGGTGACAGATCTTCATGCTTGGATGGTCTGCGGAGGGACCAGGATTCAGGAGAAGGGCAGACTGACCGAAGGCATTTAACAGGTCCCTTAAGATGATCTTTCTCTTCTCCTACATGGATATTTACTAAAATTTTATAGATGAATTTTAAAGCTTTTGATTTCGCAGATTTCCGCACACCGCACCCCCCCCCCCGCCAGAGTTAATGCTTAATTTTCTGTTAGCCTGAAGCTTAACGAACCATGCAACTACCAGATATTACAAAGTACAAATTATACAGTAACAGTTAAGGGCTTCTTGGACCAATTGCTTTGGTTGCATATATTTTTTGGATGTCTCTCTATATAGGTAGATATAGAAGATATAGATGTAGAAGTCTACATGTAGATACAGAAGAATATAGATATTCTTCTGTAACAGTTTATTCACACTACTTTATCCCTGATCAGGGACGTAGCTATCATTCACTAAATATCACAACGGAATATAGTATTTCATTAAATGAACAGAGTACGATCTATTTGTTTCCTGGAGACAAATAGCTGTGTGTTTTTCTCTCCCCTTCTCTCCAAAAACAGATGGTGCAGCTGTAAACTTTCTTGTATACTTGTTCCTGTGCGCTTATACACAAGGATATAACCCAGAAGCAGAACTGCTAAACTGTAAGAAATATTCCTCTTCAACTTTCTAGATAATACTAAATGGCTTTAATCAGTAAGTATTCAATGCAGTACGTGAGTCCACACCGCCCCACTTTATAACATTTGGTGTTGGGTGTTGCTAGAACTGTTGTTTATATTTTTGGTCATTCTGATGGACATGCAGGCATCGTATTGTGGGTAACAATTTGTATTTTCTCACTAGTCATGAGACTGAGCATCTTTTCATGGGCTTGTTGTCTCCCTGTGTTTTGTCTACAAAACTACATACAAAAAAAGACATCTGTGGTTTTGGCCCATTTTTATGCACTGACTTGTTTGACTTCTTGTCATTTACTTTTAGTGCTCTCTGTATTCTGGGTAATCATATTTTGTTATTTGTAGTCAAATATCTTCCCCCACTTTGTGGTTTGTCTTTCTGTGACCATTTGATAGAGTCTAAATTTTGGTGTGTCAGATAGGTCAAGCATTCTAAATAATTTGTGCTTCTGAGGTCTTAAGAAAAGCTCCCACTGAGAAAATCAATACTTTTCTCTTCAGGCCTATTTTCAAATTTTTAATTGTTTTTAAAAAAAATTTCTTTATTTACACATATAAGAACTGGGTTGTAGGTGAGAGGTGTTGGGAGGTGGTGAGAGGATTCACCACAGACATAGTGGGGAGCACAGCAGGCAGATCTACTGAAATCCACTGCTGAGATAGGAGGGGTCTGATGTGCCATGTGGATCAGCATCCTGGTCGGGATTGAACTCATGCCTCAGGGGCTGCTGACAGTTGATAGCGCTGAGACTAACCACTGCACCACCAGGGAGGCCCTTCAAAGTTTTAGTCTTATCATTTGTATTCTTTCATCATTCTGTATTGATTGTTCTGTGTTATGGGACTTGAGAACTATTCAACAACCCTCATTTTCCCACATCCATGGGACTTGAGAACTATTCAACAACCCTCATTTTCCCACATCCATGGGGTTCTTAAGTATATTTGGGAGTCACAGAAAGTTCTAGGTGGGGACAGAAAGGAGTTGCAGTCAGCCAGCATTTCTAGTAAATTACATAACAAGATCTCACAAGAAAAGATCTGACTCCTTTATGCCAGCATTTGCTGTGCTTTCTTTTCTTTCTTGGAACAAACATTTGCTTCCATATATAATTTCAAATCTCTTCTCCTTCAGACCCTGCATAAGACATGCAGATAACATGTATAAATATGGAGACACCTGACAGAGAGTCGCGAACCCTGGATTTTCTTCTTCTCTCAATCTGAACCCACCCCTAGAATTTGTAGTACGGCTATAAAACACTACAGTTACACTCATGAAAATGTCTTACTATTGAATTCCGTTTCTAATTTTAAATGTGTAACAATTAATTTGGCAGTTTATATTAATCATTAACATTAAATGGAATGAATGTTCATCTATGTAATTTGCTGCTCAAATGATATGGTGAATATTCAGAGTGTTTCAGGAGGGTGAAAATTTCTCAGAGACTTTTTGGCGAGACTTTAAGAGTTCACACTCAAGAAAAAGTCTTTAGATGTCATGCAAGTTACATGAAGGATCCTTCTCCAGCTCATGAAGGGACCTGAATAAAGTATCTGCCATCAGATGTTAACACCAGAGAGAAATATATGGGTTTGGCACCAGAGGTGTTGGCAACCTGAAACCTCAGCTGTGCCAGTGTGCCACATGTGGACTCCATTGTAAGACCAAGATAACTGGGAAGAATTCTTTCTTCCAAGGGTCTGAGAGAGGATAGTTTAGAGATTATAGCATTTTCTGTCTTCATTCATCAATTTAGTCCAAAAGTGTTGGCTTTCCCTGACTGCCTCTACTATTATCTCTTTCACTCTCTTCCAAGTCCATGTTGTCCAAGGTCACCAGAAATTACCAACTCAGCTCGTGAGGTGAAGCACTCCAAATAAGTTGATTCCTACTTCCAAATGATACTTGTCGGTACACAATAACATTTTAGTGCTTTGGGGCATCAGATAGGACAAAGGCCCTGCAAAAGGAGAGAAAGTAAATTTTGAGAGAGGTGCTTTCATTTTAGGTCTTGAATTACCTGAGAAAAGTCATCTTTTTACACTTGGACTCAGGTGATAGATCATCTATCACTAAGCCCTTTGTTCAAGATACCACAGCCTTCAGGTTGTTGTGAGGAAAAGGAGTCTGAGAGAAAGTGAGTTGCAGACACAGGGCAGCGAAGAACAGGTAACAAGCTTGTTCTCGTCTCCCTTGGAGAAACTCTAAACTCTCGTTGACGGTAACAGTTCTTAGTCAGTGTCAGTGGAAACTACCAAATCTCTTTTTCCCTGATATAATATTAATGCAGTTATGAGCCATGATTATAGCCTTACTGCAGGAAATTAGAGACTGTACTGCCTTACCAATGTGCTTTTACTCTGACACACCCACTTTAAAGTGGCTTTCAAAGCAAATATAATGGACCCATTATAAGCAGTCAATTGAATGGAAGTCTGCTAAAGCCATTAGTCCTGAGATAAATTAATAAAGCAGCCAATCCAGGATGTGGGGGTTTCAAAATGGTTTTTGAATAGTTGAATTATGTGTCGCTTTATTCAACAAATAATCTGATGTATGGTACTAGACCCAGAGGAAGAACCAGAGACTTGAGATGTATAGACCTGAGCTCAAGTTTTGGGGTCACCACTGTCTTTGCCCTGTTCTTTCTTCCCACTTTCAAGCTGGTCCATCGGCACTGCCACTGCTGATCTGAATGGCTTGATTTGGACTGTAGCCAACATGAAACAACTCATTACTTCCTCCTTATAAACAAACACAATTAGGAGAAGTTGTTCCAACCACTCTTGTTTGCCATAGAGTTGGGCAAGATCTTTCCTTTGGTGAAGACAAGTGTGAGCTGGGCTGGTTCTCTGGATGTTTGATGTTGCTCCATCTGCTTTGGAATGCCCAGTCTAGAGACCCTTCGGGGACCGCCCACCTGTGCACCCTCAGGACGGTGGGCAGCTAAGCTGACAGCTCAGGCTCCCCTCCTGAACCGCAGCATTAGCATAATCGCCCTGCAACTTCAGAAGAGACAGAACATTCCACCAGCGACTGCTCTCATGTTCCGCTGCTCCTAATTGAGCTGCAACACGGTAAAGATCAAACACAGCAGAGATGATTACATGGACGCAGCACACACACTCTTATCCTCCGTCCTGAGGCTAGCACGACGCAATTCTCTTTATTGTGAAATAGAACAAATATACAGAGTGTCTCAAATGTAACCTACCACACTGCCATGACTGGGTAACACTCAGTATGTGGTTACCAGGGGAATTCCGCTGGCCCCATGCAGAGCCACTTTGCTCTACCCCTCACAAATGACCTGCCCATTGGTAGTTAACATTTACTTACACATTCTAAATCTGCTTCCAAATGGTTCTTCTTCATGGATATTTCTCAGCATGGGCCTGGGAATAATCTTTTTAAAGATTTATTTATACAGAGCCTTCCTGGTGGTGCAGTGTGTTAAAGCACAGCACTGTGAAGCTCACTGCAGCCACTTCATCGCGAGTTCAATCCCTGGGCAAGGAGGTGACCTACATGGTGCAACAGACCTCTCCTGACCGACCCCGCTCCCCTCTGCAGTGTGCTTCGTGGATCTGCCTGTTCTATCCCCTGTATGAATCCTCTCACTGCCCCTGTGAATCCTCTGGTGAATCCTCTCACTGCCCCTGTACCTCTGGCCTGTAACCCAGTTCTGTAGATATAAATAAAATAAATCTTTTTTTTTAATGATTTATTTATAAATACAGAACTGGAGTATAGGCCAGAGGTGCAGGGGCAGTGAGAGGAGTCACCAGAGGCAGAGTGGGGAGCAGAACAGGCAGAAGGACGAAGTACTCTGCGGAGGGGAGCAGTGGGTGAGACAGGAATCTGCTGGGCTATGTGGGTCACCTCCATGGCCCGGGATTGAACTCATGTTGAAGCAGCTGCAGAAAGCTTCATAACGCCACACTTTAACCCATTGTGCCACCAGGGAAGACCTGGGAGTAAATTTTTCTTTAAATACTTTCCAGACCTCCTTTCTCCTTTACCTTCATGGGTGAACACACAATTGCACCTTACTTACTCAGGCAGGCACCCCAACTCACCTCAATAGGATGCAAGTCCGGGGAATTTGTTCCAGAACTGTGTGTAGTGTCTGTACCTCCCTCTGCAGATTAAGAAGAGATATGAATTATGGCTTGTGTTGGTATTAACTGGTCAGCTCACAGAAATCTTCCCTAACTTCCCTTGAGGAACTTTCTGATTCTTCGGACATTGAGGAATGTCTCAGACATTGAGACAAAGCGAATGTTTATGCTAGTTCGATATTTTATACCACAGGTCAGTTCCTTTTAACATTGAACCCTCATCTCTGGATCACGGGCCAAAACCTCATCCTCTTGCCAAGCATCTTTGTGAGTTAATCTGGCTTATAGTAAATTCTGGACAGGATTTTTGATGATCATTTCCTAGCCATACAACATTGCATGCTGGAGCTGTTTTGTTTATCTGACAGGGATGCAAGGCTCAGTTTCGAATTTGAAAGTACAATAATATTCTATAAGGAGAATGGTTGGTATCTGAAGCTGGTGCTGTAGTCAGCCATGTATAGCAACGGGTGTGAGCCAGAGACTCAGGGCTGGGACTGTGAAGAGGAAGTCTTGGAGGAGAAGGAAGTTGATAAGCTGCTGCCATATCAACTTGTGCTTGTATTCATGGATCCTAAGATGGGCGTTGCTTTAAGGAGCAGAGTCTGGGGCGGGGCATGGCTAAGGGCTTTGGAAATGTGCAAAGCTGGGCTGTCTCCCACTTATTAGCAGGTGTGACCTAAGGCAAACTTATTTATTTTAGCTTTAATAACATTGAAAATCACGGGTAACATAAAAATGACCACGTACAACTATTATATTATTTATTTATTAAAAAAAAGAGAAAA
>NW_004567111.1:7915523-7926298 GCF_000260355.1 Condylura cristata
GTGAAGCCTCTCACCGCCCCTGAGCCTCTGGCCTGTACCCCAGTTCTGTATGCACAAATAATAAATAAACCTTTAAAAAAAAAAAAAGAAAAAGAAAATCCCCACGTAGCCAAGTGTTCTGCTGTACGGCACGAGGCACTTTCGCATTGTGGAATCACCACCCTTCACCAGAACTCTTCTCTCCCAAACTGAAACCCAGCCTCCACTCCACACTGACCCCCCACCTTGGCTGGCAGCTGGCTCTGTTTTCTGGGGCCAGGCTGGGCTTCTGGGTGTCAGAAGTCTGGGTCGACTTACATTTGGTAGCGAGAGCTTAGGGCAGGTGTCGTGTCTTGATCGTCCTGTCTTTCCAGCTATGAAGAATATTACTGCTTGTTCCTGTTCTGTTCCATGCTTGTAGCTATCTTGGCATGTCTCATTAGCTTACTTCTAAGCTTATTTCACACATCCTATTCGTTTCACTTGTATGTCCTAAATCTCTTACTCTTCTTGACTTAATACTTACAAGTTTTAGCCGTTGTGTCACTGTTCTGTTTTCTGAAGATGACTATCGCCAGATCATATAGCAAATGACCAACCTAAGACTGGAGTGGCAGGCTTTGGTTTCTATCCCTGACATTCAGGGCCCATAGCGGAGGTTCACTGAGGACAAAGCGCCTTCCTATAGATAACATCCTAGGCAGGGAAGTCAGAACTTACAGAGAGGAGATCTGAAACACCATCAGATGCAATAATGTGGACAAGCAAGTGGGTCTTGATATTACTGTCTTATATTTGACATTTTTGAAATACAGAATATACACCCAGGCAGGTAGATGACAGATGAGAAAAAGGAGTGAGAAGCATGTTTGCACTGGGCAGTGGAGTTCTGAAGAGTGCTACCAGCCATCCTCATGCACCATTGTATCTCTCTGTCTTTGAGGAACACTAGAAAAGAAGCAACAGTGCTTTGTTTAAAAATGCCTCTTGCCATCCGTGGTTGCTCCTGCACGACACCCCCATCCTCACCAGCTTGCGATTTCTGTTGACATGCACACTTCTTGTTGATGATACGTGCATCTTTTAAAATATGGATTTGAATTTATTTGAGCATATAACTAGAGATCTCTGAAGTCACCCAAAACAAAGCCCGCAGGTGTTTTGAAGAGATAGGCTTAGCGTTTCCCTGCAGCTTCCCTTTTGGCCACTAGATGGAGCCGTGCACTAGTCAGACTGTGGCGTCGCGGGTGCATTCTTCTGAGCTCCGATCTGCGGCAGAAAGGTCCCATGGAGGGGTGGGGACCTCGAAAATAACAAAGTGATGGACCCAAGGGAGGAAGTGAAGACAAAACATCCCGGGGTCTAGTAGCTGGCCTTCCAGTCCACGCTCTACCTCCTTTCTAGCACCACAGCCTTTCTTAAGAAATTAAGAGCAAACAAATGAAGAGCCCTAATACGAATTTCTTTAGTTTTGCAAAGATGTCTTTTTTTTTTCCTCCTTGTTCAAGTCAGGAAAATTTGCCCCACTATAAAGCAAAGAACAGGTAATTAAGAGCTGGTGTGGTTAACAAGCCTCTTCTGTTCTCATTCATAATAGAAGAGCTTCCAATTTCCCTATGGAAAAGAGATTTTGATTGCAGCGATAAGCCTAGAACATGGAGTTAATTGAAGTCCCCTTTGGCCTTGGTCCCAGTTGGCTCTATGAGAGCTGGCCCTGCATCTGGATAGTTCTTGGAGAACTCAGAGGAGACTAACAGCTGCGAGGGGGTGCTCTTTGGGGAAGTAGATCAAAAGAATTGGGAGCCAGCCCCGAGGTGACAGGTAGCTGGTTGAAGACAGGGCTGTTGTTAGAGCAAGGGCCTCCTAGATCTTGAATAAAGAAAACAGACTATCACAGGCCTCACCGAGGGCTACAGCTAACTTCAGGGAGGGCAGCTTGCCCAACAATTGATGCCATGCTTTTCCAAAAAAATTAGCGAAGTCCTAACTCAACTTTCCCAGAAGAGCAGGGCTGAGGTCAAGAGAAGGTTTTCGGGTTTGATCTCCCTTGTCCCACTGTGCAGTTACAGCCCCACATCCCTGGAGTATTGGAATGAATTACTCCAGGTAGTAATTTATCTCCCTCTTTGCATATTGGTTCCATGATAGGAGAAGCCCCCAGAGCCAGTTCACCTGGAAACGTTGGTATCTCCTGGGAAGGAAGAAAGAGCTTGAAATCTGCAGACGTAGAACATGCAGAAACAGAAAGTAAAGTTTTGGTATAATAGGGAGGAAGCTAGTCCAACTTCCACCACTTGGATACCGAGACCTTTGTCTGATGTGGGAGAAATATTTCGATCATAGGGAAGGGCCGCCTACTTCATCCTATAGAACAACTCTCCAGCCCACTGGGGTGTCTTCAACCAGTCTCCTCAGACAAGGGAGGACATCTGAGGAGGTGTGAACTGTACCCCTATGTCATAGACAGCGCTGTAAACCACTGTTACCTCAATACAAAATGACACCTTTTTTTTTTTAAAGATTTATTTATTCATATAGAACTGGGGTACAGGCCAGAGATGTGGAGGGTGAGAGGATTCACCAGAGACAGAGTGGGGAGCAGAACAGGCAGATCGACGAAGTACACTGCTGAGGGGAGCAGCGGGCGGGTCAGGAGAGGTCTGCCGCGCCTTGTGGTCACCTCCGGGGCAGGCGGGGATCGAACTCATGCGGAAGTGGCTTTAGATTCTCAGTGCGGTGCTTTAACCCGCTGCGCCACCAGGGAGGGCCATAAAATGACACCTTTTAAAAAAAAACTTAAATTAAAATAAAAACAAATTTGTTAATGTGTCCAGATGTACCTGTTCCAGTTCTGAGTCCCAGCTCTTACCAATGATACGTAAAGGTTCCCATAAGAAAACTGGAAAGGCAGCTAAATCAACTTCTTTTATCATTCTGCTGTTCAAACCCTTCCTGTGTGGGCGTACGTCAGCCCTGTGACCACATCTGATCGCTGAATCTTTTAGGACCAGATGTTCTCAAGTGCTCAGACTGTCTTACGCTGAGTCTTTAAGTGAGTCTTTAAACTCAGTCGTGAGTTTGTCATTTTCTCTTTACGACTCTCTGGTGCCATCAGAAATAGATATCCAACCTCATGGCCCCGGTGTCATCATTCCCAATGTAAATCGTTTAACTGTGACAGACACTTGGAGTCTCAAAGCTTTGTCGTCAGAAAGCTCTTCGTCCTCAACAATCACAGACACCATTGAAACGCCTGTTTTGTCACTGCACAGCTTGGCACAGGCTACCAGTGCCTCATTTGTATCGGCCGGGGTTGCCACTGTATTCCAGCCCAGTTCGATTACCGATCTCAGATTCCTTTCTTAAAAATTCTGCTTTTTTTTTAATTTTAATTTTATTTTGTTTAAAGATTTACTTATGCATATAAGAGCTGGAGTGTAGGCCAGAGGTGTGGGGGGTAACAGGATTCACCAGAGACAGAATGGGGAGCAGAAAAGTCGGATCTAGTGAAATACAGTGCTGAGGGGAGCAGCGGGGAGACAGGAGAAGTCTGCCAAGTCATGTGGGTCACCTCCCTGGCTGGGGATCGAACTCATGCTGCAGTGGCTGCCAATAGCTTCATGGTGCTGAGATTTAATACCCTGTGCCACCAGCGAGGCCCAGGAAACCCCCTCTTGTGTAGTGTTTCAGGAGCAAATCAGTTGGCCAAATGAATGGGACTCTTAAGGATTCGAGTATCCCTTTCACCACCAGGAAGTCCAAGAGTCTGCTTTTTAATATCATTCATGGTACCAAAGGCTTCCTCCTCCTGTATCCAGTCCAGATAAATAAAACTCTGTATTTCAGATAACATCTTCCTGCATGTCTGTGAGCCTGGGTCTGCAGTCCTATGTGGCCTATTTGGCCTCCATATTGTTACCTCCAGTTCTGTCTTCCTAAAGCAAGGCAGACATGCTCGGGCATAGGACCCCAGCCCAACCAGGTGCCTTTCACATCCTTCAAGAGCACAAAGCTGGATCACCCTGGGAAGGGTCTGCTTTGAGGTAAGACCAGGAACACCCAGAGGGGCTGAAGATGTGTAACAAAGGACCCCAGATGCTGATCAGTGGAGCCTTGTTTTGGTAAGACTGAAACCCTGGCTGGAGAAGTAGTGCTGGGTTCAGTTACAATGCCGAGCCATCAACAGATGAGACTAGCAGGCAGGCTCTCGGTCCCTGACACTACAGAAGACAGTTCCACCCTTCCCCTTTACCCGACTTCCCCCTACAGTTGACACTACATGACTAGTTTACCAGCAGAAAGGCCCGGATCTTGCTCTTCAGCAGCGTTCTGCATTGCGCAGCCTACCCCACAACTCCAGCTTCTTTAGCATGTGGTTTTGCTGACACAACATGTAGCTTGAGGGGGACCCCCAGTTTCTTAAATACTGCAGTGGGTAGGGGAGTTGTCAGTCAGGATGGCCCACCCACACACTAGATGATCTGTTAATGGGGCTTGTGTGTACTCAGGTGTTTTATTGGTGCCACGGTCATAGCTATAATTCATGGAAATTTTTCTGGTTCTGTTTCAACATTTGGTCCTTACCATGTTTCTCTTTTTATGAGTGTGCCCTGTCCCTCCATGTATAAGTGACATGGATTCGTTCCCTCCTAGACCTGTCACCTTAAAGCATGTGTCACTGTGGTACTTAAAGGGAGAAGAGAGGTGAATTCATTTGACCCTCTGGGCACCCCTTTGATCTCAGAGACCTAGGATTATCACAAAGTAGTAAATGATTAACAGAGCAGTCTAAAATGGATTATGAAAGCCCAAGTTTGTTTTCTTTTTTGGTTCAAGAATGATAAGTCTTTATTCTCTCCTGGTTTTGTGTCTACTCAGTTTTTAATTAATATCACACAGTTGGTCTTCACGTACCTAGTTTCCCCTTGGGAAGCTGCTTGTATAACTCTAACCTGGTAAAGGCAGGATCAATAAAAATGTTAAATATTAGCCTTTGGGGTGAGCAGGGAGGGAATCTATGTCATTTCGTTTTAGAAGTACAGAGTAATGATTGAATCATTTGGACAAAGAATACAGGTTTTCAGTTCGAGTGTCAGCACATTTTCTTCTCAAAGCAATGCAGCCAAGCAACTTTATGTTTAGAGCCAGAGATGGGAAAAAATAGAGCCAGAAACATGGACTAATTTGAGTCATTTGCCAGTTAGCTGGAAAGCTGCACCAAAGACCTATTTCTGGACCCAGCATGCACCCAATATCTTATCAACTGGAGGTACCATAAGATAGTTTTGTGAATGCTTCTACTCAAACGTTGACAATAGCTTCATTTTGAAATAACGATTTGCCTGTGATCTGTGTTTCACTTAACACATTTCTCAACAACTCAAAATTTAGAAAATTGACAATTAGGGCAAAGCATACTTTTTGGCCTGTTCCGTTAGAATTCTGAGCAAGATTTCAGCCGGATTCCCAGACAACATCATAGGTGCCAGTGGAGGCTCCTGGCTCTGTGATCAAGGCATCAGCTGCTAGCAACACATGTCTCAGGGGTGCTGCTCAGTGTCTTGCTTCTTGACGTCCTGGACAGTAAGTCCGGAAAAACCTCCCTCAGGGGTGGGGCGACAGCCCTTTGCTTAATGCATCGGCCCGGCCAGATTGTGCTCAGAAATGTTGCCTGGTGCTTTGCAGTTTTGCAGATTTATTTTCCAAATCGGTGCCATCTCCTGGGGCAGGCAGAGGTGCTGATGTTATTTACCCAAGTAGGAGTGTTTGCTTATTTCTTAGAAAGCCAAAGACTGAACAGGTTTCTTGCAAAGGAAGTTTAACACCACGAGAAGCACAGCAGAAGCACCGCCAACACAGTCACATCTAACAGCCACTCATTCTTTCATAATTCTGGAGACTAGAAGCAGCAGCAATGGGGGTGGTGAAGAATAGGGCACCCCCTGCACCAATATAGGTGAAGGGCCTCCTTCCTGGAGGAAGCAAAGCTGTTAGGTGGGAAGAAAAAGGTATGACTGAAGGTGAAACTGGAAGACAATGTGTAGTAAAGGAGTCAGACTCCTCGGCCAGCTACGCCTGATCTTGTGAAACTAACTGGTCAAGGGAGTTTGCAGCCCTCACGCTAAGGCACAGTTAAGTGCATAGAACTGGGTGAGCATCTCCCAGCGGGATCAGAACTGAGTTTTCAATAGCCTACTTATTAAGCTCAGCAGCAATGTAGTGATGAAGTATTTGATAACACCAGTGAACCCAAAGCTAAATTAACGATACTTCAATTAAAGAAAAATGTAACTACAAAGGGCATCAATTTATTTATTGCTTCTACTGCTATCCATCAATTTTTTTAGTATTTATTTATTAATGCATACAAGAACTGGGGTATAGGTCAGAGGATTCACCAGAGACAGAGTGAGAGCAGAACAGGGAGACTGACTGAAATACACTGCTGAGGGGTGCAGTGGGAAAACAGGAGAGGTCTGCTGTGCCATGTGGGTCAGCACCCTGGCTGGGGATCAAACTCATGCTGTAGTAGCTGCAGAAAGCACTTAACCCCTTGTACCACCAGGGAGGCCCCCCATTAGTTTCTTGATCAGAATCAACTGCAGTGAGATACATAGCCTTGAATAAGGTATTCAGTGAGTCTCATAGATGGTAGAGCTGGCAAAGAATCGTGCATAGGAAATCACATCCAGATTCACAATGTGTCTTTTCCATGGGGGACAAATTGCTCGACTGGCTATGATAGAGATGCCCAAGCCTTTACATGCTACGTGGCCGCTGGGGAGGCTTTGCATACCTGAGACATGGTGCCATAGCTAGGGCTCAGGGCTGGTTCCTGTTGTGGCAGGGAAGCTCCATACTCAGCAGCCAAAGCAGCTTGGTGAGAGGAATTCCGGTACTGAGCTCAGGCTCGGTGTCCACCTTTGCAGCTTTGAAACTTTCTTCATGGACTTAGTGAGCAGGTAGAGTGGCTGAGCGAATTGCTGTGGTGGAGTGAGAAGACCTAGCTGGAAAACGTCCTCACAGTGAGGGAGTCCAGTGGCATCTGCACACAGGACAAAACACTGTCTCACCCCGGCACTGTGCCAAGTAGCTCTTCACACAGTCCTGCCACAGGACTTGCTACATATCATTCAACCATTCATTCTGTCATCTGGCTAAAAGTTGAGCTAAGGCAGATGTAGTGGATGAGTGGAAGAAGAGAGAGACAGAGAAACAGAAGGAAGCACAGCGGGAGAGAAGGAAGGAGAGAATGTAGCAAGGAAGGGCGCCGACGTGCAGGGCTTTCTCGCAGGCCGTTCTCAGACAAGCCTTCAGGCCACGAGGGTCATGATGTCCATGAGCCACTCATATTTTTGCCTCTTAGAGGCTTTCTCACCAACTCATTCAGTTGTAGCCCTAAGTGTGACTAACACGCCAGAATAGTTTGTTTTTTCCTGAATATGCAATTGCCAGCTGAATAACTCTTTATTATATATAAAATTCTGTATTATTTTCTCTAGGAAACAATTATATCTAGAACAACAGCTGTAATTAGAGTAACCGTGTGATTAAGCTTACAGTAATCCACTCTTTTTAAGCTAGATCCATCTGACTTCTGCACAGACTAAAAGGGGGGGTGAGATAAGGTTTGCTACCTGTAGAAGAGGCTGCTGGTTATTGCCTAGTGTCTGTTCTCTTATCCATAATAATAGAACCATTGTTTACAGTCTGGCACAGGGCCCATGTTCTCTTGCAGCTAACTAACCCAGAGAAACCGTGGCCCAGATTGTGAGTCCTTACCTACAAGCTTGAGAACAAAAAACAAAATCCCAAATGAAATGAAAAGAGAGTTAATAAAAAGGTTTGTTAGCATGTGACCGAGGGGTACTTGGAGACCCCACACCGTTAAACGGAGGTCTGGCCGTCCGCATAAACAGAGGCAAAGGAGTCATACTCTGAATATGAAAGGTTTTTTGGTTTTTTTGTTTGCTTTAAATTATCTATTTATTTATTTATACATACAAGAATTGGGGTGTAGGCCAGAAGTGCCGGGAGATGAGAGGATTCACCAGAGACAGAGTGGGGCGCAGAAGAGGCAGATCTACTGAAATATACTGCTGCAGTGGCTGCAGATAGCTTCGTAGTGTGAGACTTAACCCCTTGTGCCACCAGGGAGGCCCCTGAATATGGAAGGTTGTTAATAGAATTAGTGTACATCCCTCTCCTTACGGGTAATTACCCAGCCAAAGGGGCGTGGCTCAAAAAGAGGCCACTGAGGCCCAAAGCCTGTCAAAGATCTAAGATGTCTTCTGGTGGGGAATCACAAGAAAGGGCTTAAGCAGATCCCAGAGAGCTGGGACAAAGGAAAGATCCTACATTCAAAATGGACGGATAGGGGGCTGAGGCAGAGGAAGGGATCTGTGTCCAATCGGACTCTGGGCTCTCGTCCGTACTGTATGACTAGAGAGAGGCATATATCTCCTTGAGCTGAGATTCCTGCCCTGATGATGCCTGAATGAGTGCCATATACTGAGGCCATCAGAAATTACCCAAGCAGGCCGGGGTGCACCAAAGTCAGGGGCCTCAGGAAGCTGCTAACGATTCTGGGGTTGAATGTGACAAACTGCAAGAACATCAGCTATCACAGACTGATTCACTTACAACTAACTGCTTTAGTTTAACTCACTAGAAAGCAGCCTGCAGTGAGGTGTTACCACAGCCTCTTCAGGGTTCTCTGCCTGTGTCCTCTCAGATCACTGGCAAGATGGCCTCCACAGGGAAATATGGTCACCACACTCAGGCCACTGACCAGCAAGCTAAATGAGCCGGTGCCTTATAGATTCAATTCCTGTCTGTTTATTGGCTTTTGGTAGTGACAGGCAGCGGGACCTGGCTTTTCTGGGAACATACCACCAAATCCACAGTGAGGCCAACACAGTGACGGCCAGCATCTCTGTCAAGGGCCAGGATCAGCCTGCCACAAGTCTCACCCATGTCTCTTCGGTATCATTCTCCATGTCTCCTGCCCATGCCTCTTCTGAGTGTCTCTTCCAGCCATCTCTACATATCTCTCCATTATGTGTCTCCTCACCATATGTTCCTCCCAACAGGACCATGGTGCAAGTTCAGGCCAGAAATGTTCAGTTCTATGCCAAGCATGGCTATAGAACTCTGTCCAGAGGTGAGATTCAGGGCATGCTGGGAGTTGTAATACTTGGCACCCAACATCTCCCCAGTGTGGAGATGGGGATGGAGTCTGTTAGAAACATCAGGGAGTAGAGTTCATTCAGAATGTCATAGAATGTTCAGAGTGCTCCTTATTATTCCTCTAAGACATTCATTTACATAGGGAGGAGCAGAGGGGGAGAGAGAAAGAAATAGGAGTTCATTGTTGAGGCAAAACACCATGGAGGGTGCTTTGTGGTTCCCCACTTCCTCCCCCTCCAATGCTGTGTCATCACTGAAGCCTTGGGCCCAAAGGATACTAGCAGAGAGCAGATTGTAGATGGAGGCCACATAAAAAGAAAAGAAGGGCCCTCCCTGGTGGCGCAACAGGTCAGGACGCAGCACTGCAAGCTGGTAGCAGCCACTTCAGTGTGAGTTTGAGCCCCAGCCCCGGTGGTGACGCACATGCGTGGCAGACCTCTCCTGACCTGCCCTTCGTCAGTCTATCTGTTCTGCTTCCCACTCTGACTCTGGTGAACCTTATCACAGCCCCTGCACCTCTGGCCTGTACCCCAGTTCTGTATGCATAAATAAAGAAATCTTAAAAAAAAAAAAAAAACTCAAATAATTTTTTAAAAAAGAAGAAAAAATTAAACCAGGAACAGAATTTGTTCACTTCCACATGCTTCCTGTGCTCTGTCCAGTCTACACAAGGAAACTCTACCTCTCTCTCAGAAGTCACTCATTCAGAAAGTCTGGTTTACTGCCTGCCAAGAGCTGTAAGCAGATGCCGGAGGCATTGAGTAAAGGGGTTGTCTTGCCTGGCTCAAATAGCCGTGTGACAAAGCTTAGCTTACAGAATGTAGGTGGATGATAAGAGCAAACCATTGAGTATTTTCTGTGGGGACCTTATTCTTCCCTTTTGGAGTCCTGCTGGTTAGAATGATATTGTAGTTCTTGTACTCCTGCAGTTGAGAAGTCACAAGAATGGATGATGTCACCTTAGGGGTCAGTATAGCTGATGAAAAGAAAATTTCTGAGGTTACTAAGATGAAGAAAAATCAAAACAGGTGGAGAGCCCTCCCTGGTGGTGCAGTCGGTTGAAGCATAAAATTATGAAGCTGTCTGCAGTCACTGCAGCACCAGTTCAATCCCTGGCCAGGGAGTGACCCACACGACGTGGCAGACCTCTCCTGTCTCTTAGCTACTCCCTCTCAGCAGTGTGTTTCAGTAGATCTGCCTGTTCTGCTCCCCACACTCTGTCTCTGGTGAATCCTCTTACACCCTGCACCTCTGACCTGTACCCCAGTTTTTATGTGCATTAAAAAAAAAAAGAAAGAAAGAAAACAGGTGGCTATAAGGTGAACCAAAAGAGAGTTAAGCTGTAGAGAGCAAGAGAAGAAATGATTCAAATTAGCTCTTCAACGGTATTTCATAACGCTAGTAGTTGGGTAAGAGCAGGAATGAAAATGATGATTAAACTAGGGCAACAGGAGATGCTGAAGAGGAAAAACTCTTCTCCTGTTTCTGGTCTCCTGTCCAAAGTGACACTCAGCAGTCACGGGGAGAAAGAGCTCTTCCTGGACCTCTGGGTTTTCCTTGTCTCTTAGCTCAAAATAATCCCCCAGCCATAGTGACAGTCTGTCAGG
>NW_004567111.1:7926943-7929796 GCF_000260355.1 Condylura cristata
TGGGTTCAGGCTGTGGCTCAGTCGCTCGTGGGGAGAATTCATAGCCACCGTTGTCCAGGAGAAATATCAGGAGATGGTTGGAAAGGCCAGAGCCTTGTGACCCCGAGGGAAAGAACTGACTTTCAGTTATTCCTATTGCTCTTTAAATGTTGATATGATACTTTGCCATGAATTTAATAATTACACTTTTAATAGACCATAACATAGCCTTCTGGTGACTGTATTCATTAAGTCAGGGCAAAAGGGGTGAGGGTTGAAACAAAATGAGCATCTCCTTCAGTTTCCCCTGCCTGTCAGAAGCTGAGAAAAGCCCCATTCCTCCAACTCAGCGGGAATGAAGCGATGACCTTTATGAACTCTGATAGCTTAAATGACTAACAAAGCCTTTTCATGGGACTTGGCTGGAGGTGGAGGTGCCTTGAATCAGAACAAAACTGTGATTTGAAAGGAGTCTTAGTTTCTATTTTTCCTTCATGGGAGCAGAAAACACAACCTTTCCTTTCTTACAGAAAACTATAGTTAGAAAAATATGGGCAGGATCTTTTATGAACGAATTCCAAGTGTTTTAGGACCTCACCATTCCTCACAATACTTCCTTACAGACAGGCAAAGGGGGGTACCTTTATTTTTCTTTGTGGAAGCCCATGAGGAGGAAGCTCTTCTGTCATAAAAATGCCATGCTGACCTCTGAAGACCAGAGCAAATGGCCAGGACACTGGACAATCGCGGCCCTCGCTGCTAAGATCTGTCACTGGAGACCCTAGCTCCATTGTGTCACTTCTCGGGGTCCGTGCACCCCCTCTCTGGACCAGGACCCTGGTGAGCTTGACCAGGACCCTGGTGAGCTTGACCTGATATCGCCCTTATCTACAGCCTGAACACACACTACATTGCTGACCTCACTCCGTCCTTGATCAGACTTGACCCTGGTGAGCTTTGCAAAGGAATGAAGAAAAAAACTATATCCCACGTGTTATCCTTCTCCTGCTGTGAGGATAGCCCAGTGCAAACAGGGCTAGATTATTTTTTCAGAACCGATGGCATGAGGAAGGGCAGACTGCTGTGATGGGTCTGCCAGTCCCAATACTGAATTTGTCTCCTTGTCTCTCCTTCCCATTTCACCTCTGCCACTCAAGTCCAAAAGATGAATATTCGTCACCAGAAAGGAGCTGCATCTCTCAGGCCAATGATTGGTAAAGGGGGTGATTTGGCCCCCAGAGGCCATTGGAAATGACTGAACACACTTGTGATTGTCACAGCCAAGGCAGGGGGCCTGATAGCTGGCCCTTAGTGAGTAGAGGTCTTTCTACAATATATGGGCCAGCTCCCCCACAAGGCATAATCCAGAATGTCAGTGCGTAGAGGTTAAGAATTCCTACTTCAAGACCTCTCCAAGGCCTCGTGTATGTCACCATGTTCTGTCTTTAAAGAGAAGGCTGCATTGTGTCACTATTGCTTAAAACCTTTCAATGGCTCTCATTTCTGGAATGAAGATAACAAAAAATCACTCAGCCCCGAACACCGACGCTCTCTTTTCTTGTATCCTGTGCAGTAGTCAACTGGACTTCTTTTTCCTAGATAGTATCATACTTCCTCTTGCCTCACGGGGCCTTGTCACATGTCATCCCCTTTTATCAAGCAGTCAGTTATCAATTATTTACTTCCCTCTTGCAGCTTCTCCGTCTTTTGCAGACTTCCAATACTTCTAACCCTGCAGAAGAACTCAGTTTAAAGATGACCCCAGCAGAGGGTCCCTCCTAACCACCGAGTTGGGAAGTAGCCTGAGATGAAAGGCACAGGCAGAGACGACACGGGCTCTTTCAGCCGTCCCAGCTCAGGCCCAGGTGTGGGCTGGCCACCTCGGCCACCCAGCATCACTTGAGCTGCCTGCTCTCTGCAGGTCTATCAGTGAACCCAAGTGAGGCCAGCAGCAGAATTGCTAAGCAACACTCCCAATTGTGAAAATAAATAAGGAAATAAATAAGTGAACGAAGAAATGATTGCATCAAGGAAAGTTCCCTGATGGCATGTAGATTCTCCTTCACCCTCAGCTGGGCTTTGTGACCCTTTATAGGACCGCTGATCAAGATGAGAGTTTCTGGACCTTCCCTGGTGGCTCAAGGGATTAAAGTGCAGCACTATAAAGCTGTCCGCAGCACTGTGATTTCAACCCCCAGATTTCAACCCCTAGTCAGGGAGCTGACCCGCATGGCGATGCAGACCTCTCCTGACCCACCCGCTACTGTGCCCCTCAGCAGTGTATTTCAGTGGATCTGGCTGTTCTGCTTCCCACTCTGTCTCTGGTGAATCTTCTCACCCCCTGCACCTGTGTTCTGTACCCCAGTTCTTATATGCATAAGTAAATCTTAAAAGAAAATAAAAGATGTGAGCTTCTGAGTCGTGGGTACTAGAAAGGAGGAGGAGGTTCCTTCCCAGCGGAAGTGAGCAGGGGGCACAGACTGCTTTGCCCGCCCATTTCACCAGCTTGTCCTGTTGAACAGTGCGATCCCCATAGAAAGGGGAGATTCCAGTTCCCTACCCAGGGAAGAGTGGGTCTGAGCTGTGAAAAGCTAGAAAAGTCCGGGCAGGAAGGAAAAGAATTGGAGGAGGCACGTGGAGCAGAGAGACATATATACAAGAAGCCACGCTTGCTTCTCAGGCTTGGACTTGTGCCAGTGATGGGGGGCGGGGGGTGAGGCATGGAAGGAGACATGGAAGAGACACCGCTGAGAGACCCGCAAGGAGGCTGACAGTGGCAGCTTTAACTTGTGTTTTGATTTTGCTCTTTTCCCTCCAGGCTTCCTGGCTCCTTCTACCTCTTTCTTAAAGCTCTCTGCCAGAAGGTGCCTTAGA
>NW_004567111.1:7931631-7935154 GCF_000260355.1 Condylura cristata
CAGGGATCGAACTCATGCGGAAGTGGCTTTAGCTTCTCAGTGCTGTGCTTTAACCCACTGCGCCACCAGGGAGGGCCAGAAATTATTATTATTATTTTAAGATTTATTTACTTATTTATGCATTACAGAACTGGGGTATAGGCCAGAAGTGCAGGGGCAGTGAGAGGATTCACCAGGCAGAGTGGGGAGCAGAAGAGGCAGATTGGCAAAGTACGCTGCTGAGGGGAGCAGCAGACAGACAGGAGGGTCTGCTGCACCATTGTGTCACCTCCCTGAGCGGGGATTGAACTCATGCTGAGGTGGCTGTTCTGTGCTTCGACTCATTGCACTGTTACAGGGCAGGAAGAGAGGGGTATCCCTGAACCCCCAAACCTGCCTGCTCCAAATAGGTTCTGCCATCTGCCACATCAAGACAAAACATATAAGATTTTAATGAAAAGGGACTTCAATACAGTGAATATTCAATGGGGAACACAAGGAATATAATTTCTAAATCAAACACCTGAAGTGACCCATCCCCTCATGGGCAAAAGTCCCCCCAAAAGGGGCTGCCCCAAAGCAAGGCCTGAAAGCTGCCACTAGACTAAAGCACCTCTGGCTGGGACCCATAGAAAAGGGTCAGAAATGGCCAGACAAGTCTGGGAGGAAAAGAGCAACATCAAAGTCACCTCCCCATGGGTCTCTCACCCACATCTGCCTTAGCCAGTCCAAGGCCAAGAAACAAGCCCGGTTTCTTCCTCACATGCTCCCTGCTCCATGTGGCTTCCTCAGGTCTCCTTCTGGCTCTCCATCCTGATGCCTTCTCAGATTCCTTCTCTTTTCTTCTTTTCTCTCCTCAGCTCCTCCTTCTGGGAGGGTCAGAGAACCTGGAACTTCCCCTTTCCCTAGGGTCCACCCAGTTACAATAATACAGAAGAGCTAAAAAGGTGCTCTACATGGGCCTCGCTGCTGATGTAGAGGGTTAAGTCAGCACTGTCACACTGTTGGCAGCCATTATGGCTTGAGTTCAAACAGCCCCGGGAGCTGACCCACATATAGGGCAGCAGACCTCTCCTGTCTCTCCTGCTGCTCCCCTCAGCAGTGTTTTTCAGTGGATCTGCTTGTTCTGCTCCCCACTCTGTCTCTGGTGAGTCCTCTCTCACACATACACACCACCACCTCTGGCCTACATCTCAGCTCTTGTACACATAAATAAAGTAAATCTTTAAAATAATAATTTAAAAAAAGTTGAAAAGCTGCCCAACAGAATTTAGTCCGCAAAGGCTCTAGCATCCACCAGTGTGAGCTCATAAGCACAGCACAGCACTGGCTGAAGTTTCCTGCCAGTGGGAAGCTGAGGAAGGGACAAAAACAGAAGCTGCTTGGTAAGATTATTTTTTCTGGTGTTTTACTATCTTGCCCTACAGCCAAAGTGGCAAAACTCTGAAATTGCCATGGAGACCTAAATCAGCTCTACAAATGTTGGCCCCTGGCCTGTTTTCTGGACATCAAGTAAACAAAGGTTTTCTTTATCTGACAGAGTTCCCAGATTCCTGTGCTAATCAGCTATTAATCTAAGCAAGAGCCTGATAACCACATAGAGACAACAATCTGGATTTAATATAGTCTAAGCCAAACAAGACATCCTAATAGCAAGAGGGAAACATTGGTAGCCACTGCCAAAATTTTGGAAGAGTTTGTAAAAATGCTATTGAAATAATGATTAGAGGTTCTGTCCCTAGAAGGTCCAGGGACCAGCAGCAGCAGCAGGTGAGAACTGCAGCTTCTTAGACTCCAGCCCAGATCAACAGAATCAGAGTAGAGTCAGCATTTGAACAAGATTCCCCTTTGATCTGTATAAATATTTAAGTTTACAAAGCCCCAGTCTTTGCACCTTTAAAATTCTAATAACAATATGGGCACACACATCTGTTGATGACAGCAGATTCAAGTCCTAGGAACAATGTGACTGGCATATTAAAATAGTATTTATCTCACATAAGATACAAGTGGCTAGTGTAATTATAAAAAATTATTCTTGAATCTTGCGTACCTTTAGATCTTCAAAATAAACACTTAGTTGGCAAACATTTATTTATTGGGGGAAAACTTGCTTCTTATTCTCAGATCTTCGTGTTGAAGAAAAATTAAAAAGCTATTTCCCCTCCCTTGAGAATTAAACCAAGGATTGTGAGGGCCTTGAAAACTAGCCTCAGTGGCTCAAGGACAAGAAGGTTGCTAGGAAGGTTGTGAACTAGACATCAGCTCTGCTGAGGGACAAAGAAGTATTATGAGTCAGAAGCCTTTAGGCTTAGTTTATTGGAGAGCCAGGCACAGTCCAGAAAACAAAAGTCTCCTGGTTACTGTCACATCTCTTTGAATGTCTTTGGTAACAGAGACATGGCTGTCACCACTAATTTAAAAACTAAGAATGAGGGCCTGATAGTGCAGCCGGTTAAGGCGCAGCACTATGAAGGTGACCTCAGCCGCTTCAACACAGGTTCGATCCCTGGCCAGTGAGATGACCCACATGGGGTGACAGAACTGTCCTGTCCCATCTGCTGCTCCCCTCAGCAGTGTACTTCATTCAATCTGCTTGTTCTGCTCCCCACTCTGGTATATCCTCTCTCACACACATCCCCACCTCTGCCCTTGACCCCAGCGCTTGTATGCATAATTAAATAAATCTTAAATAAAATAAACAAAAACTAAGAGTGAATATAGGGTGCCCATATCATCCCCCTGCTAGGGGTCAGTGCTCTCACTTGGCACAGCTGCCTGCTAGCCACGTGCCCAACAGAGCACGTGACTTGGTGAAGCACTTCCGGGTGATGGAATGTTCCCTGGGATGAGCGATACTGAGTGCATCTTGGCAGCCATGTTTAGGAAATTTTGTTTCTGGTGAAAACCTAGTTTTGAAACGACTCTTCCCGGCAAATGAACTGGATTTCACCTCAGTTTCATTGTCCCAGTGGCTCGAAAGGCGACAGGCTGTGAAGGCAGATGGTTGAGACAGAGAATTCGGTCAACCATGAAGCTTGCCGTTTCTTTTCCATCCTGGGGTGATACATAAATGCTAAGGGCAGTCTTATTAGAATGGTTTTGGAGGAAAGCAAACCCTCCCTGAAAATCCATTGAGTAAACATCTCATCTGTTCTTAGCAGGGAATATTAAGCAATTGAACACGAAAATCAGGAGTTACACTGCCATAGGTAATGATGACTGGCAGAAGGAAGCAAACATTCAACAGATTAGTTCAAGATCTGCCTACTGAAAAACAAGCAAAGAATCAGACCCCAAAAGCTACAAGAAAAATGGCTCCAAGCAGACGACTTTCATAGACATATCTGCCTGAAAATGTTTCTGGTTCTAACTAAAGAAAGAGAAGTTATTTATTAGTCTCTACTACATATACTTATAACTTTCTAAATAAGTTTAAGTGAATTTTCTGGTAGCAATTCTCAAAGTATGGTCTGAGAAGTCCTGGGCTCCCCAAGACCTTCTCAGATCTCTGTGAAGTTTGCCTTTTCCAACTATATGTCAG
>NW_004567111.1:7935604-7943390 GCF_000260355.1 Condylura cristata
GCTGCGCCACCAGGGAGGGCCGCTGTCATTGTCATTTTTAAGAGACAACAAATATTTAAATATTTCTCAGTGTTAGGTACTAATGTGGTAAATATCAACGCATTTAACTGCAAAAGCTCTTTGAGAATTCTCAGTAATATGTAAGAGAATAACCGAAATGTTGTGAACAGCATCTCTAAGTATCTCATTTCATGGTTTGAATTCCAATATCCTCAGTGTGTATATTTTTGCTCTGAGAAGTACTCAGAAAATTCCGAGTGAAAGAGCCTCCAGCTGTGGTAAGGAGCTCCCATTGTGACGGAGATAAATCACTATATCCTTCCCTCCCTCTCTGCTTTCTTCCTTCATTCTTTCCTGCCTCCCTGACACATAGTCTGTGATCATTTATTATGAAAATTGACTTCCAAATCACCCACATTTGATATCTATCTGTTGACTTGTAGTAATTCAGGGTATTTGCAATGAGCTTTGGAATGTCTCTTTTACATCTAGCTATCACATACAGAATAACAAAGTCTATATTTTCCAGGCAAAAATGCAGAAAGTTTATCTCAAACATGGAGCTTATCACTAAGATACATGACATATAAAATGGAAAGTGTTTCAAAATAAGAATTAGCCCTGATGGGTCATCAGAAATTCCACTGAAGCTTGCTCAGATTGAACCACAGGGTATCTGTTGTACATGCCAGCAGGTGCCTGCTACTCCTTGGTAACTCATCTGCTTTCTGTCTTTCTTGCTTCTGTATTAAAGGCGTCCATGAGTCCCCTGAGAGAGAATTGGTGATCTAGAGGGTAATCACTTAGCATAAGGGACCCGTTGGAGAAGAGCTTTCAGCTCACTCCACCTGTATCTGTTATCATTCCATGAAGGCTGATGAGTTGGGCATCTTCCCTTGGTCAAGTGGAGGTCCATGTGACATCAAGCAGGGCCCCCAACCCCTCAGATGTAAAGAAGCTCTCTGAAGTGCTGTTGGTATTGGAGGTGCTTTGAGGCATCTAGGAAAGGAGCTTGACCTGTTCAGTAGAAACTCCTTCATTCAATTTAAAAAATCTAATTCCAGCCCATTTTTCCAATCTTCCTCATCATTTATCTTTCATTAATAGCCTAAATTTGTAGGAATCAGGAACCCCCTAGATTTAATTTAGTTGCATCATTGAACATACTTTGGGGAACTGATTTACATTCAGCCCTTGAGTACATGGCTATTTGCTCAGCAGTGTGAATCTGGCATATGGTCTATATGAAATGAGCAACTTGTAAGATGGAGACTATTGATGTGTAGTTGGGTAAATCGATAGATGGATGGATGGATGGTTGGATGGACAGACAGGTGAATGTATACATATGGAGATAAGGGACTTAGAATGTGAGCAAGAATACAAGGTGAAGCTGTGAAGTTCCCAAGGCCTAAAGATTCCTTGAACGTATTCCTAAACTTCTGATACTCATATGTTATTTTTCTCCGATTCTGTGCAAGCTTTATTTATGTACTATGGAAGTCTAAGATTGGGGTGCCAGCATGCTTGTATGAGAGCTCTCTTCTGGGTCACAGAGTCCTCTTTATATCCTTAGATGGCAGAAGGAACAAGCAAACTCTCTTTGGGCCACTTTAAGGCCCTAATCCCACTCATGAGGACTCTACCCTCATGTGTTAATCACTTCCTCCTAAATGCCCCTCTTCTAACAACATCTCCTTGGGGGTTGGGATTTTAACCTTAAGGCCCACCTGGATGCCCACCATGAGACGGGTGTCCCCCTTCCTTGCAAATGGGAGACTCTGGGGCAGTCTCCTGACTGGGTCCACCCTATTCTGAGTACCAGTATCCTGAATTTTGCCAAGAGGCTCTTTCATTACCTTTCCCTCTGGCCACCAGTTGAGTTGTGTGCCTGTATTACAGTAGAGTGGATTCCCCCAAATAAGTCTACTTTGTTGTTATATGCATTTGGCTTGACTTGTAAATAAGACAGGGTTGGTAAGGTTAGCACTCTGGTAAAACACTGACTTTGAGTCAAAGATGTGGGTATGTATCCAGCACTGTCACTATAACCGAGAGGGTGGCTTCAGCATAGCACAGACCTTCTCTGAGCTTCAGATTATTTTCTAGCAAATTCAAATGATTCTCCCACTTCACAAGAGTATTTGGGGGGATTAACTGCAATATCACACCTATGAAAACCAAGCACCATCTCTGAATTTTATGAATTAGAAGCAGTTTAATCTTAAGCCACAGATCCAGAAGCAGAATTTTAAGGCATTAGTTACTCATAGACATTTTGGGTAAGGACCAAGCTCACAATGCTTATGGATTACATAGGTTAATGTGAAAAGGAAAGGGCCTTTGCTGGTGGTGCAACAGGTTAGAGCACAGCACTATGAAGCTATCTGCAGCCACTGCACCATGAGTTCGATCCCCAGCCAGGTAGCTGACCCACAAAGCACAGCAGACCTCTCCTGTCCCACCCACTGCTCCCCTAAGCAATGTATTTTAGTAAATCTGCCTGTTCTACTCCCACTCTGTCTCTGGTGAATCCTCTCAACCTCCACACATCTGGCTTGTGCCCCAGTTCTTGTGTGCATAAATAAATATAGCTTTAAAAAAAAAAGATTTATTTATTTGTACACATAGAACTGGGGTACAGGCCAGAGGCTCAGGGGCAGCGAGAGGCTTCATCAGAGACAGAGTGGGGAACAGAACAGGCAGATCAATGAAGTACACTTCTGAGAGGAGCAGCGGGCGGGTCAGGAGAGGTCTGCCATGCCATGTGGTCACCTCCGGGGCAGGCAGGAATTGAACTCATGCTGCAGTGGCTTTAGCTTCTTAGTGCTGTGCTTTAACCCGCTGCACCACCAGGGAGGGGCACAAATATAGCTTTTTAAAAAATAAAAAAGAAAGAAAAACTGAAAGACTTAGGTTAAATCAGTCAGTTCTGGTGAAATTTTTAAAAAGGTAATGCAATTATAGATGAAAAGAGGCATTCTAAACATTTCAGATCACTTTATTGACAAGAGAATTGAGTTACAGCAACATTAGGAGATTCAGCGTGCACCGTGAAGCTATCTCTGGCGTTTTCCTGATGTCCTCATGTCATGTTACGATTCTTCTTTGGTTGAAGTTTCTGAATGTTTATATGAAGCATGAGGACACTTCTAGCACTCAGAGTTCCAGATGAGTCTTTGCCAGGTGCCCATGGCTGATGGCAACGCTAACTACTTTATTCAAGGGATCGTCTTGTGATGTTTATATTTTTAGGAAATGTTTAATGTGGTTCCCATGGAGCAGAAGGAAAACAGGACACAAACCTAGTTTGAAGCACAATCATTGGCCAAAGTAGAAAGAGAGTGGATTCATGGATGAGCTCTAACCAAAAACATCATGGAAAGCCTATGTCTCTGCTGCAGAAAAGGGGGGCCTCAGAAAGGAAGAAGATGCAGAGGGATTTGTGGGATCCCTGCCCTGGTCCAGTAGCAAACGCAGGCACCCTTGCTTTTTAACCTACCACAGTCCATGCAGTACTCACCTCTGGTGACTGAAGCCTTCTAAAGCCCATGTGACCATCGCACATGGGTAGTTCTGCAAGGTTAAGTAGTTGCCTCATACTCATGTGAAGTCCAGTCAAAATCGCTTAACAATGCCAAGTCAAGCTTGCACTTGTAAAACTCACGGATGGGTGCCAGTGTTCAGAGAGACTTCTGTCCTGGTCTATTGTTAGTGCAAGGTTCTCTCCAGTCTGCTTGTACTGTAACCTGCTCTTCCAACACATCCAAACACCAACCGAAACAGAAATTCATCACATCCTGAGATGCCCTAAATAACCCATAGGTTAGAACAAAGCAACCACACCTTGCTGAGTGAAGCAATGTAATACTAAGAACTTGACTTTATTATGCAACAGAAAAGCTTGTCTTGGGCCATCATGAACTTTTTTTTAGAATGGCACCTCCCTTTCACTTCTTCCAGGAGAGGTCCCTTGAGCTCGCATACCAAGAGAAAGAAAGCATTACACACCACAAGGAAATTGTTTTGTTCATTATTCACGTTCACTTTGTTCTTTGTGTGAGTTTAAACAAAACTATGAAAGCAAAAGTAGGGGCCTCCCTGGTGGTGCAACGGTTAGGACACTGCACTGCAAGCCAGCCGCAGCCGCTTCTGTGCCAGTTCGATCCCCCACCCCAGAGGTGACCCACATGGCGTGGCAGACCTCTCCTGACCCGCCTGCTGCTGCTCCCCTCAACAGTGCACTTCCTCCATCTGCCTGTTCTCCCCACTCTGCCTCTGGTGAATCCGCTCACTGCCTCTGCATCTCTGGCGTGTACTCCAGTTCTGTATGCATGCATAAATGAATCAAAAAAACTAAAACGAAAGCAGAAGTAAATCTGAGCTCTCAGAGAGAAAGTTGAAGTCCCAGCTGAGGGGCCCTGCAGCAATCAGACTGGAAAGTGGCATCACGAAAGGGAACTTCTTCAGCTGAGTTTCATGTGATCCGTTCACACAGAGCAATCTGACTTTGGCCCTGGAAAAGGGAAATTCACGTGCCAAGAGGCAGAATCCAACCCACTAGCTTAAGCAGAGGAGCAAAATTATTAAAGGCTTCTGACTAGCTCACAGAAGGGCAGTTAACCAGGATTGGAGGCTATGGAAGAATACGTCCAAAGCTGTCATAAAGGGGTGAAGACGGCCTTGCTACAGCCCTGGTCACAGAATGGCCCCTCCCACTGTTCGGGCCCTGTCGTGAGAACCACCACCTCTTGCCTCTGGAGACCTTGCAGAGCGAGCGGACTCCCAGACTCCATTCAGAGCGCTCCACCCACAGTGCACTTTCGCATCGTCAGGGCCTGAGTCATGGGCGGGGCCAATCCGCAGCGCTGGGTGGTGTCTGTGCCCGACTGCAAAGGAGGCTGTGGACAGTGACTGGCATCCCGAGAAAGGCAATCCCTGCACCTCCCCCAAGCCCTACCAGGTGGCTACTCCCCAAATGTCAATAGGGGAACTTTTTCTTTCTTTAAATGAAGGGGTTTTGAAGCTGAGTGGCCAAAAGAACACTACATGCCACTCCAGTGGCTCATCCTTGTGAATGCATTTAAACCGATGTATTCATTGATTTATGCTCTCCTATTGTCAGCTTGAAAGTCAATAATTTCTTGAACCATGAACCCCCAACTTTCATCTTGCATGGGGCCTATAAATGATGTTCTGGTCCTGTCTAGAACTGAAAAGGATCCTAAAACTCCCCTCAGGGGAGTGATGTATTATTTCCAAGTAGTAAAGTGATGTTGCTTCCCTTTGCTTTGGCTCCATTTTATGTCCTGGGTTTTGTTCATTTGGTAAATGCCTGAGGTTTCTTTCTTTTTAAAATTTATTTATTTATGCATACAAGAACTGGGGTACAGGCCAGAGGTGCAGGAAACAGGAAGATCTCACCAGAGACAGCGTGGGGAGCAGAACAGGTCGAACCACTGAGGAGTTCGAACCACTGAGGGGTCGAACCACGATGCTGAGGGGAGCAGCAGGGAGACAGGAGAGGTCTGCTGTGCCATGAGGGTCAGCTCCCTGGCTGGGGATCGAACTCAGCCTGCAGTGGCGGCAGACAGCCGCATAATGCTTACTTAGCCCCTTGCACCACCAGCGAGGCCCCAAATGTCTGAGATTTTTGTATTTCTTTTTTTTTTAAATTTTTTAAAGATTTATTTATTTGTCCACACAGACTTGGGATACAGGCCAGAAATGCGGAGGGTGAGAGGATTCACCAGAGACAGAGCAGAACAGGCAGATCGACGAAGTACACTGCTGAGGGGAGCAGCGGGCGGGCCAGGAGAGGTCTGCCATGCCATGTGGTCACCTCCGGGGCAGGCGGCACTTAAACTCATGCGGAAGTGGCCCAAGCTTCATAGTGCTGTGCTTTAACCTGCTGCGCCACCAGGGAGGGCCCGATTTTTGTATTTCTTATAGAGTGGCCTAGATTGGAAAAGTTGGGGAGGTATGACGCTGCATGAATGCAAAACCCCCACTAGCCAAGGTATTACACGCCAATGCCAAGAATTTACAAAAAATAAAGGGTTCTGCAAAATTAAATCCAGACCAGGCACTTCAAAAGTTATTGGAGGCCAAATTGCATCTAGGCTAGGAACCAAAAGCGAACAAACATTATCTCCACAAATTAAATTTTAAGTGGCTGCAGGACATTTTCATCTAGTGCAGATAAAGTCTTAAATGGTTGTATCCACAGTCCATCAAAGTACTGTCTAGACAAAGGTTGGCCTTTTCTGTTTGGGGAAGCAGTGAAGGAAAAACCTTGGAGCCGCATCCTGCAGATATCCTAGGAGACTCAAAGGCAGGATGAGGCCAGAGTGTTCTGGGCAGCACACCACCCACACTTGACCCCACCCCATCCTCCACGCCCTGAGGACTCAAGGGCCAGGTGAGGACATTGCCACTGTGGCAGGTCAACGAAAACTCAAGCTAGGGGTTGGGGAGTGGGCACACACGTTCTAGAAGGTTCTGCGTGCTTTGGACAGGAAGAAGGAAGGATAGCGAGGGGGATGATGTTCATTCTCATCAGTTTCGGTCATTACATAAAATGTCTTTGAAACTTCTGAGCTGTTATTTTACTCTGTAAATAATGATGTCATTATGGAAATTTGAAAATTATGGGAAGGGCTCTCCCTGGTGACACAGCGGGTTAAAGCACAGCATATGAAGCTACCACAGCCACTGCAGTACGAGTTTGATCCCAGCCAGGTTGCTGACCCATATGGCGCAGCAGCCTCTCCTGACCCGTCTACTGCTCCCCTCAGCAGTGTATTTAAGTAGATCCTCCTGTTCTGCTCCCCACTCTGTCTCTGATGAATCCTCTCAGCCCCCCACAGCTCTGGCCTGTACCCCAGTTCTTGTATGCATAAATAAATATATCTGAAAAAAAAATAAAATTATGGGGAAAAAAAAAAGACATCCACTATAGTTTAACTTTCATAAGAAAAAAAAATTATGGTATAGTTTGTAAACCAAAGTTACCTTCATAAATGTAATTGATGAAAGAAAAAGACCAGTGAGTCATTAATACTGGATATATTTCCTTCTGGTCTCTTTCTATAACAATTTATTTCTCATGGATTGTATAAAATCTGTAGTCATATTGTTTATTTATAGGATTGTTTCCTCTCCTCTTCTAAAAGGTGGGGCACCATCTAGATGAATAAAAAGTAAAAATATATCAGTAATAATGAGTAAAAATTAATTTCACCAAATAGGAGAAATTGTTATATTGGATGAGTAACAAAATCAATACCTGTACTGCTTACAAGAGACAAAATAAATCACAAGAACCAAAAAAGTGAAAAGGGGGAAAAAAAAGGGGAAAAAAAAGGAACGGTTATCTATGTTTCAGGTAATATTAGCTAAAGAAAACAGTTGCCATAGTCATAGCTTATAAAATACATTTTATCTCCAAAATAAGCTCTTACATAGAAAATGAAATCTTACATAGAAAATCTTGTGGGATACAGATAATCTATACTCATCAGAAAATTTGTTGTCATGATGCTTACAACACCTTCAAATCTGGAAATGAAGAAACCTAGAAAATGATTTTAACCTCTAGTGGAAATGTCAGAAACAAAACAGATTGAATCCTAAGAACAGAGAAGGGAAGAAATAAAACTGAAAGCGGCCCTCTCTGGTGGCGCAGCCGGTTAAAGCACAGCACTGAGAAGCTAAAGCCACTTCCACATGAGTTCGATCCCTGCCTGCCCCGGAGGTGACCACATGGCGTGGCAGACCTCTCCTG
>NW_004567111.1:7943820-7952789 GCF_000260355.1 Condylura cristata
GTCTCTGGTGAAGCCTCTCACTACCCCTGAGCCTCTGGCCTGTACCCCAGTTCTGTATGCACAAATAAATAAATCTTTAAAAAATAAAAAAAGATACAAATTATGAGTGGATTGATTAAGAAACAGCGAGAAGAGGAATAAAAAGGGGACATATCACAGCAGATAAAGCTGTCATGAACCCATTGCCACCAGCTATCTTATGACAGTAACATTTGACCCTTTAGGTTCAATGCAGAGCTTCCATAAAAATCAAAAGCTAAAAATTCTGAACACACATACACAATAAAATCTATAGTTTAACGTGCATTTGATAATAAAACAAGCAGGTGAGAATAAGAAAATTCAATCATACATTCAAGGACCAGTGAATCCCGAATTACAGGGAGTTTTCTACAGGGAAAGAACATTTTCCCATCGGTGCAATGGAGAAATACCAAATCCACACAAGAGCTACTCCCTTTATACAATACAGAGAAACCAAGCAAAGGGTCAGGGAAGAGACAAACTTGCAAGCTGGCCAGAGATGGGAGGCGTGTGTGTGTTTGTGTGTGTGTGTGCGCGCGCGCGTGGAGGTCAAACCAGGGGAGGGGTGGAGAGAGCACAAGGACTTGTGGTGAAGGGCCAGGGGTGCTGTGCTGGTGGGAGAGCTGTAAGGACCACACCTGAGGGGGGATCAGGCACCCTCCAAAAATGAACAATGATGTGAGAAGATAAATACATTTACTTTGATTAAAAATATCAAAATCCACATCTCTGCTGTTCTGACAGTCTGGTTCATATTCTAGGGTTTGGAGATCAGTGCTCTTTCCAATTATTCTGTCCAACACGGCTCTGGTGACCCCATTTCAACTTGCTCTGGGGCAACCCTTTACCCTTTATCCACATCCAGCCTCGTGGTGCCAGATTACATCAAGAAATGTCACCGCAAGTGATGCTATGTTATCTCTAGACTTTCTGTTGGGGACTCTAAAAATAATGTCTGAAGATGGAGTGAGTGACTGTTTAGAGCATAGGACAAACATTCAGTTTCAAGTGTTATTTTTTCCATTTTGGAGAATTAATTTCACCTTTCTCCAAACTTTGTTATCTCTGCACCTAATAATACATTCTCGCAGTAGTATTTTGAGGAGTTAGTGAGATGATAAAGGGTACAATTATTGTTACAGAAAGAAAAGATGTAGTTTTGCCAAACCATTGCTTTATCTGATGTAACACGTGGTTGAAGCTTAAAAATTGAAAGTCTGGATTTCTGGGGTACGTTTTCATGTGACTATTGCTGAGAAAACTAGCACTGGATTTTTACTTTGTAACAGTTTGTGATGTTTCAACAGCTATTTTAAAATTGACAAAACTTCTGTTTACCTTATATCATCTTTACAGCTTTTCTTCATAATACTTGTCTTTCTTACAAACCCATTTTAGAAAAGTTGGGGCCCAAAATTTGTTTTCTTTTTTACAGAAAAAGAAAAGAATCATGTTGTCATGTGGACATATCTTATATTTCTTGGTTTCAAGCATTCAAGCAGGACACCCCAAGCCTTTACCTTGTAAAAAAAAAAAAAAAAACCAAAAAACCCCACACACAACAAAAACAAAACAAAAAAAAAAAATCAAGCAACCTTGAAACATTTGCCACTGAGTACATGTTGTTCCAGAGTTGTTATGTTCTAGGTGGAATCTTTTGCAGGAGCCCAGACGTCCAGCTGCAGAGTCAGCCAGCAGCCTGAAGTTGCAAAGCTCGCTGGGAAGAGGAGCATGTAACTAGAAGCCCATGGGTGACCCTGGAGCAAACCCTGCCTCTAATCCAGCCTCTGTGCCTTGTTTGTTTAAACTTTAAATTTAGCAGCCTGTCTCCAGCTCCTGTGGAAAGGTACTTTTGAACATGCTTCTTCCTTCTCTGTTGCTGGTTAAGGAGTCAAAATTCCCTCTGCCTTTGCCAAGCCTGGTCACTGCATGGGTGGGTTTACAGACAACAGCTGGAGGACCCGCATGGGGTTGGTGATAGTTTAAGCATTTCTTACCATTGTATGAATATTTTCTTCTGCTTCAGTTTGGGTCCCCTGAAACCACACCCTAAAACAAGTATTTGGATGCAAATTACTGTTCCCAATATCTAAGTCTCTGGGAGTTTAATCCTTTTGGGGACTTTAGGAGACATTGTGGAACATCAACCCCACAGTAATTCCATGGAAGAGCGGCTGGAGTGTTTGCCAGCCATTTTGCCTTAGTCTCCGGATGGAAGGCTTGTGGGGGGAGAAGGGCAGAGGGAGACATTATTCCCTTGGCTATTGCAAATAGTATTGCAATGAGTACTGGTGTGCATATAAACCTTCCAATGAATGTGCTTACATTCTCAGATCATATGGTGAATTTATTTTTCATATTTTGAAGAAGCTCCATAATTTTCCATATGGGTTGAACCAATCTACATTCCCCTCAACAGTGCAAGAGGATGCCTTTTCCCCAATACCCTCACCAATACTTGTTACTGGTCTTTTTTTTTTTTTTTAAGATTTATTTATTTATGCATATAGGAATTGGGTACAGGCCTGAAGTACAGGAGGGAGAGGGTGTGGTGAGAGGATTCACCAGACAGAATGGATAACAGAACAGGCAGACTGAGTGAAATCCACCCCGAGAGGACCAGCAGGAGAGACAGGTCTTGTGGGTCAGCTCCCTGGCAATAGCTTCATAGAGTTGAATTTTACCCCCTAGCACTACCATGGAGGGCCCACATTTATCTTTTTATGTGGTTTTCTAAGGACACCTTTATCAATTTTCAGCAACTTCTGAATAAATTATGTATTAATGAACTAAATTTAAAACAAAGTAATTTCAGTCTCTAATCTTCTCGACTCTTAAGGAAGGCCAAATAAAAGACAATGACCCCAACTGACCAATGTGAGCTGATTGGCTGAGTTTCCCCCCATGGGTGGCTCTTGTAAGATCGTGTTGTCGCAGGCAGGAGAGGGCCTGAGTTCTGCAGCCTGGTTACAAATGCGACCAGCTGCATAGTTTTTTTCTGATAACATAAACTTTATCCATTTGATGTCTTTTTGGGAGTTAACAGGTTTAAGGAGCAGGGTCCTTGGGTTCACCTCTGGGAAAGGTTTCCCCAGAGCTTCCCTTTCAGCAGCATACAACGAATTCCTAGGCGAGTTTCTCCATGAGACAGAGACCATAGTTTATTTTATTATTTTTTAAAGATTTATTTATTCATACAGAACTGGGGTACAGGCCAGAGATGCGAAGGGTGAGAGGCTTCACCAGAGACAAAGTGGGGAGCAGAACAGGCAGATTGACGGAGTACACTGCTGAGGGGAGCAGCAGGCAGGTCAGGAGAGGTCTGCCATGCCACGTGGATCTCCTCCGGGGCAGGCGGGGATCAAACTCATGCGGAAGTGGCTTAAGCTTCTCAGTGCTGTGTTTTAACCCGCTGCGCCACCAGGGAGGGCCGAGGATAGTTATATTTAAAGGGCAGGTTTATTAGGGAACAGGACAGAGGGGTACAGGACTCTTGCATAGGCACAAGAGGGCAGGAAGAGCTGCTCTGAAAGGGACAGGTTTGCAGAGAGCAGGAGAGTCACCCGCAGGGAGGAAGCACAGGCATAGGCACAGATGGGCAGGACTGCGGCCCTGGGCCAGTGCAGGGATTACCCTGGTATAGACGTCTTCTCTTTGGGAGGGGCTCGCTCCCCGCGAGCCTGGGTTTGTTGTTGATTTTGAATAAACTATGTAGAATCTGAAAGGGACGGGAGATCCCACACTGGGCTCAATCTCCATAGCTTTACCCAGACATTACTACTGCATCTGCTACCAGCTTGGGTCTTGTGCTTTGTAACAGTGATATTGGCGCCTGAGGCTATTAGTTTCTATAGCTGGGTCAATGGCTATGCTAATCCCTTCTACCCCCAGCTCCTAGTGGGAGTCAGTCTTGTGATGCTACGATTGGATTTTCTATTCCTTCCTCCATCCCATTTGCTGCGTGGGACTGAAAGCAGAACCTATTTAGAGTGGGCAGGTTTGGGGGTTCAGGGATGCCCCTCTCACTGCCCTATAACAGGACCATCCAGGCTTCACAGCACCGGGACTCTCATGGGAGCTCAGCAATTATGTATTTTTCAGTCACTGAAAGGATGTTTTTGGCAGGTGTCTTGGTTCAGGTTCCCATAGTATCAGACCCTGAGACAAGGATTTGAGTGGAAGGAGCTTATTTTGGAGGTGATCCCAGGAAAATACTTCCAGAGACTGAAGAAGTGAGACAGAGAAAGGAAGGAAGCCAATGAGGGTGTGTGAACCAGCAAGTCACTGTTTAGGAAACTGGGCACCACCCAGGAGGGAACAGTGGGAGACAGAATTACTTCCGCAGACAGGCAAGGGGAAAGGGCAGGGCGTTAATCTGCCTGCTGCCCTTCATCATCTTCATCGGTTGAGGATGAATTACAAGGCTTGCCTTGTCTTGCTTATGGGCCAATATTCTTTCATTGGCAGAAAAAGGCCCTAAGCAGGGAGCTGCAGATAAGCTGTAGGAGGCTTTAGCCCTGGAGCGCTGCCCAGGGGGTGTAAAGTAGAAAGTGATAGTTTCTGCTACTTCCCATTTCACAGCAGAAAGAGTGATCGTGCTGAGTTTCAGGGACACAGGACCTGATACTTAGCACGGGGTCCTTGGGTTCCCTCTGGGAAAGGTTTCACCAGAGCTCCCCTTCCAGCGGCACACGGAAAGCTTCTCCCCAAGACAGAGACTCAGTTACATTTAAAGAGCAGGTTTATTAGGGAAAAGAACAGGAGTATTGGACACTTGCATAGGCACAAGCGGGCCTATCTCCGGATGGGACAGGTTTGCAGAGAGAGGCCTGCATGGTAAGCAGCCTTATGAGAGCGGCCTCCAACGAGGGGGTCAGGGCAGAGAGATCCCAGCATGGTACAGGTCATAGGCAGGCAGGAGGCTGCTGCCCTGCAGAGGGAGAGCAGGTAGAAAGAAGCACCAGCATAGGCACAGATGGGCAGAGGACTATTGTCCTGCGCTTGTGCAGAGACTGCACTCACACAGACAGCTTCTCTCTGGGAGGGGCTCACTTCTTGGAGCCCAGGTTTGTTGATTTTGAATAGAATATGAAAGAGACGGGAGGTCCCACCTTAGGCTCAATCTCCATATCTTTATCGTTCACCTTTTGGGGCTGTGCTCTAAATACTGCCTCAGCAGGCTACCTGGATTTTCCATTCTATAATCCAGGCATTGGCACCCGGAGGATCTTGATTTCTATGGCCGAGTCAATGGCTGTGCTAATCCCTTCTGCCCAATTCCCTACACAAGTCAATCTTCCCTCCATCAATACACCAAGGCTCTGTACGCCCTTCTCTCCATGTAATGTCCTCCTGGGTCCTGAAACATCCTTGACACACAGTAGGTAATTAAGTTATTCAATTCACTCAATAAATTGGGCCATGAGCTTACTGCTAGGTCAGTTGCTTTGGACATGGGCATGATTGGCTAGACCTGAGTGATGGGGCCGCGGTTATAGAGGTGGGGACTGTTAGAACAGGTGGAATGACAGCAATTGCCACTTTTTGGGAACTGCGGTTACCTACTACAGTATGTTTACTATACTACAGTATGTTTACTACACTACAGTATGTTTAAGTTGTGAATGCCAGTGGTGCTGAATGTCACATCTTGGTTGAACCACTTCAGAGCTGCATTATGAGCTTTTACATCTACTGCAGATATAAGACTTGATGCTTTGATCATTTAAGAGGGATTCCATGGATCATCTGGTAATTTATAATTTGGAAAAACACAAATTTGTGCCATATGCCCCTGAGGTTTTTATGGGGAATAAATCACCACGAATAGCAAAGTTGACCGTCTCCCTAGAGATCATGGGGGTCATCTCTAACTCTCTCTAGTCAATGACAGTTTCATTCATGTAGCATAGTAGTGTCACTATTCATTCATGTTGTACTACCAGTATTTCAGTCTCCTTTAATAATGCCAAATGGTAGTCCGTTGCATGTGATATCACATTTTATCTATCCACTCGCCAGTTGATGGACTTGGTCATCATTATTGTCCCCCAGCTCCTTCCCCACTTTAAAACTTTGATGACGAGCACCGCTATGGCACTTGTGTGTATGGTTTTGTGCCAATGTGTTGTATTTATTTATTTTGGCCAGATGTCTAGCAGTGCAATGACAACTCTGTGTTGGAGTTTTTGAGGACCTGCTACACTTTTCCTCCAGCAGCTGTGGCATTTTACATTTCCACCAGCAACAGATGAGTGCTCCAATTTTCCACATCTTCTCCAACACTTGTTACTTTTTAATTGTTTTAGTATGAATTTCTTAAGATGAGAGAGCAACTGGAGGTAGAAGTTCTATGACATCGTGGGCACCTTTGCAGGCTCTGTGCTGGCCCAGAAGACTTTTACTGAACATTTATTGAATGAATGAAAAAGGCACTCTTATTTTCGTATTGCCTTTAGTTTTTTTTTTTTCAAAGATTTATTTATTTATGCCTGCAGAACTGGGGTACATGCCAGAGGTGGTGAGAGGCTTCACCAGAGACAGAGCAGGGAACAGAACAGGCAGATTAATGAAGTACACTGCTGAGGGGAGCAGCGGGGTGGGTCAGGGGAGGTCTGCTGCACCATGTGGGTCACCTCCAGGGCAGGTGGGGATTGAACTCATGCTGAAGTGGCTTTAGCTTTTTAGTGCTGTGCTTTAACCCACTGTGCCACCAGGGAGGGTCCTGCCCTTGGGTTTTACAAAGTGCATTTACAAGTTCTGAGGTTCACATTACCCCTGCAGGAAGAAGGATGTTGGAGATTATGATTCTCATTTTAGTCCTAAGAGAAATAAAGATCAGAAATCTTAGGTTTTAAGTGAAAAGCAGATGCTGCATTGCCTGGCTTTGTATACAGTCTTCCCTCTACAATGCCAGACCACTTCTCGGCATCTCTTCTTGAATTTTCTTATTAGTTAAAGTTCAGAAAGGAAATTAAGTAGTTGAAGGGGCCTCCTTGGTGGCACAGTGTTAAGTCTCAGTGCTTTCATGCTACAGCCTGAGTTCAATCCCCAGCCAGGGACCTAACCCACGTGGAGCAGCAGACCCTCCATTCTTGTCTCCTGCTCCCTTCAGCAGTGTATTTCATTCATTCTACCTGTTCTACCTACTCTCCATTCTGCCTCTGGTGAGTCTTCTCACCTACTGTACCTCTGGGCTACACCCCAGTTCTTCTAGGTATAAATAAATATTTTTTAAAAAGAGTTTTCAGTGCTCTTAGTTAAAAACAAAACAAACAAAAACAGCAGAAGCTGAAGTGAGTGAATGTTTTGGGGGAGCTTGGAGACTGCTAATTATGGTTCAGAACAAGTTGTGGGAACTAGAGAGAAGGTCTTGATATCCAGACAAGGTAAGACATTACATTGTTAAGTTTTGGCAAACTAATTCTTCATCTTTGAAGTGGGACTGTGAACTGGGCATTTACTGAGGCGGGAAACCTAGGGAGTTTCAATCAAACAGAACTGTAAATCAGGTGGGAGTGACTACATATTAAGTATATAGATTGTATTATCTGAGAAAGCTAACACAGGAAGGTATATAATTGAATAATAGTTTCCTTGAAATCTTCGGCTGTCTTTATTTTTCTGTAACAAAAATTCTTTAACACTTGAAAAATCAAGAAAATACCATAATAAAGGTCCATCATTCATCCATTAAAAAAATGATGAACTTGACACATTTGACTTATTAAAAATGCTTGAGTACAGTTAAGGCTTTCTTTAGTAATTTCCCCTCCAGTTTTGATTCTAGACAATCACATTTTGCATATGTATATTATATATTGTATATGTGTGAGATTATAACCTGATGACTTGATATATGTATCTGTGTGAAACATTCACCCAAAGCATCACACACACCTTAACCATTTTCTTCTCTGGTGTTAAAATCATCCAAGAGTTACTCTTGCCAATTTCAGGTATATAGGAAATAGCAACTATATTCTCAGCATTGCTGCTTCCAGAAGTACTCATCTCACATAACTGAAGATAAACGACAGTATTAATAACATCGTTTTAGTTAAAACTTGTAGCTTTTGGCCTTTTTTAAATTGAAGTTTAAAGGGAAGAAAAACTTCTGAGCTGGCCACACACATACCAAAGACTTACGAATGTGATTCCAGGAGCGTTTTTTCATTTAGGAGTGTGGTTTCATAAGTTTCTTTATTCATTCATTTACTCAACTAGTGTACGTCGGGTATTTTTCATGCATACCGACCATTCGTGGAGAAAGCGATCATGCTGCACTCGGACCCGCATGGGAATGTGATTTCATCACCGACTTACTCTAAGGCTGTGCGCAGGGGCTGTCCTTGAGCCTCGTTTCGTCACAAATGACAACACTCTTCTCCGTTAGTGAAAGTGAGCTAAGGTCCCCAGAATGCACATACCTTGTATTCTGTAATGTAAAGTTCCCTTGGCCACTCTTAGCTAGGCTGAGGGTTTCAGGAAAGAAATCCCGAGGCAGTCTCATCTCTCCCTCCCCTTTCCCCATCCAAGAGCGCCGCAAGAAGCTGACAGAGGTCACCCCCTAAAATGTCACACGTGGGTTGCCAAAAGTCAGCCCAAAGACAGGTGCAGGCGTCTTGCCAAATCCTTTGAGTTCGCCTCATCTCCGGTTACCTTTCTTTAGGTCTGGCTGAACCCTGGTGATCGGAGGTCAATAGTTCTGCCCCAGGTTGGTGCCGTTCCCGTGCACCCGTCTTCGGTCCAGCCAAGGGCAGCGCGCCCAGGAGGTGGGCAGGTCCCGCCCGCAGGCAGCCTTTTCCCGGGCCGCAGCCCAGGGGGCGTTCCCGAGCCTCGGGGCGGTCAGAACCGGCGCCTCCCCGCTTCCACCCTCTGGGTCGCCGCTCGGGCTTCGAGAGCCCACTTGGGCCAAGTTTGCAGCCGGGTGCGAGCACGTGGGC
>NW_004567111.1:7954147-7961249 GCF_000260355.1 Condylura cristata
TTGTTATTTTCTCGCCTGGTCCATTATACTCCTGCTGTGAGTGAAACCATCCGGCATTTTTCTTTCTCTTTCTGGCTTATCTCACTAAGCATGATCTTTTCCCTGTGGGGAATATTTTTACCCCCAATATTTTTACCCTCTATGGGTCCCCATAACCTGTGGGTGTTCCGGAATCTTGAGAAAGGGGATCCGGGGTGAGATGCAGGTGGGGGAAGGGCCTCCGAGCTGGGAGGGAATGCCCGAGAAGAAACGGCTCGGACAGGTAAACTCTACTACCGTCAAGTGGCCGCCGCTTCTCCCCCGGTGGCCCTGCGTCTTGGGTTTTAGTCAGACGTGGCTGACTATATTGGAGCTTTTGTTTCCGAACCTCTGCATTTTCCTCGGTACTTGGTATTCCGACATTTTCCGTTTTTTATGGGAAAGGCTGGCGGCCCTCACGGGGGTGAGTGTTCCGGCGCTGGTTTTGATTACAATGCATTCAGGATGTGTAGTAGGAACATTTCTTGAGGTTTGGCCCTTAAGGAAAGAAATAGGTGCTAGGAGGAATGTGGGTGTGGCTTCTGGGAATAACAAGCAAACACCTAGAGCCAAGGAGGCCAGGGTCTCTTTATTTTATTAAAGAAGATTTATTTTTTGTCCATACATTCAAGAACTGGGATACAGGCCAGCCAGAGGGGTGGGTGGGTGGGTGAGAGGATTCATCAGAGATGGTGGGGAGCAGAACAGGCAGATCCACTGAAATCCACTGCTGAGGGGAGCAGCGGGCAGGACAGGAGAGGTAGGCTGCAATTGTGGGTCAGCTCCCTGATGGGGCATTGAGCTGCAGATAGCTTCGCGGTCCTGTGTTTTAACACCTGGCGCCAGCAGGGAGGACCCAGGGCCTCTGTGACTTTCTCTTTGCATAGGGTCAAAATGTGCTGGTACACGTGGCCAACAGCTGGTGGTGCCATTTCTGTTTCCCTGCTGGAGGCAAAAGCAATAGATGTTTTAAAACAAAAAACAGACTGTGAGAAAGTTGCCTGGGGTCACACAGCAAGAAAGTGGTGGCTCAGGATCCCCAACCAAGCAGCCTGGCTCCTGGGCCTGTGTTTGGGTCCTGTACTGCGCTATCCTGATTGGGTCTTGTTCTTAAAGGTGCAGGGAAGGTTATTCCGAACACACCTGTGTTCTTCTAGGCAAATTTGTGCCATTCGAGAAGGTTCACTTCCAGTATGAATTACCCACCTATTTTGGGTAGCTGTTCTCAAAGTCCAACACCCAGGCGGGAGTGTGCTAGAAATGCCACTTCTGCACCTGTTCCAGACCAGTTCTGTAAAATAAGATACTCAAGGTGGGGCTTAAAAGTATGCCCCAGGTGACTGTGGACAAGGGGTGCCCGCTCCCTGCTTTAAGTCACTCATGTATTGTCACTGTTACCTGTAGAAGGGACTGGGGGGCAGATGAAGTCCCTGGTATTCACTCTGAAGTCCGAGGAGTTTAATATCAGAGGTACCATAGTGATTGCCTTGTGTACCCCTCTGGCTGTGGGCTGGAAAGGGGAAGGGACCCCGCCCCCACTGAGAACTAGTCCCAGATGAGGCTGGGACTAGGCCCCCCCTAGAGAAACAGACATTACCTGCCCCCCAAGTGTTTTCTTTTTTTTCTTTAAGATTCATCCCGTCTATGCATCCAAGAACTGGGGTACAGGCCAGAGGTGTGGGGAGAAGGGTGAGAGTATCCACCAGAGTCAGAGCAAGGCGCAGAACAGGCAGATTGACAGAAACAAATTGCTGAGGGGAGCAGCAAGGAGACAGGAGAGGTCTGCTGCGCCACGTGGGTATCGAACTCATGATTCAGTGGCGGCAGATAGCTTCATAGTGCTGCACCACCGGGGAGGGCCCCGGATGTCTGCTTTTCCTCTCAAAACTTTTTAATTTATTTTTCTTTATTTTATTATATTTTTAATTTTTTTACATCATTCTTCATTTTGTGCATTTTTTCATCTCACTTGTAATCCCCATGGGCTTTTCCTCCCAGATTTGATCAGCCTTTTGAAGGTGGGGCCTGCTGGCCGCCGACCCAAATAACATTTGCTAACCTGACCTAACAGGGATTTTGGTATCTTCATAGTACAGATTCCACTTGGGGCCAGTGTAAGGAGACTCAACTGAAAACCGTTGCAGATTTTTGAAAATAGTACGTTTTTTCTATTTTTGTAAGAATGTTAGAACGTTAGAAAAATGAAGTAATAAGGATGCTTTATTTCCATTAGCTATAGTCACCTGCTGATATTTCGGTTCTTACACATACGCTTTTCTATAAAACCATAAATAGTTTTGAATCCCGATTCTTTAATTTCTGTGATCAAAATGTATTCATGGCATCAGAAAAATTTTTAAAAGATTTATTTACTTATGCATACAGAAGTGGGGCACAGGCCCAGAAGTGCAGGGGTAAGAGGATTTGTTACAGGGCAGTGAGAGGGCACCGCTGAACCCCCCAAACCTCCCTGCCCCCATTTTCCTGGGGACTGCCCTGTTATATTCACCAGAGACTGAGGAGCAGAACAGGTAGAATGATGAAATAACTGCTGAGGGGAGCAGCGGACAGGGCTGGATGGGTCTGCTGCACCATGTGGGTCAGCTCCCTTGTGCCAGGTGTGTCAGTTTCCTGGCCGGGGATGGACCTTGAGCTGCAGCTGCTGGAGTGTTGCAGCTTCAACCCCTGGGCGGGCCACGGAGGGCCCCAGATAATTCTTTAACATTCAGTGATTGCAGTTCCTGCAACCTCTCATTCTTGTTGACCACAGCCTTTCTCTGTTACCTTGTAACTCATGGCCCCCCTCACCCCCCATCTAGGAAAGCAGAATAACTGTTTCGAAGAACCCAGATGGTTTTCCAACAGGATTGCACCAGTTTGCCCTCGGGTAGCAGTGGGTGCCCATCCCTGCCCACTTGGTAGCCATTTGTGTGCTTTTTTCCTCATCAGCAATGCTGGGTAATATTCTTCCAAGCTGATAGGCTAAATATATCAACTTTTAAATTACAAGTTATTTAATTTACAAAGCTGAAACTTTAAAAAATTTCTGTGGACAATCTCTGGTCTTTCTTTGGATTGTCTCTAGATTTTTTTTCCCTTTTGAGCATTTATGTTTTTGAAATAATGGTAATAGTGGTTATCCTGTTTTCCACAGATTTTTCTTTGTCACTTAATTTTGTTCAGTGTTTTGATCTAAATTTATGTATCACTCACTAGATGGAGCTTTTTGTTCTGGTAATGTCGCTTAACTTTTTTTTTTTTTAAGATTTATTTATGCATAAGGAACTGGGGCACAGGCCCGAGGTGCAGGGGGGTGAAAGGATCCCCAGAGACAGAGTGGGGAGCAGAACAGGCAGATCCACGAAGTCCACTGCTGAGGGGAGCAGCGGTGGAGACAGGAGAGTCTGTTGTGCCACGTGGGTCAGCTCCCTGGCCTGGGATCGAACTCGTGCTGAAGTGGCTGTGGCCAGCTTCAATGTTGTAGTTTAACCCCCTGCGCCACCAGGGAGGCCCAGTATAGGTTCCCTTCAACTCTTAGCATCAGCTACATCTCCATATGCATTTCCTTTCAGCCTTCTCATTTCATTTCTAACAAAGGCAGCTAGAGTTTCTATAGGACAGGCCCCATTTCCCCCCACCCCCAAACAGCCCGTTTTTTGCCTTCAGTGTTTACTGAACAATTCTCCTTTCCTCCATTATTGGAAATAAGTGGGGTACCTTAGGAATGGTGGCCAACAGGACAGAAACTGTCCAGCTCCTGGAGGTCTCCTCTGCCCCCCTGCTCCGCTGGACAGGCCTGGGGACTGCACTCCATTCATCTGCCCACCTTGGTCCAGGGGGTCAGCAGGCAGGCGGGTAGCAGCACAGGACAGTTCCCAGTATGGGGATGGGGTGGAGGAAGAGGGTGTGCCTGTTGCAGGGGACCATGGAGAGGGGTTAAATACCTGCTCCCGGGTGGTGCAGTGGGTTAGAACACAGCACCGCAAGCCTCAGTGTGAATTCGATCCTCAACCCAGGAGCTGACCCACATGGCTCAGCAGACCTCTCCTGACCCACCCGCTGCTCCCCTCAGCCTGTTCTATCCTATCTGCCTGTTCTGCTCCCCACTTGGTGTCTGGGGATCCTCTCACTCTCCTGCACCTCTGGCCTATACCCCAGTTATGCATGCATAAAATAAATAAATCTTTAAAAAAAAACCTGCTCCCTCACACTGGCCGCTGCTCTGTTGGTGAACTGTCACCGTGCAAAGCAAGTGCTGTTGTGGAAACCACCACTGGTGTCAAGACAGACTCTCTGGAGACGCTTCTTAAGAAGGCTGATGCCTTGGGGCGTGGGGGGGGGGGAATGCAGATGGCTGCAGGTAGCCTGGGGTCAAAGAAGCTGGTCTCCTCTGCCCCTTAGAAATTAGACTGATTGTAGATATATAGGAATGTTTAATTTATTTTTTAAAGATTTATTTGTTTATGCATACATATAAGAACTGGGGCATAGGCCAGGGGTGCAGGGGGTGAGAGGCTTCACCAGAGACAGAGTGGAGAGCAGAACAGGTAGATGAACTGAAATACACTGCTGAGGGGAGGAATGGGTGGGCCAGGAGAGGTCTGCTGTACCATGTGGGTCACCTCCTTGGCCAGGGATCCATCTCATGCTGCAGTGGTTAGGATAGCTTCATTCATAGTGCTGTACTTTATTTAACCTGTCCGCCACCAGAGAGGGCCCCGGAATATTTAATTTAAACTGGGATTATTGGCAGCATTCTCAGTACCTCCTACATAAATGTCTATATTATTCTTCATTAACAGTCAGAAATCCAAGTGTCGTAGGTGTTGGTGGCTGGCTTTCCAGGCTCCTCTGGCCTCAGGTTGCTCCCGTTTCTGAAGCATTTTGAGCTTTGTCAGTTTTACACAATGGTGGCCTTAGGCCGGGTGTGAACATCCCAAAGGTGTCTTTAAATTTGCTATTACGCCCTTACAGGGAAATCATCAGTGCCACCGATTTATATGTCTCTCTCCTATAGTTTATTCTGGATATTTCGGGCATTTATTCTTGTAGTCCTGCATCTGGTCAGCCAGAGAAGTGTTAAATGGGGTCTGATGAGATGCGCACGTGGTTAATTTTTTCTCTGAATCTGCCAGGGGGACCCTGGATCTGTGGCTCCTGCTCCCTCCTGGTGTATCTCTGAGACTCCGCCTGCTCTGTGTGGCATGGCACACACGGGCTTTGAGTACAATTCGAGCATCACCCTGAGTCTCTTCTGGAACTTTCTTCAATGGGGCATGACAGCTGTCCCTTCTGTGACAGTTTCCTCTCTGTGCGTGCTTTCCACTCTTATAGGGATTTCTGTGTTGAATCGGGCAAAAGTAGATGCCAGTGGTGCAGTGGGCAGGTGTGACCTTTGGAGGTCCGGTTCTGCATGTAAGTGAATCTTGGGGTTCGCAAGTTTAACGCTGGGAGACTGGAGATGGTAGTTGTGGCAGCTCACCCAGCCCAGAGTTAAGCCTCCGGCGGTTCTGACCAGTGAATACCCGAAGACAGGAAGATCCCTCTTAAGTTCATTTAAAGAGTGAACCGTTTCAGATGTCTGTCAGTAATATGTGCGCACACAGAGATAGCTGAAGATGGAAGTCAGTAGAGGTGACAGTTTTATTTTTAGGTTAAAGCTCACGTTTGCGGTGTCAGCACTTTCCAGCCTGCTATGGAAAATACAAACACAGGCCCCCAGGTATTCTGTTTTGCTGGTTTGAGTGGGATTTGAAACTTGACTTTTAGTTGCTTTCAGACACTTGTGTAGGTGGTTAGCCTCACAGATGGATCTGTTTAGATGACAGGACTGAAAATCGCTAGTGCCTAGTAAATGCTTTTGTCAGCTTGAGTTTTACTCTCTGTTTTCCATTTAGTGGCCCATTTAGTCCTCACAAGCATTGTGTGGAAGTTCAGGTTCTGAGAAGTTGTCAAGTTTTCTTAGCCAGGAGGTCAAGAAGGTCATGGCGCCCCCTCTGGGATTCTGCCTAAGTCTTAGCAGGCCCAGCTTAGACTCTGGGCATCTGGCTCTGGACCAGACAGGGTACTGTTGGTTGACCCTTTAAGTAAATATGCTTAAGGGGCATTAAGTTAATATGCTTAAGGTGATTCCCTCCTGCAGACTCTTAGGGCATGTTAGTGAAAGAAGATGCTTTTTATATAGGCAAGCATCCTGCCTGCTGTTGGCATTGCTACTCATCCTGTTCTGAGGGCATGACCTTGTTAGTTTTCCTTGACCTTGACTCTCATCTGCTGACATAAAAACCTATTGATCCAAACATTCCTTCAGCTTTGTGGGGTAAGGAAATGCACAAAGACACCCCCACTCCTACCCTGACCTGTATGTTTCCCCATCCTGTCACTTCCCTGGTCATAATCACAGCATCTCCATCTTCCCAGGGAGAAGACTGGGAAGTCATCAGTCTTCTGAAACAAACTGTACCATCCTCTACTGTCTCCTTTCTGCTCCCTGGAGCAGGCCGTTGGTGTAACAATCTGATCTTTCAGGCTCCTCCAATATTGCCACGAACAGGACTGTCGTGATGAGGTGAGGCAGATCCTGTAACTAGCACTGGGTGCTGGCTGATTGAAGGCCTGTGAGTGAGCTGGGTGTCCCTGGGTGGTCGTGGCTGTGCTTTGCCAGCTGATGCCTATGTGGCTCTTCTGGCACAAGGACTGGAGCACATGTACCCAACATAAGCCCTAGTCCTGGTGGGGGCCAACAGGCAGTGTGCCCTCTCTGAAGGCCAGTGGTCTAAGCTCTGCTTCTTACCAACCTTGGACAAAGTCTATAAAATGGGGATCTTCACTGGGCCCCTCCTAAGGTTGTTGAGCGCCTTCATTGAACAAATCACCTGTAGAACATTTAAAAGAGTGCCCCAGGAGTCCTCAGTCAATATGAAAAGGTAGCTGAGCCCTGCCTCTGTTCACTTAGCATTTGCAAATGAACATTTTCACTTGTAAATTGGCAAGGTTTGCTTCCAAAATTGGCTAGAAAGTGTACATTTGAGTTCCATTCCTTAAATCTCTTGGGGTTCCAAACATCAGTGGGAGGGAGTGGTGG
>NW_004567111.1:7964944-7966669 GCF_000260355.1 Condylura cristata
GGGTTTCACTTGGGTTCACTCTGGGAAAGGTTTCACCAGAGCTCCCTTTTCAGCGGCACACAGGGAGTTTCTCCCCAAGACAGAGACTCAGTTATATTTAAAGAGTAAGTTTATTAGAAAGAAACAGGAGAGGAAAAGACATTTGATAGGTGCGAGTGGGCAGGAAGAGCTGCCCCAAAGGGACAGGTTTGCAGGGAAAGAGACTTGCATGGTTGCAGGCAGGCGGTCTTAGGAGAGCAGCCTCCACAGGGGGAGGTCAGTGCAGAGAAGTCAAGGCGTGGTGCATGTCACCTGCCCTGCGGAGGGAGAGCGGGTGGAAAGAAGCACCAGCATAGGCACAGGTGGGCAGAGGAGCGGCTGCCCGGTGCTGGTGCAGAGACTGCCCCCATATAGACAGCTTCTCTCTGGGAGGGGCTCACTCCTGTGGAGCCCAGGTTTGTTTGAATAGAGTCTGAGAGGCTGGGAGATTCCCTAGTGAGCTTCATCTCCATCTCCATCCCCATGTCCTTGTCTTCACCTGGGCCCCAGCCATTGGATTGGGGCTTTGGTGCCTGAGGACCTTGATGTTATGGCTGTGTCAGTTGCTGCACTGGCCCCTTCTACTTGTCCCTTTGTGTGACTCAGTCTGGTGATGCCTCAAGGTTTGCTTCCAAAATTGGCTAGAAAGTGTACATTTGAGTTCCATTCCTTAAATCTCTTGGGGTTCCAAACATCAGTGGGAGGGAGTGGTGGCATCCTGAAATCTGAAATTTGAATATTTAAAGAGACTTCCTGAGGGATTCAGAGGCAAAATTTGGGAATCCCTTTTCTAGGTCAGTTTTTAGGTGGGTGGAGTGGTCAGGGGTGGGGTGGGGGAGAGGCAGGCCGGGATAGGATTGGGGTGGGGAGGGCTTAAATTCCATTTTTGCCGAGTGCACAGTGGGAGGCCTCTGTAGTTTAAGCATTCAGCAAGCTCTGGTGTGCTTTTTTGTCGCAGTTCAAATGCATACAAATAAAACAGCATGTCAGTTCTTAAAGAATTCACATTGTCTGCTGGGGAAGGCCCGCACTGGATTAGTTCTGTAAATAATGTTGCTGAAAAAATAAGCCCCAGAGCTCAGTGGCTTAGTGTGAGGACAGACAAATACTACTACGCATTGTCACGTAGTCCACGCTGGGTGGGCTGGGTGGGCTGGGGCGGGAAACGGTGCTCAGGCTGGTTTAGAACTGGACTTCGTACTTGTGTGGCTCCAGTCTCCTCATCCAGGTCCCTTCTTTCAGCTGGAAAGGAGGTCTGGGTCCTAGTTTGGGCTGGCTGGGTCTTGGCAACCTGGTCCCCTCTGACCCCCAGGGGTGTGGCTGGCCAGTGAGCTTCCCCTGCAGGCCACCCGCAGGGGGCCGTCCTGGCCCTAGGGTGAGCCATGCTGTCTGGGTCAGGTCACATGAGCGAGCCCCTTGGCATCCGAGGTGGGCAGGGATGGAGGGAGACGCTTGGGTGCATGACACAGACTGTGCAAGAGCGGGAAGGATGGAGGGAGACGCTTGGGTGCATGACACAGACTGTGCAAGAGCGGGAAGGGAGCGGTAGACGTGCTGTGAGCGGATACCCCTGCGCTGTCCTGTCTTTCCTGCCGCTTGGGTGTTCACAGGTCCACCAGGTCACGGTCTGCCCCTGTTTCATCCCAGCCTGCTTGCAACCAGTACCTGCATCTTCCATCTCCTCTCCCAGTGTGTGGTTTCTGGCTT
>NW_004567111.1:7968139-7993846 GCF_000260355.1 Condylura cristata
GGTGGGGATCGAATTCATGCTGAAGTGGCTTCAGCTTCTCAGCGCTGTGCTTTGACCCGCTGCGCCACCAGGGAGGGCCTCTCTGTGTCTTTATTCTAATGTGGCTTCTAGACCTATATGTAATGATAGCATTCCAGGCTTGATTTGGCCAGAGGTAGTGTTTAACCACTGAACCATTGACATATAGCTCTGAGTGCCTGTTGTCTTCCAGGTGTTCTAGACTAAGCATTGGCAAGCCAAAGCCCTCAGGTCAAATGCAGTTCACCACCTATGTGGTAAATAAACGTCATTTATCTTTTGTCTGTGGGCTAGAGCAGCAGGGTCCATTAGTTGCCACAGAGACCATGAACCACGGGCCTAGGAGACCTGTGATCCAGCTCTTCACCCTAAATGTTTACCCTTCCCTGTTCTAAACGTTTGGTATATAGCAGTGAGCTAAATAGTTAACAGCTCCTGCCTTTGGGAAATGAAATTCTAGTGAGAGAACAAACATTGAACAAGAGAAATAAGTAAAACATAGCGCATGAGATAGTCAAAGCGCTGAGGAGAGACTCTAAGCCACGTCCAGGGTTAGGAGTGCTATGGGGGATGGGGGTGACAGCTGTCTCTGGACAACGGAGAGAGATTCACAGAGAAGACAAGGAGGGAACGGGGCTTGGGTGGGAGGGCGTGAGCTTGGCTCGTGCAGGAGACCCGGTGAGGGGGGTGTGAGCTTTACTGAGACTGAAGTGGAGATGGGGGCAGGTGTTGAGGAAAGACCTGGTCTGCCAAGGGTTTAGTAAGGCAGTCTGGCTGCTGATTGATAGGCAGTCATGGGTAGAAGCAGAGGCTGGCTGGAGACATGGTGGCTTTACCCCAGGTGGGAGGATTGCAGTGTCTGCTGCCGTGGACTCGGGGAGGTGCTTATTTGAATGTGAACCTGAGGTCTTAGCTCCTAGACAACTGTGGAACTCGAGGGGCAGGTCGTCTGCCTGGTTTCAGCCAGCATACTGCTTGGACACAGTTATGATCCCATCCAATGCTGAAGCAGCAGGAAAATGTGTGCCAGAAGACCGGGGGCTGGTGTTGACCACTGAAGTGTGAGGCCTGCACACGGCAGGGAGACAGGTTGCGTGGGCATTGGTCATTGCCCTGCCCGGTGGTCACGGTTGGTCATCACCAGTAGTCCAGCCTGTCGAGCTGTAGTGGCACAAGTAGTGGCTCAGTTCAGGGGTAACAGGGGGTCTCCAGGAAAAGGGGAAGTTCCAGGCTCCTTGCCCCACCCAGAAGGAGGGTGGAGCTGAGCAGAGAAAAGGAGAAGAGAAGGAATCTGAGGAGGAAGGCAGCAGGATGGAGAGCCAGAAGGAGACGCGAGGAAGCCACCTGGAGCAGGGAGCATGTGAGGAAGAAACCGGGCTTGTTTCCTGGTCCTGGACTGGTTAAGGCAGATGTGGGTGAGAGACCTGCAGGGAGGTAACTCTGGCAGTGTTTATCTTGATGTTGATGTTGCTCTTGTTCTCTCAGACTTGTCTGGCCATTTCTGACCCTTTTCCATGGGTCCCGGCCAGAAGGAGCTTTAGTCTAGTGGCAGCTTTCAGGCCTTGCTCTGGGCCAATCCCTTTGGCGTGGACTTTTGCCCATGAGGGATGTGGGTCACTTCAGGTGTTTGATTTAGAAATTATATTTTTTATCTTCCGTGTTGTATACTCACTGCATTAAAGTTCCTTTTCATTAAAGTCTTATATTTTGTCATGATGCGGCGGATGGCAGAATCTATATAGGGCAGGCAGGTTTGGGGGTTCAGAGGTGCCCCTCTCTCCCTGCCCTGTAACATGAGGTTTTCTTCCCATTAGCACTGCTGTGAAGTTCATTGTTTTGATGTCAAAATGGAGTTCATTGATGTCATTGAAATCACCTGGTCCCCTTCGTAGGTCACTTTGAATCCCGTTTCTGGGAGTGAGACCCTCACATCAATATATATATTTTTTTTAAAGATTTATTTATTTGTGCATACAGAGCTGGGGTACAGGCCAGAGACTCAGGGGTGGCGAAAGACTTCACCAGAGACAGAGTGGGGAGCAGAACAGGCAGATCGACGAAGTACACTGCTGAGGGGAGCAGCGGGCGGGTCAGGAGAGGTCTGCCACACCATGTGGTCACCTCCGGGGCAGGCGGGAATCGAACTCATGCGGAAGTGGTTTCAGCTTCTTAGTGCTGTGCTTTAACCCGCTGCGCCACCAGGGAGGGCCTCGCATCAATATATTTAAAAAAATATTTATTTATTTATCCATATAAGAACTGGGTTACAGGCCAGAGGTGTGGGGGATGAGAGGATTCACCAGAGACAGAGTGGGGAGCAGAACAGGTGGATCTACTGAAATACTGCTGAGGGGAGCAGCCAGGACAGGGGAGAGGTCTGCTATGCCCTGGATGTGACTCCCTGGCCTGGGATTAAACTCTTACCGCCTCACGCTGCTGCCCTTTAACCCTTGTGCCACCAGGGAGGGCCCCGGCATCAATATTTTTAAGAGATGTCCAGTGAGTTTCTGATGGACACCGAAGACTGAGAAACACCAATGAAAAGTTTCCCAAGATCAGACATGGCTTCTGTGCACACCTGGGCCCCTTGCCCTCACCGGCCCCGCACCACCTGGCACCCAAGGGTCTATTCATTCTTGTGGGGATGCAGCAAGACCCCTTCCTGGATTCATTTACTTGTGCTAGGGATCTTAGAGATCTGGGGGTTTGTCGTCACCCCTTGCTGAAGCCAGCTGGCCTTGCCCTCAGTTTACCCAGGTAGGAGATCAAGGAGCTCAGACTTGAGTTAGCTCTCCCCAGTATCCGAGAGTGGGCTGCTGCCTCTGTTTGTATTCTCTCACCCTGGCCTGACAAGAATGATTGAGCCGACCAGGGTATGGAGTCAATGAAGAGCTGGTGAGTATAAAATCGCTCACGCAGTGAACTGCTTTGATCAGCAGGTCTCTCCTGGAATGCTGTATTGGCTCAGATAGGAGCACAATTATGTGGTAAATCCAAGTGGCTTCTGTTCTTAGCACTTTTGTTGAAGCCACACCACCTCCCCCCCCGCCCCACACACACTCCAGTAGCTAGTGCGCAGCCCTCTTTGAAGGTGGCTGCAAAGTTGCAAAGTGTCTGTTCTGCTTTGGACAGTAGACGGACGTTTACCACGTCATACAACTTCAGGCTGGACTGGCAGGATGTCAGTGTCACAGAATCCAAATGTGGCATTTGTACAGATCGTGTGCAGAGGAGCAGAGCATGTTGGCTGTGAAACATGACGCTTTTCTGCAGGTGTTACCGGTACTGTACGTGACTACCACGTAGCAGGCCCTGACCAGTAGACGGCGGGGATTTTTGGCAAGTTTGCCAAAAGATTTATTTATTTGTGCATACACAACTGGGGTACAGGCCAGAGGCTCAGGGGCGGCGAGAGGCTTCACCAGAGACAGAGTGGGGAGCAGAACAGGCAGATCGACGAAGTACACTGCTGAGGGGAGCAGCGGGTGGGTCAGGAGAGGTCTGCCACGCCATGTGGTTATCTCCGGGGCAGGCAGGGGGCAGGCGGGAATCGAACTCATGCGGAAGCAGCTTTAGATTCTCAGTGCTGTGCTTTAACCCGCTGCGCCACCAGGGAGGGCCAAGTTTGCCCTTTTGAAACGTCTTCTTTACTAGCTTAAAATGATCATTGGATTTTAGTTTTATCTTTTTTTGAAAATGAAACTGCTTTTTGAGGCAGAAACCAGGGTCTTTGCATCTTTTCCCTTCCTTGCCTGAGCATCTAGTATTTGATAGTTTTATTCAGTGATGGTAAATCATCACTTAAGTCTCAGTCCAAGCTCATTTGGAGTTTCTGACACCTGTAGCTGCAAGAGGGGCAAACGAGAAGCTGGGTCTTGGGGAGAGAATCAGACTGGAGCCAGAAGGCCTGGGTCCTCATTTATGATCCTGCGCTTATTTGCTGTGTGACCACTGGCAAGACACTTACCCACTCTGAACTTTGGTGACCTCTTCAAGTGGGAAAATTAAACCTATTTGCTGTGTGTGTTCCAGAAATTTTTTTTTTAAGATTTATTTATTTGTGCGTACAGAACTAGGGTACGGGCCAGAGGTTTAGGGGCGGTGAGAAGCTTCACCAGAGATAGATTGGGGAGCAGGACAGGCAGAGTCGAGTTCTCACGACCATGGGAGGAAGCCTCTACCGAGCCATTGAAGCAGGAAGTTTCCCAGGTCTTAGTTCCTTCTGCTCTCTCAGGCCTGCTGCTGGGGGGAGTCAGTGGCTTGGATTCTGCTGCTCGCTGGGGCAGAAAGTCCCTGCAGTGTGCTGCTGGCCCCGTAGTAGTAGCTCTGGTTACCTTGACCCCCTTCCCAAACAATAAAGAATGCCCGTGCGATGATGGATGGGGTGACCAGTTTCCTCATTCAACCTATATAAAGCCTCACCATTCCTGTAATCCAGAGCTCAGCCTTTTGGGACTGATCCCACTGAGCCTGCTGGTGTGACATAAATCTTTCTCCAGCCCTCTGAGTGCTGTCTGATCTCTGGGAAGTTGCCATAACACCATCTCCGAATGTGACTGTTTTTGGAGATGGGATCTTTGAAGAGTTGATTCCGGCTGAGAGGCCATTAGGCTGGGCCAGCACCCAGTTGGACTGGTGCCTTTTTTTTTTTTTTTCAGAGACAGTGGGGAGCAGAACAGGCAGATTGGTGACGCACACTGCTGAGGGGAGCAGCGGGCGGGTCAGGAGAGGTCTGCTGTGCCCTGTGGATCCCCTCCCTGGCCAGGGATCCAACTCATGCTGAAGCAGCCGTAGCTTTGTAGCGCTGTGCTTTAACCTGCTGCGCCACCAGGGAGGGTCCGGACTGGTGTCTTTCTAAGAGGAAATTTAGACTAAAGCAGGAGGGCAGGTGAGGATGGGAGAAGGTGGCCATGTGAGCCCAGGAGGGAGGCCGCAGAAGGGGAGACCCTGCCCAGCTGGCTTGTGGACTCCAGTCTGCAGAACCTGAGAGGATACATTAAACTCCCCTGTCTGAGGTAGGTGGCTGTGGCAGCCCTGAAGGAGGACTAAAGCACCTGGTGGTACTCCCCATCCATCTGGGCGAGTGTCACCGCTTGTCACGGACCAGAGTTATTCCGTGTTTTATCATGTGTCCAACAGGAGACCAAGCTCCCCAGGATTCTGACCCCACAGCCTTCCCTACTTGGGGGGTTAGACCCTGTTCTCCTGGTACTCAGAATCCCTAAGACTCCTCAGGCCTGGGGCCCAACCCTGCGAGCTCTCCTGGTGCTCTGGGGAGTTCACTCTGCCCGGCCCCATGGGCAGCTGTTGCTCTTGAATGACCTCACTCCAGCCCCCCCTCTCCAGTCCGGTGTGTCTTGGAGACTCCCCTGGCATGACCTCAGGCTTGGTGGTAATGCACTGGGTTCTGCACATTCTCTTCTGCATCCTCTGGCAGGGTTCCAGAGGAGTCTGCTTTGGGGAAAGCCCTCTGCAAATCCTTGGCTTGTCTACTCGCCATAGCTGAGCAGAGAGGTGACTTGTGCCCAGACAAGCTCAGAATCGCCCCCATATGTACAGAAATAGTCCTGCTTTTCCTTTCAGCAATGTTTTGAAGAGAAAATTAGCGCCCATGGGTAGGCCAGATGAGGGTCCCCTCTCCTTCAGTCCTTCTGGGGGCTCTGGGTCAGCTCTGCTCACAACTATCAGTAAACTGGTATCGTTTTTGGAAGGGAAATTCCACACAGCTCCTCTGCGCAGGAGGAATTCCTTTCCTGACGGAGGAGGCACATTTTCTAAGAAGATTTTCCAGGAAGGATGGGGTGCAGCAGGAAGGGCTCCCACAGAGCAGCTTCTCAAACTCAGAGGAGGGGACAAGTTGCCCTCTGGCTTCTTGGAACAGGCACACTCACAGAGGGCAGGGCTGCATGAGTAAGTTGCAGCCGCCCTGCATGCCTTCGGGGTAAGGTTAATCCTTGGGGTAAAGGTGGTGGACCCCAGGCTGAAGGCAGGCTCAGTCCCCTGACCCCTGCCACCTCAGGCGAATTCTCTTGAGCTGCCCAGGCAGCTCGAGTCTTACAGGCCCGGGGCTGCCTGGTTCACAGCCATTACACCCGTTCCTCCCTGTCACTAATGAGGTTGGCTTCCTGGCCAGAGTTTCCAGGAAGGAAGAGGTGACCATGAATTCTGAGGTGGTAGCTTGTTGGAGAGGCCAGTGGGGGAGAGGTCGGGAGAGGTGAGTCAGCGTGACCTTCCAGCCCTCTCAGCGTGACCTTCCTGTGCGCCTGGGGGAACTGAGGGAACGCCACCCCTGATCCCAGTTCCGTGCTCACTGCCCAAGCCACTGCTGCCTTTCCCTCGTTCTCTTATGCGCCTCCCTGTCCTCATACCCCCCTTCAGAAGTCAGCCCTGTTGACTTGTTACCACAAAAATCTGTGTGCAGGTAGCTGCAACTCTTGGTTTGCCCAGAACAATACTGGCTTGTGCCTGCACCACACTAATTATTAACAGTACCCCCTTTCTCACTTAGGAATACCTTAGGTTGAATGATAATACAGTCACTGTAGTTCCTATTCCATAAAATGTGCTCCTTTTCCTGTGCCCCGGCACATGGGCAGAACCGTGCACAGGGCTATTTACTAAACTTTCCCAAGAGTAATGATTAGTGAATACCTGTGACTATCTCCACTTGAGCAGTCATCCTTAGAAAATAACCCCAGCCTGTTAACTTCTGGAATCAGCTTGTCCCTGACAAAGTGAAGGGTCTTCCTCATCCCTGGGGTCTTGCTGAATGGTGGCTGTGACAGCTTCAGGGGTCACCCCGGGCAGGCCAGATGGCTGGGGTCTGGGGTTGATGGGCCCTTTGGGGCCCGTGGGAGTTGGGGACCCCTCGCCCTGGCTGTCCAGTGGAGAGGGCAGTATCTGGAGCTGGCTCCCCACCTTGTATGTGAGTCCCTGCACTGCAGGCAGTTGTAAACAGCCACTTAGTTCAGAGGTAGAAAGCAGAGACGGTGAGGGGTTCGGGAGAGTTGTCTAGAACTAGGGCTGTCCTGGGCCAGGGGGGCGGCCTGGGAGGCCCCCACGAGAGTATGGACTTGCCCTGTCTTACTGAGCTAGTGATTCTGGGAAGGGCAAGGCTGGAGGGTGAGCCCTGGGTCCTGACCTCACCCTGCACCCCTCGCCCTGGGTCCTGACCTCACCCTGCACCCCTCGCCCTGGCGGAGTTGGGTGTTCTCTCTGGGCTCCGATGATCTTGCTCTTCTCCGTCGGGTCCCGGGCCCTCCCTGGCCTTCCTGAGAGCTGGCCTCTGCCACTCAACTTCAGGTGGTCGTCACCTTTGCGCTCTGCCACGTCTCCCCGTTTTGATGGTCGACCTGCACCGCGTCCTTGGGACCTGTCTTTTCATTGTGGCTGCCTCCCCACTCCCACCCCCACACGCGCGCCGTGGAAGAGACGCCATCCGTGGCCGAGAACCTAGCAGAGTCCTCTGCTCCACGTGGGCACTTGGGACCTGAGGGAAACGTTCACAGCGGCCAACACCTGAAACTTGAGTGATGTCTTAAGGCAGTGTTACTTTAATAAAAAAGAGAAAAAAACATCCCCTGCTGCCCCACGGGGGAAGAGGATGAAGTGAAACAAGCAGGAATTGCTCACTGGGGTTCATGGCTGTGGTAGCCCCTGTTCCCTGCAGGCCTGCTGACATTTCTGGGTAAGAGAAAGCGAGTCGTGGGCAGCATGTTTCTCGGCGATGTCCATGTGCCAGGCTGGAGAGGGCTTGAGGGTGGCTTCCCTCTCCAGCCACAGGGGTGAGGGAGGAAGTTGCCTTTGACTCTGTCCTCTCTAGAAACCTTGGGGGTGTTGCTCTTTGCTGGTCCTTATTTTCCCCCAAAGATTTATTTATGCGTACGAGAACTGGGGTGTAGGCTAGAGGTGTGCGGAGGTGAGAATTTCACCAGAGACAGAGCGGGGAGCAGAACAGGCAAATCTACTGAAATGCACTGCTGAGGGGAGCAGCAGGCAATAGGAGAGGTCTGCGCCATGTGGGTCACTCCCTGACGGGGGATGGAAGCTGTGCTGCAGTGGCTGTCACTAGAGTCATAGTGCTGCCCTTTCACCCCTGTGTCACCAGGGAGGACCCCCTTTGCCGGTTCTTGACCCTGGCTGGCTGTGTGGGGTTGTTTTCTCCCTCATTCCTCTGTCCTCATGAGGTTAGGTGATCTCAGTGCAGGGGTGAGGGGCACAGAGGGAGTTAGATTATCTTGAAAATGGCATTCAGCAGGCTGGGGTGGTAGGGACTAAGGGCAGGCCAGAGCCTGGGATGACCGGGTGGGGACAGGCCACCCATAGAATGTCTTGGGTGGGTGAGGGCCTAGCGTGATGGGAGTGACCATCTGTACAGTGTCTCAGGACAGATCAGGGCCTGGGGTGATGGGGTGGGAAGTGGTGACCGGCCATCTGTAGAGTGTCTGGGAGGATTGCAGGCCCTGAAGTGATGGACACGACAGGCCATTTCTAACAGCGTCTCAGCATGGGCCAGAGCCTGGTGCTGGCCATCTGCAGCGCATCTCACGGTGGGCCAGAGCTTGGAGTGATGGGAGTGGCCACTTGCAGAGGCTCAGGGTGGGTGAGTCTGGGGACCAGGGCCTGGGGTGAGTGTTGGGGGAAGGAGGGTGTGACAGGTCATCCACACAGCAACTCCCACATCTCATTCCCTCCAGTCCCCAACAGAACGTGTTTGTGTTATTTAAATTTGCTTGTTGTAGTCTTTCCACCTTTGGGTTTTCCTGGTGCTAGAACACATTTTTTAAACTAAATGACTTAAGTGGTAGGATGATATAGAAACTGGTTTGCAGAGTTACCTCTCAGACTCACGGTGGAGGATGATTTATTTCCTACCAAACATGCCCTTTAGTAGACAGTGTACAGAGGCTTTTCAAAGAATGTTTTTGTTTTTTACGAATATGCAGCTATTCTGACGGCTGGCATTTCCTAGTGGACCTAATGTTTCAAAGAATGAACTGGTTCAGCTGGAATTTTCCTAAAACCCGACCCATTGACATAGCATAGAAAAATGTATGATTTATAACTTGCGTGGTCGTCCCTAACTCTGAATAACAGAAAAGTGATGACCTCTTAAATTGGTGTTAATGTTTTAGACCCTGTTCTCAATGTTGGGCATAAAATATGGCTCCCTGGGCTTATTCTCTTCGGTTCAGTTGTTTCTGCTTGTCACAGGAATTCCACAGCCCAGGTCTGGAGTCTGCTCTGAGCATTTGACGAGGTAGAGACCGCCACAAGGGTCATAAGGAAGAAGGATGTGGAGCGGGCAGTGGTTCCTGGTGCATGTCAGTGAGGACCCTGGGGATTTTCCTATCACGCCTTTGCTCCCTCCTCAGAGCTGGGAAGGCCTACTGTGTTTTGTTTATGGAGCTTAGGCAATCTCCGTGATTAGCTCATGGATAATTACCAGAAACATGAACTCAAATCCATGCTCCTTTATTTAACTCACTGCCTATTTCTCTTCAGAATGTAGGATGATGACATTTTTTATATTAAATTAAGTGCAAGCTGGTCTCATCGGCATGAGTAGTTATTTTGTTCACTTGAAGTAAAAGCACAGCAGGGTAACCAGTTGCTCTTCTGGCTACCTACTAGAATCTCCTACTATTGGCTTGTAATTTTGGATTGTAGGCCAACCTGAGCAAGAATATTCTTGTGGAGTCTTCCCTAGAGAAATTGAAATGGAAGGCCCCATTAAGGATCACCTGCTGTGTGATGACAGAAAACAATGGTCAGGCCGCAGGAGAGGGAGATTGGACATAAATATGGAACCTTGAACTGGAGCTGCTGGAAGGGACATCTGGGCGAGATCAGGGGTCCATGATGTTAAACTCAAGTCGTGGAGCAGAAGAAATGCCCTAAATGCAATCATAGCGGGCATGTTGACTTTCATTTTAACTTCTGAGTTTTTTTTTAAAAGATTTATTTATTTATTCATATGGAACTGGGGTATAGACCAGAGATGTGGAGGGTGAGAATATTCACCAGAGACAGAGAGGGGAGCAGAACAGGCAGATCTACAAAGTACACTGCTGAGGGGAACAGCGGGCGGGTCAGGAGAGGTCTGCCGCGCCATGTGGTCACCTCCAGGGCAGGTGGGAATCGAACTCATGCTGCAGTGGCTTTAGCTTCTTAGTGCAGTGCTTTAACCTGCTGCGCCACCAGGGAGGGCCCAACTTCTGAGTTTTTAATTTCTTCCTGGAAGTGAAGACACAGCTTGATTTGCCCAGGGAGGCCTGAGGAGTGAAGATCCATGAAATAAGTGGCAGCAGGAGGCTTCACCCCTGAACCAAATCGAGGGAGCTGCACAAAGCGGGGGAGGTGGAAGTGCGACCCGAAATTTACTCCTGTAGCACAGGGGGCTCTAATATTCAAAGCTGAGGATTCACCAGTAACAAATGATAACACATGCCCTCCTTGTTTGGAGGCTTTGAAAAGAAGGGTTTGGAAGTTTCAAGACAAGCTCCAGATTCAGAACCTAGTCCTGAGTAAGCTGCATGTGAATGAGGAGAATGAACTGGTTGCGGTAGAATCGTCTTCCTGAATTTCCATGGCTGCACAACGCCCGAGCTTGTCATCCTTTGCTTTTGTTGAGGATGCCGAATGAGGTCACACATTCGTGTGAGTGTGGTTTTGTGGTGAGTGGCAGGCTTTAGGTTTCCTTTTTTTCCCCAAGATTTATTTATTTATGCATACAGAACTGGGTACAGCCAGAGGAGCAGGGGCAGCAAGAGGATTCACCAGAAACAGTGGGGAGCAGAACAGGCAGATCGAGGAAGTACACTGCTGAGGGGAGCGGCGGGCAGGTCAGGAGAGGTCTGCTGCACCATGTGGGTCACCTCTGGGGCGGGGATTGAACTCACACTGAAGCTGCCACTGTTCAGCTTAGCTCTGCAGTGCAGCGCTTGAACCCTCTGCACCACCAGAGGGCCTGGTATTAAGGTTTTCATGGCACAAACTTCCTGTTACAGAAGACATTTGAGGGAGGAAAGCAAAATATCAGGGCCACTGGCGGGCTTCTAGGCCATGCAAGTGGAGAGGAAGGACTGTTGAAGGACTGTTGAGGCTTCATGACTGATTACGAATGATGTGACCTTTCAGCAGAGGCTGGATTTTCTTCCCTGCTTGTGGCGGGGCTCATGAGCTGCGTGAATGAGATGGGCTGAAGAATGTTGCAATGGCATTTGGCCGCGAGCTCTCCAGAGCATTTCCCCAGACCTCCCTCCAGGGTACTGGACACTGGCCAGCCTACTCCTCCAAGGAATTCCTGTGAGTGGGCAAGGCTTCTGTGCAGAGTGTTTGGGGTGGGGGAGTGCCACAGCCCGCAGCCTGTGAGCCCAGGCATTCCACGCCCAGAAAGCACAGGCCAGCCCGTTCTGTCCCCCAGCGCTTGGCACCTGGGCTGTGCTTCTGTTAGTCCTTACTGCTGTTATGTAAATAGGGGCGTACTGAGAGCTAAGCAAACCCAAACCCAGGAAAGTTCCATCACAAACCTGAGTGTCTCCCAGCACCCTGGAGCTCAGACCTGTTCTCATCTGTTTCTTGCAAACCATGGACCAACAGGGTGATGTTCGCACGCAGGCTTTGTAAACCCTGGATGCTGAGGATAGTGAGGGCTGAGGTGATGTAAATATTTGCTGATGTTATGTAGATTAATGACTCATGAATCATAACTGTGGGTTCAGGGAGTAAATACTGGGCTTTTGCGTAGGGCCAGCTGCTGAGGCGCATGTGAACCAGGGTCATGTGTGACCTCCTTGTCCTAATCTCCTGGGATGGTGTCACTTCCTGTGCTGTGGCAGAAACCGCCATGGGGTATCTCCCTGCTCACACACAGCCCTGGGTCTGACTCAGGGTAGCAGATTTTTCTAGAACCCAGCCAGGGGCTCATGCTCACAGCATCTGTCTGCAGCTGTCTCGGTCTCGGTTCACTTGCTGGAAGCTCTGGAAGCTGGTGTCAGCCCAGCCCTGGGTTCAGCATTGGAGAAGGTCCTGAGACAAAGGCCAGCTGGCTCTTGCTGCCTGCGCCTTTCCTTTGGACCAGCGTCTAGAGGCTGCAGAGATGGTGGACAGCCTGGCATGGACCCTGCTGACCACTGTGGTCTGCTGCTCCATAGGTCACAGTGCAGTCACAGCTCCTGCCCCTGTCTTGGTGACTCAGAATGCCACTTCGGATAGCTTCACAGTGCTGGGCTTTAACCCATGGCGCCATGTGACAAATCATGGGCCCTCACTCAACATGCAAATTCTAGCGTCCTCTATGGTGGTGCAACAGGCTAAAGCAAGCACTGTGAAGTTATCAGCAACCACTGCAGCCTTGAGTTCGATCCCCCACCAGGGAGCTGACCCACATGGCACAGCAGACCTCTCCTGTGTCCCCGCTGCTCCCCTCTGCAGTGTGTTTAAGCCAGTCTACCTGTTCTGGTCCCCAGTCTGTCTCTGGTGAATCCTCTAATTCGCCTCTGCCTCTGGCCTGCACCCCATCTCTTGTATGCATAAATAAATCTCAAAAAAAAAAAAAAAGAAAGAAAAAGAAATGCATAATTAGCACCTTCCCTGCCCCAAGTATTGGCTGAGGCATTGAGGTTTTGTGCCCTGGACTAAAATAAGCAGGTTGGAAAACGAACGAAGAGAATGATTGCTTCACCTTCGAAGTGTTTTGAATCTGTAGAATTTTGGTGACCAGAATGTGCTGCACAAGCTTAACTCTTCCTTTTAAAAATTAGCTTCTGGCAAGATTGATTTTTGGTAACATCATTTTACTTGACGTCCAGTTTCCAAGGACATTCCCATGATGTTAAATGAGGACTTACTGTCTATGGCTTGTTTTTTTTTTTTATGATTTTATTTATGCATACAGAACTGGGGTACAGGCCAGAGGTGCAGGGATGGTGAAAGGATTCACCTGGAGCAGAGTGGGGAGCAGGACAGATCAGCTGATGAAGTACACTGCTGAGGGGAGCAGTGGGCGGGTCAGGAGAGGTCTGCTGCGCCCTGTGGGTCATCACCCGGGCAGGGATCAAACTCATGCTGAAGTGGCTTTAGCTTCTTAGTGCTGTGCTTTAACCCACTGCCCCACCAGGGAGGGCCCTGGGTTGTGTTTTGTGTGTGTGTGTGTGTGTGTGTTTTCCTGTGTTGGCTGGGCAGCGAGCTAGTACCAGATACACGTTAGATGTGGATTTTCAAGTATACAAGGGTCAGAGGCCCCATATTGTTCAGGGTCAACTGTGTGTATACAACAGATTAAACTGATAACATTTTCCTTTTAAACAATCTAGTAATATTTGACTAAACCTGCAAAAGCCACTATATTCTTTATTTTTTTTAAAGATTTATTTATTCATATAGAACTGGGGTACAGGCCAGAGATGCGGAGGGTGAGAGGATTGACCAGGGACAGAGCGGGGAGCAGAACAGGCAGATACATTCAGTACACTGCTGAGGGGAGCAGCGGGCGGGTCAGAGGAGGTCTGCTGCGCCATGTGGTCACCTCCGGGGCAGGCGGGGATCGAACTCATGCGGAAGTGGCTTAAGCTTCTCAGTGCAGTGCTTTTACCTGCTGTGCCACCAGGGAGGGCCCCTATATTCTTTATTTTTTAGAAAGATTAATTTATTTATGCATACAGGAACTAGGTTACAGAGGTGTGGGGGTGAGAGCCTTCATCACAGAGTGGGGAGCAGAACAGGCCAATCTGATTGGAATACACTGCTAAGGGTAGCAGTGGGCGAGACAGGAGAGGTCTGCTGTACCCTGTGGGTCACCTCCCTGGCCGGGGATTGAACTCGTGTTTTAGTGGCTGTGGATGGCTTCTCAGTGCTGTACTTTTACCCCTTGTGCCACAGGCAGGACCCCAAAGCCAGTGTATTCTTGGCTTAGAAATTTAAGTGTCACAATTTGCTCTGCAAAACTAAGCTAGCCTGTTGTGACAGGAAGCTCCTGTTTCCATGGTGGGGGCCCACCCTGGATGGGTTGCCTGGCGTTGCAGGATGCATCATATACGCACATTCACTGCTCTTGGTTCAGCTGAGACATGCGATGACTCTCACGTCCACATCGGTGGGCTGTGGGAGGTAACTGGATTCTTGGGAGAAAGGGCAGGCAAACTGGACAGTGTGTTTACTCCACACGGACCATATTCCTGGCCAGGAAGTGACTTAATATTTGTTAATACCAACAGTGTACTAAAACAATATTGAACAAAATATCCAAGGATCTGCTGTATGTGTACACACACACAAACACACACACACTCAACTCACGCACACGCACAGTTGACTCTGACTAACTTGTGTTGGCATGCTGACTTGTACAGTTAAAAATTTGCACATAACTTTTGACTCCCCCAAAGCTTTAACTACTAGTCACTGGCTGTTGACCGGAAGCCTCACTGATGATATCAAGTCTGTCAGCACATACTGTGCATGTCTTATGTGTGATCTACTGTATTCTTGTAATAAAGTCAGCTAGAAGAAAGAAAAGGTTATTACGAAAAGCCTAAGAAAAAATGCATTTTTTTCCCTGCTGCTGGAGTTCAAGGGTATTCAAAGAAATTCTGGGCATAATGGCCCCTGGCATTTCAAATGTTGTACCAGAGCCTTTTATATGTTTAAAAAAAAAAAAAACATGGGCCCTCTCTGGTGGTGCAGCAGGTTAAAGGGTTAAAACACAGCACTAAGAAGCTTAAGTCACTTCTGCATGAGTTCATGAGTTTGATCCCTGCCTGCCCTGGAGGAGATCCACATGGGGTGACAGACCTCTCCTGACCCGCCCGCTGCTCCCCTCAGCAGTGTACTTCGTCGATCTGCCTGTTCTGCTCCCTACTCTGTCCCTGGTGAATCCTCTCACCTTCCACATCTCTGGCCTGTACCCCAATCTGTATGAATAAATAAATACATCTTTAAAAAAAAAAAACATTTAATCTGGCACATTATCTTTGAGTTACTCCAGTTCCCAGAAAGGCTGATGGGTTCTCAGGACAATTTGCTGTTACGCTTTCTGAACATGGTGGCTGTCTATCTTCAGTGGCTCTCGACCATCAAGGTTCAAGTTCTCGGAATTCTATCTTCTCGTGGTGTGGCCCCGTTGCTCACAATCCCTTTCTCCTGAGCTTTCACCTTCATCCTGCCAGCTGAGATCTGCTATCAGTCTGAGCCTCAGCCAAGGCCCACTTCCGGGCCTCAGGCAGTGCCTGCACGGGCTACCCTGCAGTGGTGGTCACCTGGGCGTGGTCACCTGGGCAGGCCCTGCTTCCTGCCCTGAGGGACGCAGATCTACCACAGCTAAATTCTCATTAAATTCTTCATGTACTCCCTCAGCCAGGCCCCTAAAGCGTGAGGTTTTCCATTGTTGTACTGACCTTGACATTTTAGGCCAGTTTTTCTTGGTCTTAGGGACTTACTGGGTTTTCCAGTGTGTTGTAGCCCAGCCCCCTAGAACTGAACTGTCATTTCCCACCGGACCTCTGGGCCTGTCTTTCCCCCAGGCACACTTCTCTAGGCGGCTGCAGACCAAACCCACATGGAGCGCTGGTTTGAGATGCAGATTCTAAGTCTGCACCACAGTTCTGTAGAATCAGACCTCTCCAGGAGTGGGGTCTGGGCTTATATTTGATGAGCATCTCAGATGGTTTCGATGCAGATTAAGAGGTGAGGCGTCCGTTCGGGATAAGAGAGTGCGGCCATAGGAAAAGAGGAGGGAGATGTCTTCACAGCCACTGCCATGGTGGGCAGCACACAGGGTATAGACTGTAGCTTGGTATTATTAACTGGTGAGGCCAGGGAGGCCAGGGCTCAGGTACGGTCAGAGCAGAGTTGCAGCTGATAAGCAAACCTGGAGGCCAGCAGGAGGAGGTGGAGCCGCTGTGTCCTGACCTGGGAGCATCTGCGCCGCATCTGCTCTTGAGCTCTGGGGCCAGGCCACCTGCAATGGCAGCTACCACCATCGCCATAGAGGGGCCGCACGTCACAGCTGCAGGGCAGTGCCCTCAGCTGCCTTCCCTTTGGATACCAGCTGTCCCTTTGGCCCACAGCCCACCTTCATCTCTGATCAACTGGCTGTAACTTTGGGAGTTTCTTGACCATCAACAACACACCAGCCTCAAGGAAGTGTCTGCTGACGTGCATGTTAGTATAGCAAACAGAAGCGAATCAGAACCTGGCACAGGAGAGTCACAGGGTGAGGTGCGGAAGCGCCCGCAAGCTGAACCTGCTCCTGAACCCGCTCCGAGGCTCTGAGCAGGTATTGCCCTCAGGTAGCTCCCCCAAGGTTAGAAGCCTGCATAGGCCTAGTCCATGTGATGTGATTGTCCAGTCTTTGTCCCTTGAGGTCAAGCTGTTCTTGGCTGCCCCGAGCCCCAGTCTTCAGCACACACCAGTGTTTTTGGTGTCCCCAACCCCCATGCTGAGTCATCTGGTAGAATAAACTCTGGAGGCCAACTGTGAGTCACCTTGTTAGCACAGACCATCTGGGCCCATGCTCATTTCACTTGGGAAATTCCAAGGATTTAGAGGAACCTGGGGAAAGCCCAGGAACTAGGGACAAATGCCAGCTTGAGGTCTTAGCCTACCTGCCCCCTCCATCTTTATTGAGTTGTATTTGACAAAGCTGTTAAGAGTTCTAAAGTGTACGGTGCAATGATTTGATGTGATACACTGTGAAATGATTCTCCCTCTCCAGTTAACCTATTTCTCACCTCACCTATTTCTCCCTCCTCCCTTTTTGCTTTGAATGAGAACATTTAAGTTCTATCGTTTACAAATTTCAATAATATAATCACTATAGTTACCATGTTTTATATTAGATCCTTAGACTGTATTCATCTTACAACTTAAGGTGTGTACTGTTTTTTTTTTTATGCACACAGAACTGGGGTACAGGCTAGAGGTGCAGGGGGCGGTGAGAGGATTCACCAAAGACAGAGTGGGGAGCAGAACAGGCAGATAGATGAAGTACACTGCTGAGGGGAGCTGCGATTGAGACAGGAGAGGTCTGCGGCACCATGTGGTCACCTCTGGGACAGGGATCAAATTCATGCTGAAGTGGCTTTGGTGTCTTGGGTGCTGTGCTTTAACCCGCTGCACCACCAGGGAGGGCCCTGTTTTTTTTTTTTAACGATTTATTTATTTATGGATATAGAACTGGGGTACAGGCCAGAGGTGCAGGGATGGTGAGAGGATTCACCACACACAGAGCGGGGAGCAGAACAGGCAGATTTAAATACAGAGCTGAGGGGAGCAGTGGGTGCCACAGAAAAGTCTGCTACCCCATGTGGGTGACTCCCTGCTATGCGGCTGGCACTGGCTTCACAGTGCTGTGCTCTAACCCACTGCGCCACTAGGGAGGGCCCAAAGTGTGTACTAAATTACCAACCTCTTCCTATTTTCCCCACTCCCTAGACCTGGCCACCACTCTTCTGCTTTTCCGATTCCCCACACAAATGAGTGCGCAGTCCTTGTCCCTTCCATGAGCTGTCCTCCAGCTTCATCCACATTGTCACAAGTGGCAGGGTATAAACTTTTGCTTTGTACTTATCCTGACGCTGGCATGAAGCAGCTCTATTTATAACATTCTCTTTTAAGCCTATAGTAACATCGCTTCAACATCTGCAATCATTTTATGTTTTTAATGTGTACATTTTGATTTTGATATCATGCTTTTATAATCTTCTACTTTGTGGAAGAACAAGTTAGTGTAGTTATCTTATTTTTAATACTTTGTCTGTAAACCTTCATGTTATAGTTCTGAATGATTTACCCAACAGAATTACCTGACTTTAATTATGTGTTTGCTTTTTCCATTTTAATATTCTTGTGTTTTCCCATGATAAGCATTCTTTTATTTCACTTTGAGGACCTCCCTTTAATATTTCTTGTAAGGTGTGTCTAGTTTGGATGAACGCCTTCTAGCTCTTGCTTGTCTGGAACATTCTTCATCATTTCCTCAATTCCGATGAACAGTTCTGCTGGGTAGAAGGGTCTTGGTTGGTATTTATTTCTTTCAGCACTTTGACCATGTGATACCACTCCCTTCTGACCTGCAAAGTTTCTGCTGAAAACTGTGCTTATGGTCTTTGCGTGTTCCCTTCTATGTGTAACAAGTTGCTCTTCTATCATTGTTTTTAAGACTCCTGTCTTAAATTTTGACGTTTTCCCTTTTAAATATTTTATTTTTATACTTTGTATCTGTTTGTGACTTTTTATATTATAGAGTTTTTTTTTAAAAAAGATGTAACTGACAGTACTATAGTAGTTTCTTATGTATAACATAATAATGCTATTTCACATATGGAATTGCAAAATTATCAGTTCGATGTATTTATCATCATACGTACAAAATTCTTTTGGTCAATGTTGAAAACGTTTAAGATTTACTCTTAGCAACTTTCAAATATGCAGTACGTATTTGAAACTGTAGTCAGCATATTAACTACAGTTAACATTAGACCCCTTTGACTTATTTTATAGCTGAAAGTTTGAACGTTTAGACTCCCTTCACCTATTTTATACCTGCCCCACTTCCTCAGTTAGCAATCACTAATCTATGAATGAGCTTTTTTTCTTTTTAAGTAAGATTAGATTCTATATATAAATTACATCGCCTGATATTTGCCATTCTCTGTCTGACTTATGTCATGTAGCATAATGCCCTGAGGTCAGTCTATGTTGTAAAAGGCAAGATTTTATTCCTTTTATGGCTGAATAATTATTCTTTATCCCTTCATCCTTTTTTAAAAGAAAATACTTATTGCTATGTAGAAGAACTGGGATGTAGACCAGAGGTATGGGGTGAAAAGATTCATGAGAGATAGTGGATAGCCGAACAGGTGAATTCACTGAAATACACTGTTGAGTAGTGGTGAGACAGGACATGTCTGCTGAGTTATGTGGATCAGCTCCCTGGCCTGGGTTGGAACTCAGGCCTTAGTGGTAATAAGACTGAGACTTAGCCCTGGGTTGGCCACCAGGGAGGCCTTCTCCATTCACTCTTTGATGGGCACTTAGGTGGTTTCTATATCTTGCCTACTGTAAATAATATTACAATGCATATATATTTAAAAAAATTTTTTTTCTTCATGGAAATACCCACAAATGTGATTCCTGGATCTTGTTTTAGGTCAAGTTTTAATTTTTTGAGGTATCTCTAGACTATTTACTGTTTACATTCCTACCAACCATATAGAAGTTTTTCCTTTTATGTACATCCTCAACAATACTTGTTATTTTGATAATTATCATTCTAATAAACGTGAAGTGGTATCTTATTGTGGTTTTAGTTTGCATTTCCTTGATGACTAGATATGGTGAGAATTTTTTCATGTATCTGTTGGTCCTCTGTAATTCTGTGGAAAAATGTCTATTCAAATCTGCCTCTTTTTTTTTTTTTTAAAGATTTATTTATTTGTTCATACAGAACTGGGGTACAGGCCAGAGGCTCAGGGGTGGCGAGAGGCTTCACCAGAGACAGAGTGGGGAGCAGAACAGGCAGATCTACGAAGTACACTGCTGAGGGGAGCAGTGGGCGGGTCAGGAGAGGTCTGCCACGCCATGTGGTCACCTCCGGGGCAGGTGGGAATCGAACTCATGCGGAAGCGGCTTTAGATTCTCAGTGCTGTGCATTTATCTGCTGCGCCACCAGGGAGGGCCAAATCTGCCTCTTTTTAGTTGGATGGAGTTATAAAGTGTTCTTTATACTGTGGATATTAACCCATTATTATTATTATTATTATTATTATTATTTATTTAAACCCATTGTTTAGACATGGTTTTCTCATTCAGTAGCATGCCTTTTCATTTTGCTTATGGTTTCCTTTGCTAGGCAGAAGCTGTTTATTTTGAGGTCCCACTTTTTTTGGGGGGGTCCCACTTTTTTTTAACTTTTGTTTTTGTTGCTTTGCTTTTGGTGCTTTGATATTACCTTTGACATGTTCTAAAATCTGATAATTTCTTTTAGTGTTCTTTTTTAAAATCATTTCAACTTGATTAACAAGGGTGGAGCACAGGTCTGTTGTAAACCCTTCACCCAGATTCCCTAACATTAGATTCTACCATCTTTGCCATTCTCTTTCAATGCATATTATTTTTTTAATCTGGATTATTTGAAGGTGGATTGTAGACACACCCTACTACTCGTGAACATGTCTGTACTTATTACCTAAAAATCAGCATACTTACTGCATTACCATAGTCTACCCATCAAAACTCAGAAATTAACTTGGACACATTACTGCCTTGTAATCCTCAGACTGCATAAGTAATTCCTCCATATTATCCGGCTTAGAGTCAGGATCTCATGTTGTATTTATTCATCGTATCTCTCTAGCAACCTTCAATAGGGAACATCCAGTTTTCTCTTGAAGAATATGTAGATTTATAGAATGTTCTGATGTCTGATGTCTGATGTTTTCCTGCTGGCAGGAATATGAGGAAATGTTCAGTGCCTTGTACTGTTTCCTTGTTTGATTATTGGCTGTGGTGACTTAGCCTTTGGTGTCTGCCAGATTTCTCCATTCTGAAGTTAAAAATTGTGTCTTACTTAAAAAAAATGTACATAGCAATTAATATGTTATTTATTCATGGTCTCACACTCCTGCTATAATATCATTATAATATAATGCTGTGAATTTTTACCTATTTTTAATATATTTTACAACTGATGTATTACTTTATTGTTCCTAGAATTTCTTTCTTTTTTTAAAAAAGATGTATTTATTTATGCATCCAGAACTGGGGTATAGGCCAGAGGTGCAGGGGAGGTGAGAGGCTTCACCTGAAGCAGAGTGGGGAGCAGAACCGGCAGATCGAAGTCCACTGCTGAGGAGAGCAGTTGGCGGGTCAGGAGAGGTCTGCCTCGCCATGTGGTCACCTCCAGGGCCTGGGATCAAACTGACATTGAAGCGACTGTGGACAGCTTGCAGTGCTGTGTCCTTACATATTGTGACACCAGGAAGGGCCCTGTTATTAGAATTTCTAATTGGACTCAAGTGACTTTGGAATACCAAATGTTGCGATAGTTTAGTAACTGCACATGTATTTCTTTTCTCTGTATGTGCTTTTATCCCGCTTTGATGTGTGTTTCTGTCGTGACTGGTGTATTGGTAGCTATTCCTTTCTAGTGCCTGCTGGGTATGAACTTGAAGGGTGTCTTGCCAGTGAGTTGTTCTTCATGGTCATAGCTTTTTATATTAACATACAAAATATTAAAGAGTTTGAAAACATTTATAACTGCTATGCTGATGGCCAGAATTAAAGATTGAATATTTGATAGAGTACTGCTTCTTCACTTTATATTAAATAGAATATTAAAAACTTTCTGAAGGATGATTTGGTTTGCAGTTTTTTTTTAATTCCTAGAGAAAACCAATAACAGAATATTGAATTTAATTTCATTTCTGCTTCATTTGGATTATTCCTAAAAATAATACAATAGTTTATTTTTACATCATTTTGTGCCTTCTCCCACCTCAGTTGTAATCCCCAGGGGCTTCCCATCACCAAATCACCCACATGCCATCACCATAGTCCAGTGCATTTCCCTCCCCCACTGTTTTTGATCCCATTCCCCACTCCGCCCTGGAAAATGTCTCTGGTATATAGTTGTTCATTATTATTATTATTTTCTCCCCTGGACCTTTGTACTTATGCTGAGTGAAACCATCCAGTATTTTTCTTTTTCTGTCTGGCTTATTTCACTAAGCATGATCCCTTCTAGCTCCATCCATGTTGCTGCAAAAGACATGAGTTTATTTTTTTGATTGCTGAGTAATATTCCATTGTATATATGTACCACATCTTTTTAATCCAGTCATCTACTTTTGGGCATTTGGGTTGAGTCCATGTCTTTCCAACTGTAAATAAAGCATCAATAAACATGGGGTGCAGGTGTCTTTTTGAATCAGTATTTTTGTGTCTTTTGGGTCCGTACCTAGGAGTGGGATTGCTGGGTCCATTTTTAGCAGTTTGAAAAACCTCAGACCAGTTTGAAAAAAACCTCAGACCATTTGGATTATTTTTATGGTAGAGTCAGAATCCCACAGTTGGAACCAGTCAAGGCAGAGGAACTTGTTTCCTGACTTGGATGGTGGCTAAACTTGAGAAAAGGGTCTGGACTGCGTCTGGTTTACTTGCATGGAGGAATGTGGTTAATGGTGCAGGCTACCCCCTCTTAATTTCTTTCAAATCCAATTCCTAACTGGTTTCCTTGCTCTTAATTGTCATCTACAAAGTAGCTAAAAAAATTGCACGATTCTGGAAAACAGTCCCTTTAGTAACTCCATTGCCACACCAAATCTGAGACTGTTTTTGATCTTGCTTTCGCCATGCAATATGACTTACATGCATGTCTGGTTCTGTTTTTCTGGAAAACTCTCTCCTGCCTCCCTTGCCTCCTCATTGAACTCCAAGTGGTTCTCCTGGATGTTACTCACACTTTTGTCTCTTCCTGGAAACCCTTCCAGGCCTCCCTTGAGGTCCCCAGGCAATGACCCAGCTGCTCTCTCATCCTCTGTGAACGCTTGCCAGGGCTGGCTGAGACCAGATTGGCTGCTGGGGTGGAAGAGGAGGGGTGTAAGAAACCACCAGTTGGGGTCCATCTTGACTTACTCTGATTCATTGTTGGACTGGGCTCCGGATATCCTTTGGTCTTTGTTTTAAAACTCCCCAGGCTGAGGCTGGGATTTTGATGTTAAGCCATGGCTGGAATTCTGTAAATGCCACCAGCTTGCCAAAGCACATTCTGGGGCAGGTACTCACACCTGAAGCTGCCTTGGCATCACCTGGAGATGGTTGGGCCCCTTTCTCAGTACTCTAGCTTATAGGTTATGGGGGGGGGGTTTTGCCAGAGAATTTGCATTTCTGACAAGTTAAGGTTTGTTGATGCTGCCAGGCCGTGGACCACACTTTCGAGAGCCTTTGCTATACAGAATAGGTGTTATTGGTGAGTTGGGGTACTGACCCCTCAGCCTGCAGAGCCCCAAAGAGCCATGGATCAGATCTCACACCTACATCAGACTGCAGCTCTTTGTAAATTGAGACCCCTTTCTCTCCTGAGCTCCTGGAGAGCTTTGGAACCAATGAATGTAGCAAAGAGTTTACACCATCGTCTTTCTTTTCGTGGCAGAGAGGCTGCTGCTAAGTGCCCCGAGGTTGCTGTGAGCCCACATTTGAAGTAAAGTTCTAGAGATTTTTCAAAAAGGCAAAATTAGGGCCGAACCTCCAATCTGGGATTTTTGGCACCTCTCCTCCCTGGAATGACTGTGAAGTTTTAAGGCCTCACAGCTTATGGGGATGCCACAAGCTCTGAAGGACAGCCCAGGGATGCTTCTAGCCATCTTTCAGCGTGTTGCCAAGCGGCTTGCAACACCTGCCTTAGAAGAACGGGGTTTTCAAGTAGCTTGGGTTTTTGTGCTTCTCATTTATTTATTTATCTTTAAAGACTTATTTATGCACAGAAGAACTGGGGTATAAGCCTGAGGCATGGGAAGTGAGAGGACTCACCAAAGACACAGTGGGAGAGGAACAGGCAGATCTATTGAATTACACTGCTGAGGGGAGCAGCAGGGAGACAGGAGAGGTCTGCTGTGCCATGTGGGCCAGCTCCCTGGCCTGGGATTGAACTCATGCTGCAGTGGCTGTGGACACCCTCACAGTGCCTCGATGTAACCCATTTGCACCACTGGGGAGGGCCCTGTGTGCTTCTCACTTAGCCTTCACCCCAGTCTTTCCTTTGGGTCCCTTACCATTCTACCTCCCTCTAACTTGCAGCGCCCTCGCCCCCCTTCCCATCCCTCGCCCCTCTTCCTACCCCTCACCCCCCTTCCCACCCCTGGCCCAGTGGACCCATAGATTGAAGTCATAGGGCCTTCAGACCCGGCGGGGAAAGTGAGCCACTGATTAATAGACTGACACAGCTGAAAGTGCCGTGAAACACATTCCTTCAGCAATAAGTGACTCAGGCATTGGTTGAATGATTGACTGACCTCATGTGACCTGCACTTTCCCCTGTTTGTACAGGAATACAAGAGGGTGGCTTTCTCTGCTCCCAAAGCTCAAGCAGGGAATGCCACGCATTCATTCAGCCAGCTGCCAGCCAGCCAAGCTTTGCTGGGCTTGCCAGGTGCAAGGTGGGTTCCCACCTTCTTGGGGGCGTCTATGGAAGAGAGACAAAGCATGAAGCAGGGATTCTCCTCTCCCCCCCCCCCCCCCCAAGTAGTAGTAGATTTCATGGCATGGAGGAAAGAAGGGTAGAATAGGGAACTGAAGGGCTGTCGGGTCCTTGCTGTACAGGTGCAGTCACGTTATGAGCTGAAGGCTCATGAGCTGGAGGTGGGAACTGCACCCGGGGAAGGAAGCAGGTGCAGCATTAGCTCCCAGCTAGGGAACAGGACACAGGAATGCAGGGGAGGTTCAGGAACTCAGGCAGGTGCCCCCATGGCTGCAACCCAGAGCAAGGCACTCAGGGCAGGTGGTGGGCAGAAGCGCTAGGAAGGGACCCTAGGAAGGGACCCGGCATGCCTGACACCGTCGGAGTCACGCGGGCAAACAGCCTGCTCTTGTGCACATAGAGCATATTTATTTATGCGTACAAAACTGGGGTACAGGCCAGAGGTGCAGGGGTAAGAGGATTCACCAGACACAGAGTGGGGAGCAGAACAGGTAGATGGACTGAAACACACTGCTGAGGGGAGCCGCGGGCAGGTCAGGAGAGGTCTGCTGTGCCTTATGGGTCACCTCTGTGGCCGGGGGTCGAACTCATGCTGCAGTGGATAGTGATCACTTGACAGCCCTGTCTTTAACCCATTTCACCAGGGTGGCCCCAGGTTTATACTTTTGTTTGGAAGGAAATCGAGGCCTGGAGGTATTAAGTGACTGGCAAAGGGTCATGGAGATGCTGAGCTGAAGGAGCTGGAGGGGGGATAGTTGAGACATTGGGGGATCTGGGCCTGGAGGGCATCACTGGAGTGAGAATGCAGCCCCCTAACTGCTGGACTGGGGTTCTCTAGTGCTCCAAGGCCAGTGGGGTCAGCACCTCAGTTTCTTATATCAGTTCCTTAATGATTCATGGACCTTCATTTATTTAAGCAGTAATTAAAGAAACTTATAATATGGAGGCGATTTACAACGCTTGATTTCGTAGAGCTTCACATCCCTTCAACTGTCTGAGCCCACACACCATGCCCACCTTCTCTCCCCTTTTTTCCCCACCTCCACCAGCCTTCTCTGGCAGCATCAATTCCGCAATCACATTTCTAGGGTTTCAGCAAGTAATTCTCGAGCACCTCCACAACACCTAGTTTTGTGCTGGGGGATAAAGCAATAAACGAGAGAGAGAGTCGCGCTCTCTACTTTCAGGGTTTACTGGCTGGCCTCAGAAATCTTGCCCTGGAGAACTCTGAATGATGTTCATCTTTGGACTTTCTCTACGCATTAACTATTAGCTTTTAATGAATAACAGAGTCCAATTGGTGCTTTCTGGTGGACACCCTGTCACAATCCTGCCCGTTCCTTTCATAATTATTGTGCACTTTGTAGAGAGAAAATGGGATTATGCAAATATCCTGTTCCTCATCAAACTTTCCTGCAGTAGTTTTACTTCCTTTGATAATGCTCTGTTCCTTCTACAGCTGTTTGCATTCTAGAATGCAAGAGCTCCCCTCT
>NW_004567111.1:7993946-8005290 GCF_000260355.1 Condylura cristata
TCCCATCCCCCCTCACCGGGCCTCTTTGAGGTAGCCAGAGGAGTCCTGGATTCTCTTGTTATCAGGAGTTACCTATCATTCATTGCCAGCTGCTTATTTGATGCTGAAAATATCCCAGCTCTTCCCCGGGACTCCTTGGTCTTGGGAACAGTCCTCTTGTTCCTTAAAGTTCTGATTTTATGGAGTAGGATATTTGGGGCCTACTGTATGCTTTTTACCTATCCAATCCTCCCCCCCCCAAAAAAAAAAAGGAATCCTGCTTCCTTTTAGGGCAGGAAGGCCTTCAAGAAAGCAGGAGATGGGATGCCTTTTGCTACCTCCGGCTATTGGGCTTTTGAGCAAATAGAACCTGTGTGTCTGTGCTCACACGCGCACACAGAGATATATAATTCTGGACTTATGTCATACTCTCCTTTTCCTTCACTTATAACAGGTGGCTAAACCCCCTGTTTAAAATTGGTCACAAGCGGAGATTAGAAGAAGATGACATGTATTCAGTGCTTCCGGAAGATCGCTCCAAGCACCTCGGAGAAGAGTTACAAGGGTAAGCAAGCCGCAGTAATGAGAAGGGGAAGAAGGGGGATTTCAAAGCGAGGTTAGAGGCTTGGGGTGGGGGCTGCATTCCTGGCTTCTGTGCCAGTCTTCAGCTTCCTTGTGCCCCTCCCTAAGGCTGTCACAGGCTGAGCCTACTTTGGTGTCTGGGGACACCTTTCTGGAATGGCCCCCTGGCCTGTCATCCAGCAAGGCTGGGCAGTCACTTGTCACCTGAGACTGGCTGTCCTTCCCATTGTGCCCTGCAGATTGCCAGCATTTGCTGGGCAGATCTCAAAAGTGCCATGCCCTGCTGTGCTTTCACGATCTCTGGGCCACTGTTCCTTTACCACACTGTTTCTCCGCGTAGGTACTGGGATAAAGAAGTTTTGAGAGCTGAGAAAGAAGCACAGAAACCTTCTTTGACAAAAGCAATCATAAAGTGTTACTGGAAATCCTACTTGATCCTGGGAATTTTTACACTAATTGAGGTAAACACTTATACATACACTGAATTTCGTTCCGTGCCCACGGAGGGTACCGGTGGGGCTGTTGTAGACGGAGGCGAGTCGTCTAAGGTCTGAGGATAAAATAGTGGCTCGATGGTTGTATTTGTCTTTAGCGTGGGCACATACTTATCAATGCCTGGAGCCTCTGGGGACCGATTATTTCTCTGTAGCCAGTTACACAGACTGTCTTAGAAGGTCTTAGAAGGGTACTTTGGAAAACAAAAGGCCTTTTATACCATGTTAGGACATTGCTGGTGTCCAGTAAATGTTGCAACACTCAGAGGGATCCTTGAACAAAAGGGAATCCTGTGATCCCAAGGAATCGACGCCCTGGAGTTTGGAGGAAGTGGGTTTGGACCAGCACCCAGAATAACATGACTCACTCTACCGGTGTCGAACAAATCCTTATTAACTCAACCGGGTCGATGGATAAATGCTTTTCCAGCGGGCATCGCCACCTCTCCCCCCGGGGCCGCAGACCCCGGGTACTGCATCCGGCCGCGAGCTTCCTCGAGTGCCTGAGAACTCAGGCCTCCCCAGGTTCCCACCTTCTGCCGGGCGGGGTGCTCCAAGCCAGCAGCCCTTACTGTGGGGCTCTCAGGCTTTCCCATGAACGTGGCCACGGAGCCCGCTGGGGCTGGGGAGATGAGGCCCTGCGACCGAGCACCTCTAGATGCAACACTGGTCTTGTGAGGGCGAGGTGGGGGCAGGCCATGGGCCACCTGGCTGGCAGAGGTACCGCAGCCCCAACACTCCCACCCCACCTTGCACAGGTGTTGCAGTGGTGGTGGCTTCACCTGTCACTGCGGGCCCCATGTGGAGTGAGCTGTGTGGCACACTGGTGTTGCTGTGACTGATTGCAGGATTCCCTGGCCAGATGCAGCTCTCTCTGCAGAGAACAGAGCACCCCAGAATTCGGCGTGTCGGGTCGCCTTGAAACCTTGACGTGTGCCATGTCGGGTTGCATTGGGCAGGGATGAGCAGCTGTGGGGTTCAGTGTTGGTGCAAATTCTGCAGCAGGCCTCCCTGTCACCCCGGTTCTCTAGTTTCCCTTTGCTACCCGGTGCTTGAGAAACTGAAGACCCAAGACACTTGTGGCTGGGCGTGGCCGGAACTTCTGGTTTCCCTGCTGTCCTGGCTGCTGGCTCCTGGCTCTGGGGTGGGGGTCTCTAAGTCCCAGAGGTGACAAGTTACCCTTCTCAAAATGAGCTGCGTGTCTTTGCTGCACAAACTTTTGGAAGAAGTAGACATGGCTAGAAGTATGGACTGTGGATCTTCCCGGGAAGACTGAGCCCCCTAAAGTGCTTGGGGCTGTGGGGGTGTTCACTTCCGGGTTCTCCATCCTCAGGAATGCTATTGTTGGGGCCAGGAGGAGGCTGTAACTGGCCTGTTTCTGGAGGTTGTTTCTGGTCATCGTTGCAAGGTGAGGATAGAATGCCTGGCATGTGTGGGTGCGTGTATGCAGTGGTATTAGCATAGATGGTGATGCTGGCAGCAGCCAGTCTCCTGCCCAGTGGGAGGACCAGTGGTAGCTGTAGGGACTCACTGAGGAGGAGTTAGGAGCAGCAGAAGCTGCACCAGTGGGACCTTCTGTACGATATACCATAGAAGTACTAGAGTGGGAATAGTACTGGCAGGGACCAGGGGACGGTGCTGGTCTTGCTTTGATGGCCTTGGGGCCTGGGACTGGATGGTCTGGGCTGGGGCCTTGGATCCCTGCTGAGCGGTGGGGTCTCCCCACTTTTAGACACTCATGGCCTGACTCTTGGAGCTGGGGTGTGCATTTGCTGGGCAAGGCTGAACGTCCCAGATTGTCTCCATTGTCACTGGTGAGGGCCTGAACGTACCCCAGGAAGCAGAGCACGCCCCCCCCCCCAAACTCCCAGGGCTGAGGCATAGGGGACAGGCTGGTGGATCCAGGCGGTGCTAGAACAGATGAGTCTTGTGATGTAGGGTGCTTCCTGCGGGTTTGCCATGGGCCAGTATCTAGGTGGTTTATGGCTGGACTCCCGAGCGAGCCTAGTACCCAGAGGATGCTCTTTCTAACTTGTGTCTTTAAGGTAGTTAACTGGCAGGACTCTCAGTTTGGGGAGCTCAGGGTTGAAAGAGCTGCTCTGGATGTCACCCCTGGTTTTGTTTCCTGGCAGCTGGAAGAGGCGTGAAGTCCAAAACAAATACTCTTGTTTTCCTAGGCTTCTCTGCCGACACCCTGCTTGCTGTTCAGGTGGTTAGACTCCGAAGCTGTTGATGATCTGTGTTCCCAAGTTGCTTCCAGGGGCTGTCTGGGTTTTCGGTGATGCTCACCAGACACTGAGCTGGATGGGACTGTCCTCGGTTTAAATCCTGAGGACAATGAGGCAACTTAGCATTTCACCGTCTCACGACCCAGTCGCCTCCTGCAGATTGCGGGAAACCTAAACTCACCCTGGGATTTTCTTGGACTCCCAGCCCTCCTCTAAATCCTCTAGTGTATGCCACACCCCGAGAATCATCCTTGGTCCCAGGCTGCATACTGTTTCCAACCAGCAGCAGCAGGAAGAGGCAGGGCGATGTCAGAGCAGGGCGCGGATTTTGAGCTTGCGATCTCCAGAGTAGTGAAAGCCTGGGAGAATTGAGGAATGATCGTAGCCCACAGAGGAACACGTACCAGACCAAGACTAACTAGCAGAGACCAGCTAGCAGCTCCCCAGCACACAGGCCCCTGTGTGCTCTGTGGAGAGGACCCTTGGCAAGCCCGAGCCTGCCCTGAGCCCTTGGGGTAGAGAGGGAGCGGGGAGCGGCCCCGAAGCACCTGCCGGACTAAGCTAGAACCCACCTCCTAAGGCTGCCCTGGCCTTCCCTTTCTGTCCCTGGATGTTTCTGTGGTGACCTCAGAGGAGCTGGTGGGAGTGTCCCAGTCCCCCGCCCCTGGGAGGACAGGGTTGTGGAGACAAGGTCCGCTCCCTTAAAGCAAGCCCAGGGACTTGGCCTTTGTGCAGGTGATGTGAGCTGATCTCTGGTCCAGTGAGGCGGCAGGAAAGCAGGCATCCCCCTACGTTTTCATTTTGAAACTCAGCTGATGAACAGGAAGATGAACAGGAAGTAAATGAGCCCACTGAGCCTGAAGCCAGCACCTCCCAACTCCCCACGCCCGACACAGGGTTCCCAGGCGTCTTTCACCGTCCACGAAACCCAGCACCGTGAGCAGTGACTGTGGGCACCTACTGAGGAAGAAAGAGGCAGCGTGGAAACCTGAGAGCCCGCTGCGTACCTGCTGGCTCTGTGCACAGGTGGTAACCCTGCAGGCTGCCACGGGCCACCTGACTCGTGCCTGTGGCTTCTGCATGTGGCTTCTTTCAGTCCATTCCCTGACAGGATTGCATTTGTGGTGCTTCTAAAATAACCTGCCTAGAAGCGTGACGTCTAGTTGTCTGCAAACCTGCCAGGGACTGCTCTCAGGAGTCCTGTCCCTGGACCTGTAGGCAGCAGTGGGTTTTCCAAGCCCTGTGCCACAAGTCTCCCGGGAGCTCCGCACCCGGCCCGTGTCCTGGGTGAGGGGTCAGTTAAGAAGTGCCTCACTGGGTGACTGTCGGCGCGGAATGTCACCAGTGAACACGCACAAACCTTGGTGGCAGCGTGGCAGCTATATCTCTGCTCGGGGAGGTGCCACGCACCCTGCTCCTGCTTACACGCAGCCACCTTGGATTGCACATCCCATCCCGGGGGACTGTGAACCACACCGGCCTCGTGTGGCAGCTACTGGGATCAGGGCGGAGCTGAGCGGCCAGGTCCTGTTATTCAGCACCCACAGCGGGTGGTTTCTGGGTTCCTCCCTTGTCCTGCTTGGGCCCAACTTGCAGCCTGGTTCTGCTGGGAAGGAGACTTGGAGGAGGCACATGGCGGAGAGACGTGTAGAGACACTTGGAAGAGGCACAGGCGAGAGGTGCGTGGACGAACAGCGCGTGGGAGGCTGACGTGGCCGCCCCTGCGTGGATGCGGTGTCTCCGTGTCTCCCAGCTCTCCCAGCTCTGCCTGACTAACCCCTTCTGTGGTTCCCTGCAAGACGGTGCCTTAGATTGTGTCAAGCTTTGGGGCTTTAGCTGCCCTGCAGCAGGCTTGGCCTCTTAGGGCATTTGAAGGGTGGGTAGTTAGGGCTTTTACTGGGAAGCCATCATTAGGATTATCCTTTCTTTATTTTCTCGGTGCACAGGAGGGCTATTACAGATCTTTCACACTAAAAGTCTTCCTTCCAGACCCTCCCTAGAGGCGCTGTGGGTTAAAGCCTACAGTATGAAGCTGTCTGTACCTTTTTGGCGCAAGTTTGATTCCTGGCCAGGGAGGTGACCTCAATGGCGCGCAGACCTCTCCTGATCTGCCCGCTGCTCCCCTCAGCAGTGTACTTCCATCTGCCTGTTCTGCTCCCCACTCTGTCTCTGGTGAAGTCTCTTACCATGCCTGTACCTTGGTTCTGTCTGCATCAATAAATAATTAAAAAAATAAATAAGATTCCCCCTTCTGCGTTCCTCACGTGCTGGGAGGGGACTGAGCCACCGCGGCCTTTCCCTTCAGTTGCCTGTGGACAGATCACGCGGCTCATAGAACACTGAGTTTCCACCCGGTGTCAGTGTTGGAGTCATGGGCAAGCTAAGGTCACCATTAGGTTTCTCTGGGGCTTTATCAGAGTCTGGCATGTGGTTGCGTCTGACAACACCACACTGATAAAGAAACAGGAGGCGAGGAGCCGGCTGCACGATGCAGGACGCTGTCCAGCAAGCAAGCTCCTGGCCTTTTTTATTGATAATCTCATATAGCATTCGTGGTAAGGGGAAGTAGTGGAGGAAGGCTCTGTCATCTATGGTATTAGGGACTAAGAGTCAGCTAATCTGCTGAAGGCTCAGTGTTGTAATTGAGATCCAGTCCCAGGTCCCTGTCAGGGTTTCAGCCTCATCAACAAAGCTCCACCGATCAGCTTCTGGGGTCCCTTGCTATACATCATGCCCACCCCCCTTCTTACACACCCGCTCGTCAGACTGGCGTTCCCGGTCATACCTCCGATGCAGACCCATCCCAGGGTGATACAACTTTGCTCTTGATTGATGTGCGAGGCACCTGGGAGGGTCAGGCTCCCTCTGACCCAGCAGTCTGACCTTGCATTAGGAAGACAGAACTGGAGGCCAAACAAGCCACTGAGGACTAGCTAGACCCCCAGCATGTCAGCTGTCAGCATTCCCCTTCCTGCAGAGGACTTTGCGTGCCGGGGTGCCGCCAGCAGGCTTTGCCCACAGCAGCTGCCGTCTCACCATGAGCAGAGCGACAGTATCAACAGCGAGCTGTGCTGTGAGTCAGGATCCTCGTAAGGTGCATCTGGTTGATAAAGCTTGTGTGGGTTCTTGTTCCGTTTCCCTCTTTCTTTCTTCTGTGTTCTGCAGCTACATATATTTTTTAAGCTGCAGAAACCAAGTTGTTTTTCCAGTAGTCGTTCCCACAGTCTGGACTTGGCAGTTTGCTTCCCACCTAAGTTGCTTTGATGCTTAGATCATGGAGCTAGATCTGACGCAGGCAGACCCTCCCCGCCCTGGTAAGGCTGCTTCACAGGTAGCGTCATGTACCTCCCCGTGGGTTATATAACAGCAGCTTGCCTTCCCTGCACCCAAGATCCACGAATCTACTGAGGGACACGCTGCAAAGGGATGATGTTCTTAGTCTGCAGAATTCCCAGAAAGATCGATTTTGCCATTATTAGTTCTTTGGCTTCCCCAAGGAACAGGTGTAAGAGAAAAGACACTTAGTTTCTCAACTAGTTTGCAGAGTAATAGTTCTTGGCTCTACAGCATCCTCCTCTAGAGCTAATGAGTGTTTTTGATGCTGCTGGTTTCGTTTATTTTTGAGAGTATCTGTGTGAGCTCATGGATCCGAGCACCTCTGCAGCCCGCTGCCATCTGTACTGGCGCCAGACCTCGGCGTCTCTGGCCAGAGGGAGGCTACTCAGGCTGGGGCCTGAGTCTTTGCGTGTGTGGTAGCTGTTGCTGCTGGTTTCCTGGTGTCTCTGGCTCCTGCTGGACAGTTTTGGCCCCACCCCCAGGATCAACGGTTTCTCCCAAATGTTTCTGGCTCTCTTGAATGGAAAACGGCTTTAGCGACTGGAGTCGGGCACCCAAGGTCCTCTCTGCTACTGGCGGAGCTATTATTCCTTGACTTTTTGAGCAGACAAAAACTAGAATATAGAAGCCTAACATGCGTTTATCACAACCCAGATCACAGCCACACTAGTGTTATTACTTTATCTCTTGCTTTTCTGTGTCTAGCTCCTTGCTCATCGTCCAGTCTTGCCTCCCACGCCTGTTCCCAGTCTGCGGTGATGGCAACACAATCCATTTGCTCTTATTGGTATACACCATCACCCCTAATGTGACTTGAAGCTCCTGGTCTTTGGGTGTGCCCCAAGGGAATGGGTTTTCAGATTACCTTGTTTAAGACTTTGTATTGGCTAAGTCAGCGTCTGGATAGCACTGCCTTGGGCCTCCCTGGTGGCGCAGGGCTTCAGTCTCAGTGCTGTCAAGCTGTCTACCACCAGCTGCTATGGCATGAGTTCAACCCCCCTGAGTTCAACCCCCCTGAGTTCAACCCCCCTGAGTTCAATCCCCGGTCAGGATGCTGACCCACATGGTGCAGCAGACCTCTCCTTTCTCACCCACTGCTCCCCTCAGCAGTGGATTTCAGTAGATCTGCTTGTTCTGTCCCCCCTCTGTCTCTGGTATATCCTCTCACCCCTGCACTTCTGGCCTGCACCCCAGATCTTGTATGCATAAAAACAAGAATCTGCTTAGGTTCATTTGCTTCTTTACTCTCAGGGTGAGGGATTGCTTTTTAAACTTTGAATTGTAGAATTCCTTGTAATGTTTTCACAGCTCTGAAGCCAAATCAAAGAGGCTATTTCTTGAGAATGCTGCTGTCCTCTCCCATCTACTCCACTCCCTCCCTCCAGTCATTGGTAACATTGGAGACGAACTGGGGTTCGCCTCTCATGTTGTGAATGATCTCTCTGAAGGTTTATTTTACCTGCTGTGCAGAACAAAGGGTTGTGGTTTCATCGTGGAACCTCAGGACTTGGGTCTCCAAAGGATGTTCCTTGGATGCAGGGGTGTCACCCCTTGAAAGCCCTTGGGGTGATGTAAGCCCTTCCCTGCTACTCCGTGACCCCCTCCAGGCTCAGAGCTGCTGATGGTACAGGGAGCTGCATTGTGGGTGCTTCTGGATTCCAGAACCTTCTAGAGAGAGGGAGCTTCCAAGCACCCATCCCAGCAGTGCAGAATGCCATTAGGGCACCAGCAGGCACAGAGGGCCACGGCCGAGTGCCCCTCTACGTCTAGGACCTCAGTCCTGACTTTTCCCCTTGCGCCACGGCCTTCCCGCCATATATTCGATCTTCCTCAACGCCACCTTTGCACTTTTCACCCACTTCTAAAAATGAACCGGTAGCTTGGCCCTGGGTCTGAGAAGGAAAGAGCACTTTTACAGGGGAGCCCCCGGACCTCGGTGGTTGCAGGTGTGGGGTCTGGGGTCTTCTCCTGCTGGCCTGGTTGACTTCTAAGTTATTCCTTTCACTCACATTTTCTTCTTGTACCCTGAGGAAAAGTTAACTCACCCCTTTCTGCTTACTCGTTTCACTGAAGCATGTTTTCTGTGTCTTGTGGCTTGTTTTTATTTCCTGTTTTTTTTTTCCCCTGATCCATCAATCGGATGATGGAGTCAACAAGAACCGTTTCCAGTACCTGGGGAAGGTGTTGGAAGACGCTGCCCCTGGGGGGGGACCTTTAGCCTCTCCCTCGTAATTAGATACCCCGAGAAGCCAGGAGTGGGCCCCGCATCAGGCCAGCGCATCAGGCCAGCGCATCAGGCCAGCGGGAGCTTTGAGGAGGCTGCCTGCCTGCTACTCCATTTAGAACCAGCTGCCTCAGAGACTCTGGTAGAACCTTGAGCTGTGGGGGGTGTCATGGCCTCCCGTTGGGGTCTTTTAAACACCCCTGTGGTTTCTGAGCTGTGAGCGGTTCCTGTGAAGAAGCAAGGACTCTATTCCCAGTGGCTTTGGGGAAACACTCTTCACCAGGCCAGAAGTCTCTGTCAGAGGTGGCGTGTTGGTGTGATCTGCCTGGTTTTGGATCTGTTTTGGATCTGCCCAGTTCTTGCTCTTCAGGACAGTTCAGTGGGCTGATCGACAGCTTTGCTAGTGAGCATTTTTGCCCTTGTTTAACTCTTTCCTAGTTGAGGGCTAAGATCTGGGAAAGTCGGGGTCATGAGCTAGCTTCACCCTTTTGTTCCTCCTATTTTCTCCCCTGAGTAGTTAATGCTGCTCTAGCAGCAAAAGCCTTAGGCACCCATGACCCTCCTCTCTTTCTCTGCTCTGCTGGCTCCGTGTTCTCGCGGGTGCGTGAGCTCGTGAGCTCAGTCCTGACTGCCTTTAAATACGACACTGTGTTCTGTTCCAGTGCAGAGCTGGGCAACAGGCTACCGTGGTCTTAGAGAAGCTTGTGGTGGCTGGTGTTCCCAGTGGGCTTTGGTGGGGGGCTGCCCTTGGCCACAGCTGGGCTGGGACTGCCCCTGTGTACATCGGGATGTCCCACTTCTCTGTGGAAGCCCCCGCTTACCACCTCAGTAGATAAACAGTCTGTTTTATAACCTACTGTTTCAGGCTCTTTTGGAAGCTCGTAAAGCCCCTTCTTGGGATGAGTGACTGGGCAGAGCTGGCCCTGTATCAGCAGCGAGCCTTTGTGTTTTGATCTGATCCTTCTAACTCTGATCTAACCATCTCCCTCATCATTCTTCAGCCATTCCCCCCCACCATCCCCAGTGCTGAAAACTTCCATAACTCACAGAAGATGAGGCGTTTGGTGAAGTGTGTCAACTGTGTATACGCAGCAGGACAGAAGGTGGGATTTAAGCCCCGCCATTTTGAGGAACTGGGCATCTTTCTGTAAAGATAGAGATCTAATTGGTTGAGAGGAAAACACGTGTTCGTGTTGGTCCATGCTTGCTTTCTTGGAATCTCCCTTCCTCCTCTGGTACTTTCCTTGCTCCCATCAAATGGACAGGAGAGATCTAAAGCAACCAGTTAGCTCCTTACCGTGCCGTGGGAATCTGAGGGTTTCAAGGGGGATCTGTTACACAGGAGTGTTCCTGAAATAGTTCCAACTTTCTGGCATTTTGGCCTTTTGAGGACATTGGGGGTGTGGTGAAATCTAGGACCTCTGCCTTGACTTGGTGATTGGCCTTGTGGTGTGTGTTTGATTGTCTTAGTGCAAGCGTGCGTGCTCAAGGACACAAGCGTGTTGCACAAGTGACTGACCAGAGGGGCAGACGTTGCTCTTCCTTGATGACCCTTTTGTCTTGGGAAAGAAAATGGCTTTTCCTAAGTCTGTTTCAGGAGTCAGCCTCATTGTCTTCACTCCCCTGCCCCACTGCTGTGGGGTTTTAATTTTTGCCTTAGGGAACAGGTGATCAACCCTGCAATAAATTAGGCTGTGGAGAACAGCTGGTGACAGTGTGGTTTCACTTGACTTCTGCTGTGCTTCTTTAATGGCTGAGGAGAGACAGGGCTCGGTCTCCCTGGGATGTGAGGGGACAGAGAGACCAAGGCCACAACCCCTGCCACTGAGAGCTGGGACCCCCCAACCCCCAAACCTGGTTCTTCCTCATCCTCCAGCAGAAAGGACTCCTTTCTCCAGTATCTGCCAACAAGTGGCATGTAGGCTGGGAAAGGGTGGGGGGTTCCTTCCTGCGCTCCACCTGTCAGGTGGCTGAAGTTACCAAGGCACCCAAGGGAGAACGAGGTGCCTCCCTGAAGGAGCATCTTGACTGTCCTTTGGACTAGCATGCCAAGAGTGCAGAAGGAGAAGTGGGTGGGCTTGTGCTGGGTGGTTCACTCGGCACCTCCCACACTCTCCCTGCGACACTTGGTTCCTTTGTCCGAGGTCTCACTGACATGAGGTGTTACTGTCTTTGAACTTGTCATTCGTTTTCTGGCTCTACTGGAAAGAGAGACGCTCTGTTTTCCTTTCAGATTAGCGGTGAAGGTAGCATCATATCAAAAATGCCTTTGCAACACGCTCATACTTTTTTTTGAAAAAGATTTGTTTGATTTGGTGATGGGAAATCCAGGGGATTGCAGCCTAGATGGAAAAATGCACAAAAATATGTAAAAATAAACTATTATAAATTTAAAAACAAAAACATAGCCCCAGTATAAAATATACTTGTATGTCCTCCAGCACTTAGACCTCTGAGATAAATTAAGGTTGCATGACTTTGAATTTCTCACACACACACAC
>NW_004567111.1:8005955-8008125 GCF_000260355.1 Condylura cristata
TGTTGAGAAAAACAGGTGTGAATTGTGTATCTTTCTCTTTTCCCTTCTGCTCATCTTTCTAATTATGGCCCTGTCCTTGCCTTTTAGGAAGGCACCAAAGTCATCCAGCCCATATTCCTGGGGAAAATCATCAGTTATTTTGAAAACTATGACCCTACCGACTCGGCGGCTTTGCAAGAGGCCTACACCTACGCCACGGTGCTGACCACCTGCACGCTGGTCCTGGCCATCCTGCACCACCTGTACTTTTACCACGTGCAGTGTGTGGGCATGAGGTTGCGGGTCGCCATGTGCCACATGATTTATCGGAAGGTAAGTGGGCACAGCACCAAACGAGACCCCTCGCTCAGAGCAGCAGCCGCTCAGGGGGAAGGTGTCCATGCAGCCAACACTGTGCTGTGTAAGGGTCGTCCGTCCCTTACAGGGAAGTGCAGATTTGCATCAGGCTGATTTTGTTCTGCCTTTGCCAAAACAGGCCCTGTCTGTGTATCACATCTGAACATAGCTGGCTGTCAAAATCCCACGGGTTTTGTTTTTTTTTGAAGATTTATTTATTTATGCATACAGAACTGGGGTACAGGCCAGAGGGACGGTGAGAGGCTTCACCAGAGACAGGGGGAGCAGGACAGGATGACTGTACCAATTGCTGAGGGGAGCAGCGGGCGGGTCAGGAGCGGTCTGCTGCGCCATGTGGTCACCTCCGGGGCGGGTGGGGATTGAACTCATGCTGCAGTGGCTTTAGCTTCTTAGTGCTGCGCTTTAACCGGCTGCCACCAGGAGGGCCCCCACGTGTTTTTTTAACGATAATTGAATGAATGGTGCACCACAAATACCACATTAGTTTTCAAGCCTACATTTAGTAGTCGTCTTGGTGGAAATTTTTGTTGTTGATTAAAACGTTCATTGACACCCACGACAGGGCTTGGGTCTAACAGGTAAATCCAGGAGAAAAGAGTATGCTTGACAAAAGGTATCATTACATTTTCTATAACTTTGTTAACTTGATAGAGATATAGAAGGATCCACGCCAATACAGTCTCACTATGTTATGTGGTTGTTTGTTTTTGATGGCATTAAAGAAACCAGTTAAATGTGTAATAAAACTTTAAATGTCATGTGGTGTAATTTTGGAGTGAACTTATGTTTTATGTTGCTTTTCATTCAAGTCCTTTTTTATGCAGTCTTTTCCTTTTGTGTGTAGTATAGCGTCTGGGTGATAAGACCTGATGTGATAAGTTCAATAGTTTTGTATTGTGGAATGCCACATGCTAGTCCATCGTTCACCCTGGCTTAACTATTATGGAAAGAATAAGCATTTCACTTTTTTTGAAATTTAAAAAGAAAAAAAGATTTAATGATGTATGCATACAAGAACTGGGATACAGACCAGAGGTGCCGGGGTGGGGGTATTCACCAGAGACAGAGTGGGGAGCAGAACAGGCCGACTGATGAAGTCCACTGCTGAGGGGAGCAGCGGGCGGGTCAGGAGAGGTCTGCCCCCATGTGGGTCAGCTCCTGCTGGGGATCGAACTCAGGTGGTGGCGGTGATAGCGCTGAGGCTTAACCTTACACCACCACGGATGCCAGTTTTGAGCTCTTTTACTAAGTTGCCCACAGATAAGCCGATGTCAAGGGCTTTATAAACTCCAGCCTGGTATCACTTTGCCTTGAAGTGTTTGCCTAAAGAAATTAAAATTCTCCTTTGACTATTATATACTTGAGATTTGCTGAGTTATGGTCCATTTAAGTGTGTTGACCACCAAAATAGGAGTTTTTTGAGATGATAGGTGTATTCGCAGCTTGTATATACACACACACACACACATCAGAGGCTCAGGCTGTACACTGTGAATGTACACAGTTTGAAAACAAATAGCACCTTCACTCTCAACTGAAAGATAAAACCAGCCCCTCTCTGGTGGCGCAAGGGGTTAGGATGCAGCGCTGAGAACTGGCTGCAGCTGCTTCAGTGTGAGTTTAATCCCGCCCCAGAAGTGATCCACATGGCGTGGCAGACCTCTCCTGACCCTCCCGCTGCTCCCCTCAGCAGTGTACTTCATCAATCTGCCTGTTCTGTTCCCTGCTCTGTCATTGAAGCCTCTCACTGCCATTGTGCCTCTGGCCCGAGTTCTGTGTGGATAAATAAATGAATCTTAAAAAAAAAAAAAAA
>NW_004567111.1:8008425-8026383 GCF_000260355.1 Condylura cristata
CCCCCCCCCCCCCCCATTCCTGTCTTCCTCCCCTGTGTTACATTGCACCCCCCACCATTTAGGAGACAGACTCAGATTTAACTCTCAATTAGCTAGGCTTTTACCTTTTTTCAAATCATACTTAGCTTCCAGAAGGAAGGGAGCGCCCACCAGCACTCCACTGTGAAACTCTCTTCCTAAAGGGGGTTTGGGGGAGGGTCCAGTTGGATTGGGGGAGGGTGGGGAGGGTCCAGATGCTCTGCAATGCTCCCTGTGCAAGGAGGTTGCCTGAGGTTGCCATCCACCTGTTTTTCTTTGTCTTCCTGTGGATGCTTTGGAAAGTCCCCTCAGGGAAATCCCATCTGTCTTGGCACATTTGCTTACCTGAATGTAAACATCTCCCAAAGGTATTAATTTGCTGGCTTGGTTGGCCTAAAAGAATTGTCCCTTCATCCAGTTAGAATTGCTTGGGGTAAGCTGTAGACAGACGTAACCTGACATTCCAGAAACGTGGGAGAAAGACACATTTCCTCGCGCCCTGCCCGGGATCCAGAATCCTGTTGAGGTGAAGAAACCGGACACTTGAGCACAGGTGGGCAGGTGGGCCGGCTGGCGCTGCAGGTGCCGGCTTGTGTGTGCACTGGTGCCCGGCTGCCTCCTGATCCCCGGCCCTGGGGGACAGTCAGGTGGAGTATTATAAATGGGGTGGCTGTTAAGCTCCTCGTCCTCATTTGTGACCTCTGGGATGTGGCACATGGGACAATGGCTTGTCCTTGTTTACCTTTGCATGGTGCTTAAAGGGGACAGGTGCCTTTTGGCCACTGACTTGTTTAAATTGTAAAGTCTGCATAAGCTACAGTCTGCTACCTGAGCCCTGTGGAAGTCCACCTGTCAGGTGGCTGCAAGGGCTCCACGTGGCTGTGTAGCCGTCACGCCCCCAGAGCCTTTCCATGTTCCCAAACCCAAACTCTGTCCCCAGCACCCCCCACTCCCTCCCCACCCCCGCCGAGGCCACTGTTCTATTCTCGGCCCCATAAATCTGCCGACTCCAGGTCCCTCATAGCAGCAGCCTCTTACCACACGTCATTTGTGTCTGGCTTATGTCATGCAGCAATGCCTTTAAGGCTTGTCCACATGACTGTTCTGCTCCCCACTCTGTCTCTGGTGAAGCCTCTCACCGCCCATGCTCCTCTGGCCTGCTCCCCAGTTCTGTATGCATAAATAAATAAATCTTAAAAAGAAAAAAAGAAAAAGAGCCCAGCTTTCTCCCCACACCAAGTTTCAAGCCCTCATCATGCTGTTCATTTTGGAAAGTGGCCCCAGAAGGTGACCATAGCCCTTGGGATGTGCTGCTGCCCTCTACAGGGACCAATGGTTCACTTCTTTTGTTGCTGGCCAGGACGCAGGAGTGGAAGGACTGTCCAGCTTCTGACCTCAAGGGGTCCTTCCTTGGCGTGGAGCAGAGGCGATGGCTGGGCCCCGAGGATGGTAGCTCGGGCCCAGGGAGTGTGGCTACCGGCTTCACGTGCAGCCCTCGTCATAAAGGGGACAGAGCTGCCAGCCTGTCCTCAGCCGCAGGCCTGCGTATGACCAGGCGCTTGCCGTGGGGTGGGCAGGACGTCAGCCAGGCTGTGTCCATGGCACTGAGGTGCCTTCCTAGGGCCATTAGCCCGTCTCCCCAGTTTCCCTGGCAGTGTGTCCAGTTTGAGGGGCTGTGGTGGCCCGAAGAGGATGGTGATGATGGGCGAGCCCTCTCCCAGTGCCACGTGCCGGTCACCGGGGTCACGGTGCAGACTTGCTCTGTAGCCGTGTTTGCTCGGGCCGATTCTTATTCTGGCTGACATCCTGTGCCATCACTTTCTTAGGGGTTACTCACAGGGCCCCCCTTTGCGTCAGTTTCTAAGGCGAGCCTGCACCCCGCAGACACCCTCCTTTCTTCCCTATCCCTTTTACTGTAGATCAGCTGTACTGGAATTTCTGTACAGTCGACCCTCGTCTTCGTCGATTCTGCACTTGCAAACTTGCCTACTTGCTAATGCTTGTTTGCAACCTCGAGGTCAGGACCCCAGGCCCTTTCCTAGTCATTTGTGGGCATCATGCCCATAGCTGCTAACTTCTGGAGTTGTGCGACTGACATGCGTATCCCAGCGGGGGGCAGGAGCCATCGCCTTCAGCTCGTGCTGGAAACAAGCGTTTCCTGTGTGCTGCATTTCGGTGCTTTTCGTTGGTGACTTCACTGTTTAAAGCAGCCTCAGGCAGAGTGCTCATGTGTTGTCTGGAGTTTCTGGGCAGGAGGCCTGCCGTGTGCCAGGTGAGTGCCACTCACCTGGTTCAGGTGTGTGGAGCGCTGGTGACCGTCTGTGAGTCTGCTGTTATGGAACCAGCAGTAGCCACCAAGTAAGGTGTTTTTACACAGAAACACGGGTGAAACAAGGTTCCCCGTGTACTGGCCAGTTGACGAAAATGTTGTTACTACGGACTCCATGCAGCGAGCCTGCGCCCCTGAGGGGCAATTAGGATTCACTCGTGCACATTGCCGGTGACTTTGTAGAAGTAACTGGTGCAGATAATGAGCATCAAATGGATATTTCTGCAGGGCATCTCAACGGGTGTTTCTGTAGACCAGTATCCTGTCCAGAGAAGTAGTTTTTCTTACCCCAGAGTGCATTTTTTTATTATTATATTTTTATTTATTTATTTTTTACATCATTCTTCCATTTTGTGCCTTTTCCCATCTCAGTTGTAATCCCCATGGGCTTCCCACCACCAGTTCACCTGTGTGCCATCACCACAGTCCAGTGTTCTCTTCCCACCCCAGTTCGGATCCCATTCTCCCTTCCACTCCTATAAAATATAAAATGTTTCTGGTCTATCGTTGTTCACTGTTTTCATTTTCACTCTTTTTTTAAAGATTTATTTATTTGTGCATACAGAACTGGGGTACAGGCCAGAGGCTCACGGGCGGCGAGAGGCTTCACCAGAGACAGAGTGGGGAACAGAACAGTCAGATCAACCTAGTACACTGCTGAGGGGAGCAGCGGGCGGGTCAGGAGAGGTCTGCTGGGCCATGTGGTCACCTCCGAGGCAGGCGGGAATCGAACTCATGCGGAAGTGGCTTTAGTTTCTCAGTGCAGTGCTTTAACCCGCTGCATCACCAGGGAGGGCCCATTTTCACTCTTATTATGTTGTTTTGTGCACCTGCGAGGGTCCCTGCTATGAGTGAAGCCATCCAGTACTTTTCTTTTTCTTTCTGGCTTATTTCACTAAGCATGATCCCTTCCAGCTCCACCCATGATCATGCACCAAAGTGTATTTTTTAATCCTTTTTGTGATCAAGTTCTATTTTTAGAAGCTTGCGGGGAACATGCTTGCCCTGCATCTACACACCACTTCCAGATTGCACAGTCCTGGGCATCCTGCGTCTTCCCCTTTCCTTTCATTCAAAATTCTCATAAGATCCCTCTTGACCACATCATTTCTGCTTTTTAGACTCTAGCAGAAAAGCAGCCCAGTTCAAGGCCAGCAGGCCGGACAGCAGGCATTCTTCCTCGCCTGGCTCCTGGAAGCATGGGGAGCCCCGGCTGGCTCGCTCTTGCTGTGCAATGCCTGCAGTCCGCTGCATTAAATAAGCCTGAGTTTGAAAAGTGGGCCTGAGTGTGCCCATAGGAGAAGGGAAGGGTCCCCTGCAGCCTCCACTGTTCCTCCCAACCCCCAGACCCTGTCTCCCTCTGCGTTTGCTCCTGGAGTGTGGAAAGGCACTGGTGAGAAGTTTCTTCAGCAAAGCTGCCCCACATGGTGTGGTGCTCAGTGCTCAGAACGGAAGGCTGAGAATCCAGAATCTGCTCTCTTGCTTTTATTTTGTGCAGAGAGTGTGGTGGTGCAGATCCTAGCTTTGTGGCGGCTCACAGAAGCAGCGGGGTCACAGTGTTCCAGTTATTATCTTGCATGTTAGTCTGGTTCTATTTCCTTCCTGAAAGCATGGGCAAACCGGTATGTCGAGATGGTTGTGAAAGTGAAACTGCTCTTTACACAACTAGATCCGATCCCTCTGCAGCCTGCGATGCTTGGGGTGCGCTTTACCTCTCATGAATTGTTCCCCACTTGCTGGCAAAACCCAAGTGAACCAGCCATGCTTCTCACTCTGCCCTAAAAAAGCTGTCTCTCTAAACCCTTTTATCCCACTTTTTTGTGTTACTTAGCATCAGCTTGAATTCAGCCTGTGCATTTTGTGAAGTTAATGTCATCTAGGGCAGTGGGTCGGTCTGGCTTGCGGGTCACTAGCTGACCGCAGCCCTAGGCTGTAGGTTGGTCTTCTGCAGTCAGTCAGGAGTACCAGCTGACAAGCCACTTTGCTTGCATTCCCATATGAGTTCCAGGTGTTTCCATCCACACCAAGACTTGTACTTAAACTGGGGTTGTTAGCTGGCTGCCGAGTAGTGTCTCAGCTGGTCTTCGTGTTCACGCCTCTGGCTACTAGTGGTGCTTGTACTTTTGTGTGTGCTTGTTAGCTGTGCTGTGTCTTCTCTGTGGCTTGTCACTTTAGTTCCTTTCGCTTTTTATTTTGAGCTTTTTGTCTTATTCTTTTTTTTTTCAAGATTTGTTTATTTCTGCATACAGAACTGGGGTAAAGGCCAGAGGTGCCCGGGATGAGAGTATTCCCAGAGACAGAGTGGGGAGCAGAACAGGCAGATAGAAGAAGTACACTGCTGAGGGGAGCAGCGGGCGGGTCAGGAGAGGTCTGCTGCGCCATGGGGTCACCTCCGGGGCAGGGATCGAACTCACACTGAAATGGCTGCGGCCAGCTTGCAGTGCTGCATCTTAACCCGTTGCACCACCAGGGAGGGACTTTCTTTTCTTTTAAAGGTTTATTTAAATATACCCCTTGTATATTCTTTCTTTATGCATTAAAAAATACCCCTTTATTTATGCATACCCCTCTGGGGTACAGGCCAGAGGTGTGTGTGGGTTAGGATGAGAGGATTCACCAGGGACAGGTGGCAGCAGAACAAGTGGATCAACCCAAATACATTGCCGAGGGGAACCGTGTGGAGACAGGAGAGGTCCGCTGTGCCAGGAGGGTCACCTCCCTGGCCCCAGTGGCTGCAGAGAGCTTGACAGCTCTGTCTTAACCCCTGCGCCACTAGGGAGTCCATCTTCTTTCCTCTGCACTATAGGACCCCTGTATATTCTGGGTTCCGGTCCTTCGTCATCAGTATAGTTTGCAAGCCTTTTCTTTCAGTCTGTGGTTTGCATTTTTATTTTCCTAGCAATGTTTTTTGATGAGTGCAGGGTTTTGGCTTTGATGATGCCTCATTTATCAACTTTTTCTCTCATGGGTAGAGATTCTTATTGTCCGTCTCAAGAAATTGTCTTTTATTTGAAAAACGTTTTGTGATCGCTTCCTCAGAGGCGTCATTTTCCACTGCTATCCACCTGTGACAAATCTCACTTTGCTTTTCCTACTAGTTTTGTGTGAGTATTTTTCTTGATTGCATCGTCCTGCAGTATTTATCTTTCGCGTTCTGACTACTTGCCTTCCAGCACATAATGCTCTCGAGCGCTTTCCATTTCGTTGTGAATGGCAGAATGTTCTCTTTCCTGTGGCTGAGCAGCGTTCCCCGTGCCATCTTGCCACCGAGCCACATCTTCCAGACATAGCCCTCTGTTGGTGGGCCTGAGGCTGAGCCCACATCCTGGCTGTTATACTAGTCCTGCAGTAAACATTGTGGAGCAGATCATTTTTGATGGTTTCAACATTCTCTGGAGAAATGCCTCAGAATGGGATTGCTGGGTCACTTGATATTTCCATTTTCAGTATTGGAAGATAAATCCAAATCACTTTCTGAAATTACTGTGCAGTTCCCTTCCCACCCAGGGGATCCTCTCTGTCTCTATCTTTTCCAGCACTTTACATGCCTCTTTAATAACTTGTCTCGTTCTCATGGGGATGGGATGACATCTCCACATCTCATCCTGGTGCCTTGTTCTTTATTCTACAAGTTAGATGTGGGCTTAAAGTATATGCTCATAGTGTTTTTACTCTTCTTTAAACTCCTCCTCCATAGTGGTAGAGGAACAGGTTGGGATTTGATCTGTTCCCATACCAATTAGCGTCTGCGTATTTTTATCGAGGAAAAATATGTTTTCCCACTGAACTAATTCAGAGACTTGTTGGAGGAGAACATGACCATTTGTATATGAATCCACTTCTGGGTCCCCTTGTTTACCTACCTGTCTCCCCGTTCTTCAGTACCGAATTTGGAAAGAATTCACTATTGTGGCTTTGCCATAAGTCTGGAAGTCAAGTAGTACAAATTTCCCACTCGGTCTTCTATTTTTTTCCCTGCCTTGGCTGTTCTAAATCTTTTGCATTTTTCCTATAGATTTTGGAGTCTGTGTGTCAGTTTTTTACTTAGGAGCAGTTGATAATCATAGGGCTTGCACTGAATTTTTAGATCAGCCTAGAGATAATGGACAGCAACATTTTGCGTCCTCCCAGCCTGTGAACCTGGCATGTCTTCACTTATCTGCATCTTTGACTTTCTTGGTTTTATTCTGTCGTAACCAACATAGTGGCCTCTCTGCCTCTTTGTCTACATTTCCTCCTTAGCAGCTTATTCCTTAGCTGCTGAGCCTGGGCGTGGCTTGGGGCAACCTTCACCTCCATGTGCCCCTTCTCTTGGGCTTAGCTCGCCCTGCTTGTTAGCCGGAGCCTGGAAACCCACCTGACCAGATGCTTGGGTCATAAGGCCATAATCAGCCACTCAGCCCTTATCAGTGGCCACGTCTCCTTGCTGCTGTTTATGAGCCTCGATGTCGGGGCTCTGTGTGCACAGCGCAGGTGTTTGACTTCCCAAGCCAAGGCTCATGGAATCTGACCACGAGTCACCTTTGTGCTTCGCAAGAGCCCAGACCTGGGGCTCATTGCAGGGGCTTCTGAGGGCCCCTGAACAAAAGGCCTGAGCATGTGTGTGCTGAGCCTGTGCACTGGGGGTTCTCAGCTTCAGGATTGCTTAGGGTGGACCCCACTAGAAAGTGGGTAACCACAGTCTAGGCCTGGCAGCGGGGGGTTGGTGACTTGCAAAGTGAAAGTGGCTACCTGTCCCGGTGTGCCCTGTGCTCAGACTTCTCAATTCTCAACACTGTCATTGCTAGCCTGAAAATGATTTTTTTTTTAAATTTTCTTTTAAAGATTTTATTTATTTTTATGTACAGACTAGAGGTGTGGGGGATGAGAGAATTCACCAGAGACAGAGAAGGGAGCAGACCAGGCAGATAGATCTACTGAAATACACTGCTGAGGGGAGCAGCGGGGAGACAGGAGAGGTCTGCTGCGTCCTGTGGGTCACTCCCTGGTTGGGGGTAGAACTCGTGCTGCAGTGGCTGAGGACACTTCATAGTGCTTCATCAAACCCTTTTGCCACCAGGGAGGCCCTGAAAATGTTTTTGTGCCTCCTCCATCCTTTTAAGATATTTCTCTAGGCTTTTGTTGGTGGCTATTTTCTTTCTGGTCTTACATCAAGGTAATTGTTTTGTGATTGAAGTGGACACCTAGTGACGTCATGGCGGTCACGTACACTGGACATGACATTCATTGCCAGCCTCTTGGCTTCTGACTCCGTCAGTCCGTAGCATCTCATCCTCTGTCCACTGTCCGCTCTGGAGCTCTTTCTCACGAGTACAGCTGGGTCCCCATGATCCATAGCTCCCCATTCTCACAGCCCAGCCCTCTTCTTTCTGTCTCTAGAAAAGATCTGTTATCTGTACTCACACAAGTGGCATCAGACAGAATTGTCATTATTGATTTCCCTTGTTTCTCTAAGCGTCATGATGGCCTCCAGGCTGACTTTGTAGTTGAATTCGTACAGATAACCCTGTGTGCCCCTTTGGTTGGGGTACAGTACATGCCCCCAGCCTCGAGGGTGTCCACACGGTGGGCTTTGTGCTCTGGGGTCACTTGGCAACTCTCATCTTGCTGGTCCATGAACTTGAACAGGTCACAGTGGTCCATGGTAGACAGCGAGTTAAGAGCAAGCTGATGGCACACCCACGTGGTTAAATGTCATATCTCCCAAAGCAGGGAGATTGCTGCCCATGCAGGGTGGCTGGGTTGTGTGTCAGGTGTGGGAACTCAGGCCCCTTCAAAAACAATGGAGTGCTCGGATTACAAAGCCCAGGTGGGAGGTTTTGTCTGGACTTGGTTTTGTGTTTCCTGGAATCCCTTTGCTTTTACAGACCCAGAGAGAGATCTGACTCATGTGGCGTGGCCTCCCCTGTGGGGTTATAGGAATGGAGGTTGTTAGGATCCTGGGCCCTCCCCTCAGAAAACAGATTAATTGCTTTAGATTACTCAATGACGAATGTGGGTGGGGCAGCGTTACTCAGCAACTCTGGGCAAGAATATTGGAAAAATACAGGTGTTTTCTGCTTCAAGTGATCTGAGCACACTCATGACAGTTGCCAGTTGCAAAATTACCCAGTTCACTGGATACCGCTTTATCTGCAAACTCAACTCTCGGTAGGGCCAGGAGCGTGCAGATAAGCCAGAAACAGAGATGAGGGGACACAGTGTTTTCTGTCTGGAAAGTCTTGTAGGTTCTTCTTCAGCCTGTTTGTTCTGACTTACACTGCTAAGAGGTGACATCCTCCTTTAGTTACAGGAGCAGGTAATGAGATGTCTGAAGAGCCTTGAAGGGTTATCCTGTCTGCAGGGGGCGTGATGCGTTTATAAAGTACTCAGAGCTCTAGGAGCCTAGCCCTATGGGCATCCCAGGCAGCAGGTCCTTGAGCAGCACCCTGAGGGTCACTGATTTTTGGTGGGGGCAGGGTGAAGACCAGGGGTGGACAGCAGGAAGATGGTGAGTGAGAGCTTGCACCGTCCATTGTATAGGACAATTACAAGAAGACTTTGGGGAGAAACTGTGTACGAAATGAAGATTGGATTCTTAAGAGAAGAATCTGCACTGTGGAAAACTCCCAGCCTTGGAGAACATTTTCTTCTCTTTGCCTTTTCTGGTGATAATTATGTGTCTACACTTGGGTTTCATGTTTCATTTCTACTGATGAAAATAGTGGAGAAAAGAGGAACCGTTTAGTTTTTGACTGAGGGACAACCCTCACTTTACTTGCATTTTTTTTTAATAGAACAACATGAATGTTTCAACCTAGGTTCCCGATGCCTTTTTTTTTTTATTACAAAGTTTATTTTTACATCATTTTGCACATTTTTTTTTTCCATCTCGATTGTAATCCCTGAGGGTTTCCCATCACCAAATCACCCCTGTGCCACCACCATAGTCCCATGCATTTCCCTCCCTTCCCCCCCTCCCCCTTTTTGATCCCATTCCCCACTCCGCCCCCACAGAATGTCTCTGGTATATGGTTGTTCATTATTTTTGTTATTTTCTCGCCTGGTCCATTATACTCCTGCATCCCAGATGCCTTTTCATCGCCTCTTTCTCCCCTCTCCCAGTGGAAGGAACTGATTATAGAGGAAACCTAGACCCGATGGAGTTTGTATTCCAGAACTCAGACTAGCCTGCAAGCCCAGATTATATAACCAATTATTAGGTTATTTAGACTGCTTTCTAAATTTTCGTAATTTGATATTGTTTTCTAGTTCTGTCAACAAACATCAGTACAATGAACATGATTATAGCTAACCCTGTGGAGACACCCCTAATTTCTCAGAATTGCTTCCCCAAGAGTTATTATTAACTGACTACATCTCCCTGGTGAAATGAGATGGTCCCGATCCTTGCCAGAATTGGCTATTATATTTATCTTTGCCCATCTCATCAATTTCTAGGTGAAAAATAATGCCATTTAATTATTTTTATTTCCATGTCTTTTGAGAAATGGTGAATTTGAATGCTAGCAAATTTCACTAGCCATTGTGTTTTTCCTTTTATTTTTAAAAAGATTTATTTTTACTTATTTAAGAACTGGGGTAGAAGCTAGAGATGTAGGGGTGAGAGGGTTCACCAGAGATGGAGTGGGGAGTAGAACAGATGAATCTACTGAATGAGGTAGGGGAGATTTGCTTGGCCTTGTGGATCAGCTCCCTGGCCAGGGGATCAAACTCAAGCCATAGTGGCTGCTGATCAGCTTGACAGAGCTGAAGATTTAACCCCTGTGCCACCAGACATTGGTCAGTAGCAGGGTGGAGGAACAAGAGTGTTGTTTCCCACCACCTCGCTGTGGTGGGGCCCTGCTGCCTGAGTATTGTCCTAGTGCATTTCCAGCATGTGTTGCTAAGTCCTTTTCCTTTCCTGACAGGCAGTTTTTAATAATCCTTCGGAATAACTGCCTATTATTCACGTACTCCGGAATAAAACAGTCTTCATGCTGGGCCTGCCACCTACAGTGTCAATGCAGATTCCAGTTTATCTGGTGAACCTTTCATGTTTCTTATGTTCCTGCTCTCCCAGGAAACTAGATTCAAGCAGACAGGGTTCTTTCTGGACAGACCCACCTCAGAATATGTGGACGGCAAAGGGCAGGCCCTTGGGTTTTGATCTGCAAATCATCCCTCTCTACTCTGGGCAGAAAGTTCAGCCATGACAGACGCATTCTTGATTAGCACCAAACCGACATTTTCTTGCTTAATGAGCAACTGTGGTTCTCTTTTATTTCAAGACAAATGTCGAGTGTCTGTTCTCTGTCAGGAGCGAATCCTTCCAGTTTGTCGTCTCATCTGCAGGGCAGGGATAATAGTTCTGCCTGTCAGAGTTGTTTTCCTGTTGCAGTCTGCATGTCCCTTCGTAAACGGAGGCGATTCTTGTGTCGTGACATCTTATGGGTCTGGGCTCCCAGGGCCTGGTGGTTCCTGAAGGCAGCAGGCAAACCACACCTTATGCTTTTCCAGGGGCATGAACAGGGTGATTTCTTTCTTTTTTCCTCCCCCCTCCCCTCCTCTCCCTTCCTCTCCCGCCCCTGCCTTCCCCCTCCCCTCCCATTCTTTTCAGGGCAGGGAGAGAGGGGCACCCCTGAACCCCCAAAATGCCTGCTCTAAATAGGTTCTGCCATCCATTGCATCAAGACAAGAAATAAGAGCTTTAATGGAAAGAAACTTTAATACAATCAGAGTGCGATACAGAAAAGACAAATGTAGTTACTAAATCAAACACCCAGTTACCCATCCCCTCATGGGTAAAAGTCCACCCAAAAGGGATTGGCCCAAAGCAAGGCCTAAAAACCCTCCACAAGTCCTAAAGCACCTTTTGGCTGGGACCCATAGGAAGGGTCAGAAATGGCCAGACAAGTCTGGGGTGGACACAGTAAAATCAAAATCAAGATAAATGCCGCCGCCGTAGTCAACCTCCCCATGGGTCTCTCACACGCATCTGTTTCAACCACTACAGGACCAAGAAGAAGCAAGCACAGTTTCTTCACATGTCTCTTTGCGCCACGTGCCTTCCTCAGGTCTCCTGGCCTCCATTCTGCTCCCTTCCTCCTCAGTCTCCTCTCCAGATTCCGCTCTTGTCTGCTCAGCTCCTCCCTCCTTCTGGGTGGGGCAGGGAACCTGGAATCTTCCCTTTTCCTGGGTCCACCCTGTTATAGTTTTCTTTATATTTTTCTTGGGGTCTTAGTGAGCGTCTAGATCATTGGTTTTTACTCCTTTCTTTCTTTGTAATGTGAAACATTTAAAGTTCGTGTTTCCTCTCCAGTTTGCTTACCTGTATTGCTGAAGACCAGCTTCAGCTGACGTAGTGAGGGTCTACCGCAGGGAAGGACGGCAACAGTGAAGGAAAGAGAGAGAAGGTGAGGTAGAAAAATGAGGAATGCAGACACCTGCTTAGGGTGAAAGCATCTTCTGACGATTGTCCCAGCATGTCTTTATTTATACATTACCAGCAAGCTGTGAGATTACATCAGTGTGTGCATTAAGCAGAAAGATACCAATCATCACATTTTTCTTAAAGATAGCTCGGACTTTTTGATCTCTTACAGATAATGTGATATTCATACACAGAATGTTACTATAGTGACCAGTCAGTAATAAACAAATATTCCTATGGTGATCGGTTATCAAACAAAATATTCCTAAAGAGATCATTTATCAATACACAAAATGTTTCTGTCGTGATCAGTTAAGCTATTCCAACTTAAGGAATCATTTCATTAATTTCTCGATGAACATACATCTGCAGGGTCTAATGGTAAGGAGTTAGGAGTGAGTAAATACCACTCAGTGCCAAGTGCACTGACATTTCCCTGCTTCTAAGGAAAAACCCCTTTTTTCATCTACAAAAGGAGCTTCTATTAATCACTATTCCTGTAATTGTTTTGTCAACCTAATCTCTACATCTAACATAAGAATTATGTTCACTAATTATTATCCTATCAGTCTTATCTAAAGGAAAGAGTGGGAAAACTTATTACTTTTTATGACTCTATTACTTAAAAGGAAGCTATGTTACTTAAAACTATAGATCTTTCATTGGGGACTGGGCAGGAAATTGCAGCCTTTGGTTTCCAGAATTCTGGAACCTAGATTTGTGCCCCTGCCCTCTCAAGCAGAGGAATATTAATTATTTTATAACGGATTGTGTGTTTCTGTGTACAGTGCTATTGTTATTAAACCAATCAGTCTGATCAAGTAATTATTGATTTCACATTGAATGTATATTTGGACAGTTGCTGTGCTTCTTGGGAATGGCCAAACACAAACCATACTTCTTGGAAACGGCCATAAACAAATGAAAAGAATCCAGCAGGAGCCAGCTGTGGAATATCCTGACTTTTCAGGATTTCTCCCCCTACGTCAGGACCTTGCCATACAACGTGGGTAGCCTGGCCCTTGCCAATGTATCCCATGGATGATGACAAGGCATGTTTTCACTATCATTTCTCAAGACATATTTATGATTTCTCTTGAGATATCTGATCACCCTCGACACACTGAGAAATTCATTGTTAGTTTACAAATATTTGTTTTTCTTATAATGAGATACCTTCTTACTGATTTCTGACTTAGTTCTCCTATAATCAGTGCACATTCTGGGTAGTATTTTTATATTTAGAAATTTGTCGATCTATTTTATGGCCGTTGCGAATGGCGTATGCTGATGAAGGGCTAGCTAGTGTGCCCTAGGAGAGTCTGCTCTGTTGTTGCTGGGTGTGGTGTCCTGTAAGTCAGCTGGGTGAAGCTGGCTGCTTGTGTCCTTCATGTCTTCTTTGTCTTCAGGGATTTTTGGTTGTTGTTGGGGAGGGTTGTGTGTCTACTTGTGTCCATTACTGAGAAAGGGATATTGCAACCTATGATTGTGAAGTTTCATTTAGTTCGTTCTCCGCTAGTCTCAGAGGTGGGAGCTCTGTAATCAGATCCACACCTGTCTAGGGGTGGTGATTGAACTCCTCCTCATGATAAAAGATCCCTTTAAATCTCTGAATAGTCCTTTTCTCAGAGTCTGTCTGTTGTGCTGATGTTAATACAGCCACACCAGATTTCCTATGCCTACTGTTGACATGACAAGTCTTCACTTTCAAAACGTCATTGTTCTTAAAGACACCTCTCACATAGACGCCGGTTATGTGTTTCTTTTGTTAGTCCAGTTCAATAGTCTCTGGCTTTTAAGTGAAGTATTAGTCCGTTTACATTTCATATAGATATTGATGTAAGTTTTCACTTATTATTTATTTTCCATAAATAAACGAGTTTTGTTCTCCCTTTCTCTATTCCTGACTACTCTTGGGTCATTGAAACTTTTTTTTAGTATTTCACTTTAGTTTCTTTATTGACTTTTTAACAATATTACTTTTTTGTATTTTCCGTGTTGCTTCGGAGGTTGAAATGGACATGTTAGCTTATTACAGTCCTTTTACAGTTTGTATTGAACTAATCACAAAGTATAAGGAGCAATACTGACATTCTATTACCCTAATCCCCCCATATTTTCCCCAATATATTGTTACCTATTTCACCAGTATGTTCTCAATGCAATGTTAGAGATGCTTATGCTTTGAGCAGTCAAACTGTCCTTCAAATAAATTAAAAGGAAAACATAATCTTTCACATTTACGCACATACTTGCCATGTAGCCAGATCTCTTCTCTAGGCATATTGCAAATTTGTTCCTTTAATTGGAATATATTTATAGAAGTCACATTTTAGTTCTTGTCTACTAACTCCAAGACCCGAAGCATCTCGGCGTTTACTTCCATTGCCTGTATAAATTATTTCCACGCTGTGCCACAGAGTCAGTGACTGACTGCAGATTCACGATCTTGTCTCCCTCATGGAGAGAACGCTCCACCCTCATCTCATGTGGCTCAAAATTACCTTAACTCCTAAATATGAAAACATCTGTCCTTTCTGACACTGCGTGAGCCAATGCATTCATGTCACCTCCAACCTAACATCAGACGCGGTGAGGGATTTGCCTTTTACCTAGTCACCCGCAAGCCAAGGTTTTAGGGGCTGGGATGGGGTCTCTGCATAGCCCTGCTGCCGGGGTTATCCCGTGAGACCAGTGGGAAGTTGTTTGCTGTGCTCCCTGCATGTCTTGTGTGGTCAGAAGTCACACCTGCGCCTGTCATTTCAGGCCCTGCGCCTGAGCAACTCAGCCATGGGGAAGACCACCACGGGCCAGATTGTCAACCTGCTGTCGGGTGATGTGAACAAGTTTGATCAGGTGAGGATTCCTTTGAGGGTCTGGGATGAAGGTGCTGTGCAAGCCACTGTCACTTCTCCTGTGAAAGCACAGATGTGGTCACATGCACTGCCCTGCAGACTGAGTTGCTTTTTGTTCATGTTGCCTGATGTCAGTGAGAAACAGGGAGATAGATAGCAGACACTTGCCAACATGGGTCCAGTGTCTCCGTGGAATCCCTTTTCTTAGCACATGGTGCTGGTGGTGCCAGCTGGTTCTTTTTCCTCCTCTAGAAGGATGAACTGCTGGCAGAGATTTTTTCGCCCCATGCCCTGTGCCCTGTCTATGATGCAGGCACTCTCCTGTAAGTAACAGCCAGTGGAAAATATAAAAACATCTGTCCTTTCAGACATTGCGTGAGCCAATGCATTCACGCTGCCTCCAACCTAATATAGATGCAGTGAGGGATGTGGCTTTTATGTTGTGTCCTCGCGCTGGGGTTCCTGTGGGGAGTAGTCTCCCCTCAGCCACCCAAGTCCCTCGACACCCTACTCAGTTTTTGCACACACCTGATGAATATGTTTCATTTCTAGGGTGTGCAGATCTCCTAGTCTGTCTTGATGTCTGTGTTGCATCACACGGCTTCTCTTTCAATTATTCACTCATCAAACATGAACTAGGCTCTTGCTTAGTTTTGGGGATGAAGAGCATTGGGCTTCTGCCCTACGGAAGCCACACCCTGTCAGGGAGTTGAAGACTCAGGAGGGGCCACTGGCCCACAATCTAGGGCTTACCTGGGGTACAGGGAGCCCCTGGGGCATGGGGCTGACTTTTCTATCAGAGTTGAATCAGCTCTGAGCTCATGCTCCCAGCTCTGTTGCTCAGGGTGCGCCCCAACATCTCTGCAGCTCTTCTTTCCTTACCCCCCAATGATAGATGTCTGGTTTTCCGTTTCTGCAGGTTTTATACCCGCTGGCATCTGGTGTTCTCAGCAGGTGGTTTGTATGTGGTGTTCTTACCAGTGCTGCTTTCCCTAAGCCCTAAGGCCTATCTTTTTTTTTTTTCCAGGTAACGATATTCTTGCACTTTCTGTGGGCAGGCCCCCTGCAAGCCATCGCCGTCACTGCCCTGCTCTGGATGGAAATAGGCATTTCCTGCCTGGCCGGGATGGCTGTGCTCCTCATTCTCTTGCCCCTGCAGAGCTGCATCGGGAAGTTGTTCTCCTCACTCCGGTAAGCGAAGCCCGGGTGTGGCCAGTGGGTCGTGTGCACGGGACATCTGTCTCCCATCTGCTTGGGCCCTTTGTTCAGAGAAAGAACAAGCGCTTTCCAGAATCACTGGGTTTGCGGGTTTTCTCAATTCTTCAGCCTTAACCCGTAGAGGTTTTAGCCTTAAGGTGAAGCCCATCTAGAAGTGGGGACGGGGGAAGCACCCTGGCCCCACCAGCCAGCTCCTCAGGCCCCTTCACCTTAGTAAGTAGAAGGGACACATTGAACTCACTTCAGTGTGTATGGAGCGGTGCCATGCTCAACATCCATCAGGCCCCATTCTGGTTGTATGTAGATACATTTTTGTATTTTTTAAATTTTTGTGTGGAAGAGCTGGGGTGTAAGCTCAAAGTGTGAGGGGGAGAATAAGAGGAGACAGTGTGGGGAGCAGAATAAGAGGAGACAGAGAGGGGAGTGGAACAGCGGAGTCTGTTGAAACACACTGCTGAGGGGAGCAGCGGGGAGACAGGAGAGGTCTGCTGTGCCCTGGGGATCACTCCCTGCTTGGGGTTTGACTCAGGCGGTAGCAGTGTTGGTGCTGAGATTTCACCCTGAGACCACTGGGCTTGCATATATTTTTGTTATACTCTCTTGACAGCCATTTTCAGGTATGTATCTCCTATCTCTGATTTCTGTCTCACTAGGTTTGACTGCATTGAGTTTTCTCCCTAGGGCTCCATTTTCTATCGCCATCCATTTTTGTCACACATTGACATGAAATTGCAGCCGTATATAGGGAACAGTTCAAGTGTCGTCGTCCCGTGTGGCCCCTCCCCCCCTTTTTCGGTGACACTCGGTTCCTGGTCACTGCAGTTCCTCTCAGTCAACACTGATTCTCCTTTCTGTCCCAGAGCGCATCACCTAGTTAGAGCAAGAGAAAAATAATAACTCTTGGAAAGCGCAGCCTAGCAATCAACAGATGAGAAGGAGGAAGAATACAGGTGTTACACGTTTTATGTTTTCTGTTTTTTGAAGATTTATTTATTTATGCACACAGAGCTGGGGTACAGGCCAGAGGTGCAGGGGAAGTGAGAGGATTCACCAGAGACAGAGCGGGGAGCAGAACAGGCAGATGGACGAAGTCCACCGCTGAGGAGAGCAGCGGGCGGGTCAGGAGAGGTCTGCCGCGCCATGTGGTCACCTCCGGTGCCGGGGATTGAACTCGTGCTGAAGTGCCTTTAGCTTCTCAGTGCTGTGCTTTGACCCGCTGCACCAGAACAGGCAGATGGACGAAGTCCACCGCTGAGGAGAGCAGCGGGAGGGCGGGAGAGGTCTGCCGCGCCATGTGGTCACCTCCGGGGCAGGCGGGGATTGAACTCGTGCTGAAGTGCCTTTAGCTTCTCAGTGCTGTGCTTTGACCCGCTGCGCCACCAGGGAGGGCTCAAGTGTCTCATCTTTAAAAAAATAAAAGTACTGCCTTCTGTGCCCAGGATCTTTGGCCCCCTGTGCCCCCCCCCCCCCCCACCTGTGTTCCTGTGCATGCCCGGGCCTTTCTTTTCCCCCCATTGCCCCAATCCTCCAGCGGATGGCCCGGAGCAGACGCCTTTTCCTGTCTTCCCCGGCACATACCATGAGCTCTGCACAGTGCTCCTCGTGGGGGATGGGCCCTGTTTGCACTGGGGTCCGATGGGCACCTGCTGGTCTGGGCAGAGAGTCCGAGCTTGGCTGCTCTCTCCTGCTGCTGCTGGAGTCCTATCGTCGCCCCGACTCGCCTCTCACCTCTACCCTCCAGGAGTAAGACGGCGGCGTTCACAGATATCAGGATCCGGACCATGAATGAAGTGATAACGGGCATCAGGATCATAAAGATGTATGGCTGGGAAAAGTCGTTTGCCGACCTCATCACCAGCTACAGACGGTGGGTGTTCCCTGAGGCAACTGGGTTTGCGGGACTTTTGACCCCTTTTTCTCGGGTCACCCTTCGTGCCTTCCAGGTCTGCTGTGCCTGCTCCCCGTTTTGTTCTCCTTCCTCATTTGGTAGCCTCAGTGTAACAGTCAGACTCCCCTCCCCTCCCCTCTCCCTTCTGTGGGCAGGCCCCCTGCAAGCCATCGCCGTCACTGCCCTGCTCTGGATGGAAATAGGCATTTCCTGCCTGGCCGGGATGGCTGTGCTCCTC
>NW_004567111.1:8028103-8038612 GCF_000260355.1 Condylura cristata
GTTGAAAGTAAAAATGTCACCTATGGCCCCACCTCTCACCAGGGAGGGCCTGAGATTTGTCACTGTTGAAAGTAAAAATGTCACCTATGGCCCCATCTATCAGGAAAACTGCGTCATCTTTACATGTGCAACCGCTTTTAAGACATTCCTAGTTGTCAGTTAATGGAGAAGTTGAATCCCGTTACTATTCATCTTTTTGCTGAAATACTTTCAACAGCCAATTCACCCTCAACTCATTCTTTGTTGTGGGTCTTGAAAATGCCTTAACTGACAGGCTTGAAAAACCCACACAGACTATTAGCGATTGCACTGAAACCCACAACCTCCTGTTCTGACCCCTCCATCACCCTCGCCGTGCTCCCAGATCTGTGTTCTATGGAATCCCTAGCCCTCCTTGTTCTCAATCTTGGTGCTCAGAGTTCCACCTGGTCAAGTCAAAGGGGACTTCTCACCAGGTCAAAAGTCCTGGCATGAGGAACACTGGAAAGTAGGATCTTTTGAAAGCAGCAGCAGACATGATGACCAGATAAGCAAGATGGCCCACACAGATGAGCAGTGACTTAGGTAAGAAGAGAAAGCGATAGCAAGGTCTGAGTAGCAGGAACTATGGAGCCCCCCCACAATAGCCCCTGGTCACTCCAGCCTCGCCTGACCAGACGGTGATGCGTCCCCATGGAGAATCCCCACGCATGGACATTCCTTGTCGGACCTGCTCATCTTCTCTGAGCCCAAAGAACAGGGCCCTGCCGTTAGGTGTAAACTTCTTGACTGTTTCCTGCATTCCTCGCCACTCCCAACATTGCCATCTTAAGCGGTGATAATAACAACTTCAGCTTGGCAGATAAATGAAGTACACTGCTGAGGGGAGCAGTGGGCTGGTCAGGAGAGGTCTGCCATGCCATGTGGATCAGGTCCCTTGCGGGGTATCGAACTCGTGCTGCAGTGGCTTTGGAGAATTTCCTAATGCGGTGCTTTAACCCATTGCCACCAGGGAGAGCCCTCAAGAAATTATTTTTAAGACATGTTGAATATTTTCTATCAACATATATTTTAAAAACACTGAATCCTTAGGAATTACTTCAAAGGTGAAAGCATATATATGAAGTTTTAGAAAATAGAACAAAATGATAATACATATAGATGTGTATGTAGGTGTACACGTTAGCTCAGCTTCTTGGCCGGGAATCAAACTTGTGCTTTAGTGTCTACGGATTACTTCTGGGTGCTACGCTTTCACCCACTGTGCCATCAGGGAGGGTGTTTGTTCTTTACTGACTTATTTCACAGAGCAGAATCACTGCCCGCTCCATCCCTGTAGCTTCAAATGACATGAGTTTATCATTTTAATGGCTTAGTTATATTCCACTGTATTTATACACAACATTTGCTTGAGCCTGTCATCGGTGTGGGAGACTTTTAAGTTGTTTCCATACTTAGTTATTGTAAGTAGTGCTAGTGACATTGTAAATATAAACATAGGGGTACATGTTTCTTTTCAATTAGTGTTTTTGTGCCCTTTGGGTAGGTTCTTAGGAGTAGAGTCCCTGGGTCGTGTGGTAGCTCCGTTTCCAGTGTTTTGAGGAACCTCCTCAGAGCTCCCACCGCGGCTGTACCAGCTTGCATCCCCCAGCAGGGTAAGAGGAAGAAACCAACACCTTGAATACCGTTGCGGAAAAAAAAGCGCTGTGTTGACAGTGCAACATTTTGCATTGCAGCTTCTAGGGAAGCATTTTTTGTTTGTGCTTTTCTACCTGTCGTTTAAATAGTCTGTTTTCCCTTTTTCCGTAGAACTTTCTGTTACTTGACGAGGTATCGGGACGCCGCCCCCAGCCACCACCAGATGGTAAAACGCTAGTGCATGTGCAAGATTTTACTGCTTTTTGGGATAAGGTAACAAATCCTCCCTTGCAGACCATGAGTGCTCAGTGGCCCAGCCGACATAGCTTTAGTAGAGAAGTTGGTGGTGTAAAGTGTGAGCAGCTCGCTTATGGGGGTGCATGTTGAGACAGCTGTGCCAGGAGTGGGGTTTGCTGGGGGGCGGGGCTGATGAAGGTCAGCTGTTTATCTCACATCAGAGCCGTCACAGCTCAGCTCCTAGGAGCACACTGGAGCCAGTTCTGTGCTGCAGACTTTATAGGGCGAGACAGGGAGGCCTGTGTGTGGGATCAGTGAATACACCTATTACATATCATAGCAGATGCCAGCCTTTGGGGAAGCAGCCTGTTTATTCATGTGGATGGCTTAGACACATCAGGGGAAGCCTGTGATTTGGGTCTTCGCGGTGGTTTGGGCTGGGGTTCCCGCTGCCTCAGTTTATGCCTGGCTACTTGTAGCACTTCTCAGCTGAAAGATTTTACTCTGTATTTATGACATTTCAGCAAAATGGAAACACAGTAAGGATTGCTCTCAAGAAGTTCCCAGACCACACAGCCGTTCGCTAATGTCAAAAATAAGCTGGGTTTCGGCTTTCAAGTGGGGGCTTCTTAATGTGCACTGGGAGGTGTTTTTGCCTCCAGGGCCCCCTGCTGCACCCCAGGACCTCCCCAGGGAAGGGATCCTTCAGTTGCATCTCTGTCTGGAGGGAGCAAACACCCCTCCTATCCGGATCTGTTGAATGCTGCCCCCTCCTGGTCACGCCAGTGCAGTGCCAGGTCTTGAAGCTCTTCCTTCAGAGAGGGAATCTCCAGGGCTCCCCAGTACCCAGGAAAAATGGAAGCCCTGTGAAAGGAAACTGGTGCTTGTATGGAACTCATTATTTCATCATCATAACTACAAGTGGTGAAATAGGGACTTGTCATTAAACCCGTTGAAACGAGTGGAGAAGCTTAAAAAAAAATGTTTCTTACATGTTGAACTCCAGTTATGATAGTTTTATAATTCCTAAAACTATTGTGTTGTTTTTTTTTTTTTAAGTGATTAGAACTAATGATCATTGTTTCAGTAGATGGCCAGTTATAACCAAATCTGTTTTTCCGGAGTAATTTTTCATATGGAAGATAATCCTCACCTTTAATTTCTCACTGTTATTTTCTAGGTCTTAGTTGTGCTATGGCCTGTACCACTTTACCACTTTTTTTTGGCCTTTGTGCGTTTGAAGTTTTTTTTTTTTTTTAAGATTTATTTATTTGTGCATACAGAACTGGGGTACAGGCCAGAGGCTCAGGGGCGGCGAGAGGCTTCTCAAGAGACAGAGTGGGGAGCAGAACAGGCAGATACATTCAGTACACTGCTGAGGGGAGCAGCGGGCGGGTCAGGAGAGGTCTGCCGCGCCATGTGGTCACCTCCCGGGCAGGCGGGGATCGAACTCATGCTGAAGTGACTTAAGCTTCTTAGTGCTGTGCTTTAACCCGCTGTGCCACCAGGGAGGGCCGGTTTTCATTCTTTATTGAGTGAAAAGATAGCAATTAGTGCAAGTTAAATTATTTATTAATTAAAGGGCCTGGTGTGTCATGTGCTTATGTTGCCACCTGGTGGGGGTTAATGGAATAAAAGATTAAAAACCAAGGTCCTGACGCCAACCAGCACGTGGTTAAAAGCTCCTCCACTGTATATACTATTGAGAATGTTCTTTTTGCTAAGATTGTGTGTGCCGAGGCAGCGCCTTGCCATCTCCATCTACCGTTTAGCTTCTGTGCGTGTCTAGAGCCGTGTTTGTAGTATAACGGGGTCAAAGAGTGGTCCTTCCCAACGCCCCGCCCCGGGGGTAAAACTAGGTGACCGGGACTCCAGGGTGCAGTATTGTAATGTTGGGGGACTGACTTGAAGCGATTTGTGTGCCTGTGCTGAGATGGTCACTTCAATTGCAGACATCGGAGACCCCGACCCTCCACGGCCTGTCCTTCACTGTCAGGCCCGGCGAGCTGCTGGCAGTGGTTGGACCTGTGGGAGCAGGGAAGGTGAGTGACGTGTTTCATGGGCACGCTGCATATTTTGCTCAGGCTGACTAGTTTGGAACTGCAGTTGGGCCCTGGGGTCCCTGGGCCTGCCCGTTATTCAGGAGAGAGGGATGGCTGAAACTGGGACTTGTTTCTTCAGAACAGACCCTGCAGGATGTACAGACTTCTAGAAAGTGGTGACTCTTTCCTCAGAGGACTTGTCCTGGCCACGCCAGCGCATGGTTAGCAAATGCAGAGGCCTGTGCTGGACAGGCGGTGGCCAGACGTAGCGGGGCCCAGTCCAGGTTCTGCATCCTGTCGTGGATAGGACGGACACTTTTCGTCTGTACGCTGTCAAAGCTGTGCAGAAATGTCCTTTAAGCCTGTGCACTGGAGGCAGCAAGAGACAGAACAATAAGCCCTGGGTGGAAGCAAGAGGGTGACTTCTCCACGAGGGCGAACCTCCACTCTCATTTCTCCTGCTGCAGTGAGGATATTGGCAACGAGATTTTCTGGAACAAGTGAGAACTCCCTGGACTGACAGTTACGTTCAATGTCAGAGATAGGAAGTAGATACTCTGTGCCTGGAAGCAGTCTTAGCTGGTGTCTGTGGAGTGGAGCCTTTTATATATGGACATGCTGTCAGGCAGAGGAGGTTGTGAGACTCTGGTTTGTTAATATTCCTGACTGGCCACGAACCCTCCAATTAACTTTGAGCTATGGCATCGTTTTCCTTTTATTGCAACAGCCAGGGCTTGCAGATTGTGTCTGGGAGGCTCGGGTGGTGTAAGGCAAGGGGACCGGCCTGGCTGGGCAAGGTGGCTTCACAGTATCGTCCTGCTGAGCGTCCTGGCTGTGCCCACCTGGATTTCCTTCTTTGTTCCAGTCCTCTCTGCTGAGCGCTGTGCTGGGGGAGCTGCCCCCCAGCGAGGGGCTGGTCACCGTCCAGGGCAGAGTCGCCTACGTGTCCCAGCAGCCATGGGTCTTCTCAGGAACTGTGAGGAGCAATATTTTATTTGGGAAGAAATACGAAAAGGAACGATACGAGAAAGTGATCAAGGCTTGTGCGTTGAAAAAGGTGAGTGTTGACTCTGGCCCTGGGGGAGCTGGGATTTCTTCAAATGCTGTAATAGTACTGGTCAGTGATGGGTTTGTTGGAAGTTTTCTTTTTCGTTTGGAGATGTCGTTGAATATTACTGCGTAAAGCTGCTCTTCACTTATGCATCCTTGAGTTGGGGGCAGGCCAGTGGTGCGGGGTGAGAGGATTCACCAGAGACAGAGTGGGGTGCAGAACAGGCAGATGGATGGACTGCTGAGGGGAGCAGCGGGGAGACAGGAGAGGTCTCTGCACCATGTGCGTCACCTCCCTGGCTGGGGATTGAACTCCAGGGTTGTCGTTCTTCCAGGCTGAACTAGCGGCCAGAACAAACCCGCTATCTGGCCCCTGCTCAGAAGGACCTGGCAGGATGTTAACTGCAAATGCTTGAGTGTTTGTATTTTTCTTTTTAATGTTTTATTAATAATACAATAGTTTATTTTTACATCATTTTGCACTTCTTTCCATCTCAGTTGCAATCCCTGTGGGCTTCCCATCACCAAATCACCCATGCGCCATCATCATAGTCCCGTGCACTCCTCCCTACCCCCATTTTTGATCCCATTCTCCACTCCACCCATGGAAATTATTGTTATTTTTTTCCCTGGTTCTGGTTCTTTTTGCTCCTGCTATGAGTGAAACCGTCTGGTATTTTTCTTTTTCGTTCTGGCTTATTTCACTAAGCATGATCCCTCCAAGTTCCATTCATGTTGCTGCAAAGGGCATGAGTTTATCTTTTTTGATTGCTGAATAATATTCCATTGCATATAGGTATCATGTCTTTTTAATCCACTCACCCGCTTTGGGGCATTTGGGTTGACTCCATGTCTTTCCTATTGTAAATATTTTTTAAAAAGATTTGTTTATGCATACAGAACTTGGGTACAGGCCAGAGGTGCAGGGGCGGTGAGAGGTTTCACCAGAGACAGAGTGGGGAGCAGAACAGGCAGATCTATGAAGTACACTGCTGAGGGGAGCAGCAGGTGAGACAGGAGAGGTCTGCTGTGCCCTGTGGTCACCTCTGGGGCTGGGGATCAAACTGTCACCGAAGTGACTGCAGCTAGGTTACAGTGCTGCACTTTAACCCGCTGTGCCACCAGGGGGGGCCGGTAGTTTTTTAATTTTTAAAATCTTTTTGAATTTACAAGTGAACTTATCATTGGTCAGATTACCTGCATGAATGACTGAAAAGCTCTGGGTGGCCGTTTGAGAAAACCCCGAAGTCATCTTTGTGTCCTGTTTCTCTCTCCACGCAGGACTTACAGCTTCTGGAGGACGGAGATCTAACCTTGATAGGAGATCGGGGCACCACACTGAGTGGGGGGCAGAAAGCCCGAGTCAACCTTGCCAGGTAAATGGCCTGTCAGATGCCAACGTATGCGCTGTCACATGGCACTTAGCACTGGGCCCTGCTTCCTCAGAGGCCGAGCGGGTAGACCTGGCTTACTGTGCAGCATGGCGGGTGCACCTCACTTTCTCTGTGGGTGCTATAGGCATCTCACTTACTGCAAAGCTTTCTAGGTGAACCCCACTTAATGCAAGATGCTGCCAGTGGACTACGCTTACTGTGGGACACTGCAGGTGAACCTCACTTACTGCAGGATGCCGTGATCAGACCTCACAGAGCAACACTGTGGGTGATCCCACTTGTACAGGTGCTGCAGGAAGCACTTGTCTTGAGGGTACTCTTGGCTCTGGGCACAAGTGTGCCCCTGGCGTGGAAGGCTGTTGTGAGCCGTGGGGCCTGTGAGCTTCTGCTTGATGTGGCTCATTTTCTAGGGCGGTGTATCAGGATGCGGACATCTACCTCCTGGATGACCCCCTGAGCGCGGTCGATGCGGAGGTGGGCCGGCACCTGTTCGAACTGTGAGTTGGCTCATGTTTTTTTTTTTCCCCCTAAATTTATTTATTTATGTATATAGAACTGGGGTACAGGCCAGAGATGCTGGGGCAGCGAGAGGTTTCACCAGAGACAGAGTGGGGAGCAGAACAGGCAGATCGATGAAGCACTCTGCTGAGGAGGGCAGTGGGCCGGTCAGGAGAGGTCTGCTGTGCCATGTGGATCAGCTCCGGGGCAGGCGGCGATTGAACTCATGCTGAGGTGGCTTTAGCTCCTCAGTGCTGTGCTTTAACCTGCTGCACCACCAGGGAGGGCCCCGGCTCGTGTTTTATATCGTTCCTGCCTCCCAGGAATCGTCTAGATTTCAGGGCAAAGGAAGCTTTCATGGTTCTCTTGAGCTCTGGGATCCTTCGTTCCCGTCCCTTCCCTCGCTGAAGACCCACTGGAAAGGAGCCACAGTCGGGAGCTGGAGGAGGGGCTCACGATGTGGGTGGTTGCACGCCTGGGGGCTTAGGGAAGACACACATCCCCACTCCTCATGCTTGGTCCCTGAGGCTGTGCTTGCTGGCTGCGGGCCCCAGGGGCCAGATTGTAGTGTTTCTAAATTTGAGGTACCATCTTACATTACTGTGGAAAATTTAGGGCACAGCTCACTTCCTGATAAATGTATAGGCCAGACCCTTGCCACCAAGGCCTGACGACTGACGACTGACCACGATCCAACTGACCACGGCTTAGTTGCCTCAGTCGCTTCATGGCCACTAGCTGATCCTTCACGCTCGTGCGGTGACGTGTTAGGGGCAAAGCGTTCAGAAGCGACCCCAGCTCTGTGACAGGTGTGCGGGTGCACGGGGTGAGGTGTGGGTTTGGGGATGCTTCGTGATGTCTAGAGCTTAAGACTCAGTGTGGCTGCGATCAGTGAAGTTGCTTCCTGGGTCCCGCGAGTCTAGCAAACCCCGCTGTGGAGGGTTAACTCTAGCTTAAAGCCAGGCATCTGGAATCTGGCTTCTGCCCTGACTGCAGCTTTGGCTTTCTGGAGCGAGTTTACTCTGGCCCTTGCTCAGCCATGGACACGGGGTAGCTCTGCCGTCTTCTCAGCGAGTCATAGTGCACACCCTGCCGGACGCTGACAGGCATCTGGCTCTTGATGACGCACCGTCCTCCCCACCTACGGTCTTGCTGTCTTTCTCCTCTTAAAGGCCAGTGAGTACTCCGCTCTACATTTATCTGCTCTGGGGGATGTCATGGTGCACACGCCCAGGCCAGCCAAGGAGGACAGAGCCGGGCAGGGGCCATGCTGGTGCAGCGTACACTTCATTCTGCCCCTAAGGAATTTGTCTCTACATGGAATCTGTGCAGGCAAAGTCCTGGGAAAAGGCTCCATGCCTGGTGTGGAGACATCTGACAGAGACGCTGCGTGTGCTAGCTTGAAGTGGAAGAGGCAGTTCCAGACATCCAGTTTGGGCTGGAGAGCTCGTTGGGGCTGGGCTTCAGGCTGGGAGGGTATGTAGAGCCGGAGAACGGGGTTCCCCTCTGCTGTGGGCAGGAAAGCAGAAGCACAGGTGTAGGAAAGGCAGAAAGGCCTGTGGAGGAAGACCAGGTGCATTATTCCTGGTGCAGGACAAGTCACTAACGGACGGACAACTGCGGCCCTCAGGCTGGAGCACCCTCACTGGATGGTCTCCGCACAGTTGTGGGGCTGAGAAAGTCCACAGTTTGGGCAACTCGTGTGTGATGAGAAACTACTTTTCCTCTTGCTGGCAACTTGCTGTTTCCTCACAAGGCCGGCACAGCGAAGGGCCCCCTTTCAGAAGGGCACTGTCCCATCCATGAGGGTTCCCCTAGGGCCTCATCACCTGCCAGAGGCTTTACATGGGGTCACAATGGGGCTGTAGGCTCCAAAGTGTGAATTTAGGGGACACATCCAGTTTGCTCTGTTACAGATTGCCATGAAGTCACTGCCAATGAGGTGCTTAGGGAACAGAATTCGTCTCTGGAGGTGGGAGGCCCCGATGGGGGTTGAGTCTTTGATTTCTCCTCACGCCTCTCCTGGGCTCCCCTTGGCCTCATCTCGCCATGTCCTCACATGGTCTGTGCTCACCCACACCCCTCATCCTTATCCTCATCCCCTCCTCTTCTGGGGACACCACCGCAAACAGCTTTGTGTTAACTTGGTGACTGAGGTGCTGGGGATGGAGGCATCGTCGTGTGAATTGTGTGGTGTGGGGAGATTGTCCTTTCACAAAAGGTCCTCAAAGGCGAATGAAGGAGATTCGAGTGGTCAGAGTGGTGGACACAGAGGCCCTCTGGGCCTGTTCCAGGGGTCTTGCCTCTACTCAGTGTGGGGGGCTCGGTGGGTACCCTGCGTTTGTCCACCAGCACCTTCATGTGAAAAGTGCTTCAGGAGCAGTGAGGCCAAGCACCACATGGCCTTGCGAATGTGCTGTACCTTGTGCCAAAAATGGTGACGTTTTCTGTCAAGTATGTCTTAGCACCGTCACAGAAGTACAGAGACTCTGGATCTTTCCCAGGACAGACAGTGGGCCGGCTGATGCTTGGCTCAGCCCCCAGCTCAGGTCTGACCCCTGTCCCACCCCCTGGACAGGGACCTGAAGTGCCCTTCAGCAGAGACAGATTCCCGCCAATCCCCATCTGGGGTGCTGGAGTCCCCAGAAGCTCAGGCTCCAGGGTCCCCACTTCCCTACCTCACAACTTGCAATCTCTTGTCACCTCTCTCATAGGAATCTATCTTTCCCTTTAGCACAGCGTTGGTGGAGCATCGTGGGGGCGTCCCTGGGGAGGACTCGGCTCCACCTGCCAATCTTCTTGCACTTTATCACAGCAGCTGCTCTCTCAAGTTCTCCCCCCAACACGGGAGGTATTTATAAAGTCCTCTCGCACCTTTCAGGTTTAATGACTTTGGATATACACTTGATAGAAGCAAGCTTGTTAAAATTGTCGTTTGCTAATCAGAATCACATTCTTTGGGGGAACTTAAGGCAGGGAGCACGAAGGCAATTTAGGAAATCACTCAGCATAACTGGAGAATGTTCTCAACGAGTCAGAAAATTGGATTGAACAATACACCCTGAAAGATGGCGGAGGCGTCAGCGCTCGGTGTCGGGAAGCCTTTGTCTGAAAGGGGAGTGAATGGCCCTTTGCCTCGCCATGAAGTTTTCTCTGTCTCAAATCTGTCTCCAGGGTTATTGAGGTCCGTGAGCTGCATGGCTTTTATGGGGTACCTGAAGTGGATTCTATGATTCTCTGGGAGTGGCCCCTAATGTACAGGTGCCCCAGCAGCTGTTTCCAGCTGTGTATATCTGAGAAAACCCCGGCTGACCAGACACCCCTCCCACTGCACCTGTTCTGTGGGTCTGTCCTAACCTTCCCTCCCCTCAGTTAGTTCGCCCTTTTGCTCCTGGCCTCCCAGAGGCTCCTTCACACAGACTGTGGCTTCTCTCCTCCAGGGTCACTCGTGGTTGCTGAGTGGTGAACCCCTCACACCGTTTCTGCAGTGTGACACCGGGTGTTTGGGGTGTGCCCCAGATGGACTGAGCCCTTTCTCTGTCTGCCTTCTGTCCAAACAGGGCGATGGGCCTGGCAAAGGAGAGGAGAGAGGCCTCCCACCTTCTGCCTTTCTGGTCCCTCCAAGGCACTTCTGGGCTCCTGTGCTCTGCAGCCCTCAGTGGGGTGTCAAG
>NW_004567111.1:8039552-8051017 GCF_000260355.1 Condylura cristata
CCCAGCAGTAGGCTCAGGAGAAGGGGACCGGATTTGAACTGCGGTCAAGGTTAACACCCCAGACTGCTGATCAGACTTGCTCAGCCTAGGGCCATGACCTGTGTTCCTGAGATTGGCCCACTAGCCAGGACTCCTGTCTCCTGTCATTGGTCCATGGGGCCCAGTTCCAGCTACTTTCTTACTGGAGGGATGAGGGATGCAGGTGGGCAGTGTCTGCGTTTATAATGTCGGAGTACTTGGAGGAGCTGGCTGGAAATATCTTTTCAGCTTAACCTCTGAGGTGAGGCGGCTGAGAGAATTGGCTTTTCCTTTGAGCCAATGATCAGTTTCCACTCTGATATGGGCCAGTTAGATTCTCCTCCTTGATATTCATGCCCAGGAGGCTTTGGGCCGTAATGATAGAGGATGTGCTTCCTGGATGGTAACCCTATAGACTGATCAAGATTGTGCTAACATTCATTTTCCCATCGCGACCGATTTGGGAGGAAGCATCTAGAAAATGCATTCTGGGGAAGGTGACTGAGAATTTAAGTCTTCTGTGGTACACATCTATGTATATATCATAAGACGGAACGAAATGTATACACTTGGAGGTGACAGCGATCCGTCTTCCACCCTGACACAGCAATACAAAAATCCATAATTCACTTAAGTTTCACTTTGCAATCCCAGTATAGCTCAACTGATTTTCATCCTGGAATACATAAATAGTGTTTAAGCTAATTTTTTGGGGAAAAAAGAGCACCCCTACTAACAACAAACCCCAAAGAGTAAGACTTAACAGTTACTGCCCCCTTCACTGGACTGCTTTTGTAGGATTTCTTGGCAGAGCTAAACTCTAGCTTGCCACTCGTAATCCGGGGACCTGGTCGGCTTCAGTAATGACTGATACTTACATTTAATTTGTACATGTGTTGGGCCTGGGTCTGTATTGGTATTTGAGCCACAGACCCTTGACCCCTATATTGTCTTTGTCTCGTTAAACCTTCTAAATGTATGTGTGTTTGCTTCATTGGAACACCCCCATGAATGTGTTTTTTGCCTTTCTAGGTGTATTTGTCAGAGCTTGCATGAGAAGATCACAATCTTAGTGACTCATCAGTTGCAGTACCTAAAAGCTGCAAGTCAGATTCTGATATTGAAAGATGTAAGTCATGTCTCTGAATCCCTGCACCTTGCTAGTCCTCAGGTGTGTTGAAGGGGAGGCCTCCAGCAGGGTAGGATCCTGGGATCTGTGGTCACCTCTAGCTTCTTCTTGATGTGGCTGGCCCTCTCTTCTTTGAGCTGGTCTCCACGCCTTTGAGGATGAATTCCAAGACATTAGAAATATCGGCTCGAACTTTGAAGCCTGCAGGGTGCATCCAGTCTCTGCCGCCAAGTGCCCAAACGAGACCTGTTCTAGTGATTGAAACTGTTGAGGGCGATCATAGAACACCGTGGTTTTCCTCTAAAAAATAAAGAGGGAGTCACAGAGTGTTAGGAGGAACCAGAGAGGCTGAGGCAGGCTTCGCGTCTGACCAAGGTGGCAGCAACCTCGCAGCCCATCCCCTGCACAGGTCTTTGCTTGTCCCCCTGTGGTGTGGGGGGCTGTGCAGCCATGGGGAGTTGCGTCTCCACAGTCAGGGGGCTTGTGTTTCAGATGTGGGATATGTGTTGAAGGGGCGAGGACACTCTCAGAGGCCTTCTAGAAGCGGGTGTCTTCCCTGTGCCAGGAAGCTGCTGTCACCTGCAGGGAGGGCGGCTGAGCCAGGACCACCCAGCAGGGGAGGAGCTGTCGGAGCTGGCCAGGAAGGTCAGGGCAGCTGAGGGCAAGTGAGCCTGGGGAGCATGGCAGGAAATGTGCTGGGGGTTCAGGGGGGCTGCAGGCCCGCCATGGGCTGGAGGCCAGTGTCAGTCCAGAGCAGAGGGCTGATGTCCTTGATGTTCGCTGGAGGGGAAGCAGCAGAAACAATTAGAGCCCTGGGCATTTCTGAAGACAGGAATGTGAGCGCAGGCACGTGGGTTAGGTTCTATAGCTGCATAACAACTTGGGAAAGCAGACAGGGGTCATCTCACCATTCTGGAGGCGGCGAGCCTGGAGTCTGAGTCCTGGGCTGTGCCCTGGCTAAAGGTTCTTGGGGCGAGTCCTTCCTGGCTGCCGCTAAGTGTGGGCTGGTGGCCATGGCCCTCGGCTGTACTTGAGCCTCAGCTGCCCTTGACCCTTGGGCGCCCTTGGCCATCCTCTGTTCTAATGCAGCCGAGCTCTGTAGTGTCTACCTCAGTTGTCACCTGTGCTGTGTGGGTCCCAGAAGTCACATTGGAGTTGGAGTCCCCTCTATGGGCTGACCGCATCTGAACTCAACAGTGTCTGCAAACAACGTGCTTCACATAGACACGCATTCAGTGGTCCCAGGACTGAAGTTTATGCGGGGCTAGAAGAGTCACCCTTCAACGCGCAGGGCTGTAGGCTGGCCGGGGCATGGGGGACAGTGAGACACCGGCAGGCTCAGCAGCTGTTCATGCTGTTGGCTTGTTCTTCTGTGCTCGGCACCTGCGTCCTTCCCTCTCGTGTGCACCACCCAGAGGACCCAGGTCACATCCCTCGTTGTGGATCAGAATGCTTGTTAGTGCCTTCAGGCATTTTACTATTCCGCCTTCCCCATCCTCTTGATAAAGTGGTCTCTGCAAGGACTGTTGCCTACTGTTCCAAGACCTTGTGGGTACCTCTTCCAGGGAGAGGCATTTCACATTGAGACGAATGTTAACACACAGTTGACCAGTAGATAGAGCAGGGCATTGCGTCCTGACGTTGGCTATAACTTGAACCATCCTATCTGCTGTTGACTGACAGGCGACCTTTTCGATAAATGAATTGATTGGCACATATTTTATAAGAATACACATACTGTATTCTTACAATAAAGTAACTATAGAGAATAGAAAACGTTCTTAAGTGTGTTATCATGACAAGATATTTACTGGATTGAACTATATTTATTGGAAAATTGTCCATGTGTTGAGAGGAACCTGGAAGTTCAAATCTGTCTTGCTCAAAGGTCAGCTGTAGCATGCTGGCAAAATTCTTTTGTTGAGCACCCCCTTGCTGCTGAGGGTGGTTACTACAGGGCAGAGAGGCCTGTGTTAAATCCAACACATTTCCCCCTCAGGATGGTGAAAGGCAAAACCTCTACCTCCTGAGAAGCACTTTCAGTCATTGATTCGCTTCCCAAAGAACCAGAAGCTCAACTTGCTCACAATTAAACAATTTCATGGGCAGAGGGGTGGAACTAATGTGATAAAACCTCCAAAGGTGTCAGAATTAAGAGTACAGAATCAAGAGACAAGACAGTAGTAATCAGTCTACCAACCCTAGATGTTCTGGGGACCCCCTGAGTGCTCCTTTTAATATTAGCAAAACAACCAGCCATCCACTGATGGCACCCCTCGATGAGTTGGGGTCCAGCATTATTCTTTATCTGGTCCTATCTAACAACAGAGAGGGGTGGCAGAAATCTAGCTGGGAAAGAAATTACTGCTTCTACACCAGGGCTGTTTCCCTGGGCATTATGCAGATACTCAGTGGAAAGAGGTAATTTCATTGAGTAACGTGTATGCAATTTTACCGCCCATGTGGAACGAGATGTGCTATATCCTGAATGATTTTCCAACATTGCAGGTTCCCACTGTTCTGCAGAACCCAGAAGCATCATTGGATTTTTCTCAGATCACCTTGGGGGGTGGGGAGGTAGGAAGAAAGGGGTGTTCCAGGTGTGGTCCTGACCCTTCTGCCTCCACTTGCTGGGTTTGTTTTGCATGCTGGGATTTTTGTCTCATACTTCAGTTAGATAATTGATCATGGCTTCATGGGCAGAGAACACCGTGAAAGCATGTGCCGGTCTTTGATATGGCCTTGTGCGTAGGGGACTTTGTGTGATGAGTTGTCACCCGTGCTCAGTGCTCTTGATGGGCTGGGGCAAAAGTGGCAGCCTTGTTTCAGAAAGCCTGGCTGGCTGCTTGCGACTGGTGGCAAAGTTTGGTTTTCTTGGCTTCACGTGCATGGACTCTAGGGTTTCGCTTTGACTGCATACATGGCCTTGTCAGCTCAGTGGCCTCCTGGGTGGATTGTTGTAACACCTGGTATGTTGCCTTCTCAGTGGGGGCATGCTGAGGGTGGGAGGCAACTTTTCAGTCAGTTCCATGAAGGTGCTGTTCAGTGGCTCAGGGTCGGGGGGCTAATTTCCCACAGCTCTTACCCCAAGGGGGCATTTGATCCTCCCACAATGGTGCGGAAAGATTTGAGTGACTTTTACCTGTGTGACCTGTTGTGTTCACCTGTGTATCAGTCCACATTTGCTCCCTAGTTCAGGCTGATCTTTGCAGTTCTGCTCTCTATACCAAGCTTTTATCAATTTGTACATTTTCTAACAGCTGGTACTAATACTCTCTCCAACATCTACATTTTTCTTAAATGCACTTGGTTAGTTATCTCAGTGACCTCCATGTTTAAAGAAGGTTACACTGTCTTCTAAATCCCCAGCCCTGGGTTGGCAGAGAACGAATGCTTGGTTCTGCATTGCATTGAACTGGGCTGGGTTTGTCCATCAGACTTCTAGACCTAAGAATAATTCCCCCCCCCCAAAGATCCTAATGTAAGCCCACTTAACTTTCTCTGATTCGTGCTAAATTAGATTAGTATTATCAAATGAAAATGTACACCTCTCAAATTCTTTGTTTTAGGGCAAAATGGTGGAAAAGGGGACTTACACTGAGTTTCAGAAATCGGGGGTAGATTTTGGTTCCCTTTTAAAGAAGGAAAATGAGGAGGCTGAACCATCTCCAGTTCCAGGAACTCCCACGCTGAGGAATCGGACCTTCTCCGAGTCTTCCGTGTGGTCTCAGCAGTCTTCCAGGCCCTCGCTCAAGGATGGTGCTGCCGAGGGCCAGGAGGTGAGTCCTCACCCGCCCCCCGCCCCCTGGTTCCACGTCCTGTTAGGGCTCGTGATCTCCCCACTCTGTTCACGACCCTCTGATTATCCCAGAGACTTCAAGGTCTTATTCCACAGAATTGGTAGCGTTGAAACAGAAAGAAGGGAGCAAGCATGGGGTAGCATTCTCCCTGGGTGCCCGATGGAGCCTCGCAGACACATGCATTGGATATGACAGCAATGTGGAGATCCTAGGTGTATGTGACTCACCGATTTTAACACTCTTGAATTTGCTGGAGATAAATCCTGCATGCTCTGGTGACCCTTTTGTGTCCAGCATCTTAATTTTGAAGCCTGCATCCTGACACGGCCCATTTTGGGTCAGCTACTTGTGTGTGGGGGAAGGTTCCGGCATTGCCGGTGGTTGACCTTATTTTTCTGCCTTGGTAGATGGCTTGTGTTCAGCCAGTCAAGTGTACAAAGGAGGGGGTAAAGATGCATTTATTTAAAGAAACAATGTATGAAGGATGCTTCTTTTTTCTTTCTATTTTTTTATTTATGCATGCAAGAACTGGGGTACAGGCCAGAGGTGCAGGGGTGAGAGGCTTCACCAGAGACAGAGTAGGGAGCAGAACAGGCAGATCGAAGTACACTGGCTGAGGGGAGCAGCATGCAAGGCAGAGGTCTGCCGCGCCATGTGGCCACCTCCGGGGCAGGCGGGAATCGAACTCATGCAGAAGCGGCTTTAGATTCTCAGTGCTGTGCTTTAACCCGCTGCGCCAACAGGGAGGGCCTCGATGGTCTTTCTTAACTTTCAAGACTGAGAGCATGTCCTGCCGTCTTTGAACCCTCAGAGATCAGCACAGAGCCTGGGAGTCCCTGTGAGGCTGTAGTGCACTCTGTGTCCTTTAGGAGAAATGCATTCAGATTCCCTTCAGAACACCCTCACTAATCAAACCAGGAGCCCAGCTGATTCGGAGTGGTACTCAGATTGTTCTCTTCAAACTCAAGTTCCTCTCTGAAACACAGAAGCCAGATAGATTTGGTGTAGATTATCCTTCCTCTCCAAAATCTCACCACTTCAGATTTGCTGTCAGAACTCAGGGTGGTGATTTTACTAACATTTTTAGCTCTTGCGGTATTCCCCTCCTATCTTTTTTTTTTTTTTATTACAAAGTTTATTTTTACATCATTTTGCACATTTTTTTTCCCATCTCGATTGTAATCCCCGCGGGTTTCCCATCACCAGATCACCCCTGTGCCACCACCCTAGTCCCGTGCATTTCTCTCCCCCCCCCCCCCCGTTTTTGATCCCCTCCTATCTTAATTTGGAATAAGTTTCTGCATCTAGACTGGAATCAGGGATGGAGATGAGTATGTACTATTGCTATTTCCCCCACTAAGAATAACCTTGTGTGAAGGATGTTTCAGGGTTTTTTTTGTTTTTATGTATATAAGAGCTGGGGTGCAGGCCAGAGGTGCAGGGGATGAGAGGAGTCCCCAGAGACAGAGTGGGGAGCAGAACATGCAGATGGACTGAAATACACTGCTGAGGGGCGCAGCGGGGAGAGGTCTGTTATGCCATGTGGATCAGCACCTGGGTGGGGATTGAACACAGACTGTAGTGGCTGGCAACAGCTCCATATACCTGAGGCTTAACTTCTTGCACCGTCAAAGAGACCCATTTCCATATTTGTCATAGATTGCCAGGCATGGGGTGTTGGGTCCCTGTGCACGCACGTAGGGTTTGAGTAGACATGGCCATGCGCCCTCCCTAAGGGAGACACCCTTAGACACCCTTTTGCACACCTCGTGACAGATGTGGGCACTGTCCAGCTTTTGTGTGCAGAGCGTTAACTAGAATTTTTCAAATTTGGGGGTGTACATGTCATTCAAATCTTAATTTTTCCCTTCACAGCCAGAGAATATACAGGCCACGCTACCAGAGGAGACTCGGTCTGAAGGAAAAGTCGGCTTCAAGGCCTACAAGAATTACTTAGCAGCGGGCGCTCACTGGCTTGTCGTTGTTTTCCTTCTCCTAGTAAACATCGCAGCCCAGGTAAACAAGGGCGAGCTTTTTCTGTGCCTTCAGCTTAATAGACTCAGGAGGACTTTCTGTACTTAGATCTGAGACTGACTGCATTTTGTCACCCAGTGGAGTCGGCCTTGAAATATGCTGACTTTGAGCAACAAAATAAGGGGTGTTTGCTGGTTTGTATGTTCATTGCAAAGAGCTTCTCAAAACACCAGGAACCTGCAGGTGTTATGTGACCTCAGACGTTTCCAACCTGAGCTGAAAGTACCCACCGTGTCTCCTCAGCGCCTCTCCCTGAGCTGCTTTCGGGGTTCATTCTTGGGGGGTGGTACGAAAGGGAAGTTTTGACAGTCTGATTGCTATTTCCGTCCACCAGGTTGCCTACGTCCTACAAGACTGGTGGCTGTCTTACTGGTGAGTTGTTTCGCCTGAGGCTAAGCGCTGTGAAATCCCTGTGACTTTTCACTTGCTCAGACTCTGCTGGGCTCATGTTTTGCTCAATCTCTGCTGTTGTCCTCACTTCCTTTCCCTGGGGAATTTAAAGTTCTTGCTGGTGGAGTGTGACCTGAGGTGGGCTCAACCCACATCTGAGCCTCACCAGTCCTCAGACCATTCTGGGGCCTGCAAGACACAGTTGAAGTAGAATTTTTGTAAGGTGGACGTACGCAGGGGCATGTGACCCAGGAGTCATATGCCAGTGTCAAATGTGTCTCCCAGTCAAGGTGAATTTTTTTTCCTGTCTAAATTCCATCAGTGGTGTGATGTTTTTTCTTCTGTCTTCCGTAGGGCAAATAAACAAAGTGCCCTCAACGTCACTGTAAATGGAAAAGCAAATGTCACCGAGATGCTCCATCTGAACTGGTACTTAGGAATTTATTCAGGTAAAGTTGAATCATCTGGTCCTTTATTCGAGAGTCAGAGGTGCTTACAATGAGCCTGTGTGAGGAACTAGGTCTTCAGGGAGTAATTCAGTAATGTCTTAACAGACTAAGAGAACGAATCACATTTATTCTGTGAATTAATTAGAAGAATTATTTTAAAAATCGACGAGAAGAAAGAGGTTGAATGAAGACTCTTCATTTGCACCGTACTGGATTTTTGAAGTTAAACCAGGATTGAGCATTCAGAAAACCAGGCCCTGGAAATATGTGGCTATTGTCTATTCTAATAGGTTGCTTTCGCTAAATCTTATATCATTATATGGATGGGCAAGGGGATTAGAAACGGATCCCCAACCTGCAGTTCAGATTGTTCCAATTCTGTCTGAATAAACCCCAGCTTTTATTGAACTTAGATGAAATCCTCTGGCAGCAAGGCCCCCCAAATAAAAGCATTATTCCCCTTGCAGGTATGCAAAGCTCCCTTCACCATACTGCTCATCTCTTGGGCTTCACTAATTACCTCAGAGAGAAGCTAAGCAGGGAAAAATCCAGTGTCTGGGAATTAGGATTCCTTCTCTTTCTTACCTGGAGATGACAATGTTATCGCGTTCCCAACTGTGTGATTAATTTAACATTTGGCTTGCCAGCCTAATATTAACACAGCACTGGGCGTTCAACAGAGTGCCTGGAATGTATGTAGCATTGCATACTTTTAGAGGATATCCTCATCTAAAATTTTAAGTCTCCCCACAGGAAATGCATATACAAGGCTTTCTGCAAAGATAGAGTGCTTTATCTTTGTAAGGACCTACTCCTTGAAATTTAGTATTTATTTTGTTGATCATTTGGCTCAGAAATGTAAATCCATGAGCTGTTTACCTTCTGAACTGGTGACTAAGTGAGACCAATGGAAGAAGGAAGAAGGTCCTATTATTATTCATGTGGAATGATGACAGCCTAAGGAGAATGCTGTGGATGGAACTGAGCAATTTGAATGGCTTTCAGAGTTTAAATAACAGTATTGTGTCATCTGAAGAGGAAAAAAGGGAAAAAGTCACTGATGGAATATTTACTATAGAAGTTATTCCCACTTTATGTCACATTGTGAGCTTAGACGATGTTAGGGGATTGTTTTAATTTTGCATGCATAGTGTGTACTTATTTGTGTCTTGTAAATAAAGCAACGGTTTTAAGTGACTGTGTCCCTTTAAAAATATTTCCATAAAACGTTTGGGAGGTTAGTTTGGTTATCTCCCATTAAAAGGTATTTTATGTTATCTTGCAATTCAGGTAGTTAAGAGACTTCCATTTGCAACTTCCTACGATAGGCCTTAAAATACATGTGTAATTTCTCCAAGGAAATAATTTCTCCTCTGCCTTGTGCATTCATATTCTGTTATGAAAACACCACTGTTTTTGATTAAGGGGCATGTTGTAAATAATGACATTTGGTAAATGGAGAATGGAAGAGCAAATATTTTTTTTATAATTTGCTTTCTTGTATCTGAATTTTTCATAACAGCTAGAATTGAATGAGAAAATCCAGAATGAAGTTGTAGTTGCTACGTGATTTTCCACCCCCCTCCCATATAGTTTCTGTTGAATGAGAGGCAACTTTATATTCTTCTTGGTAAATGGATCTTGTGAACAGACAGAACTCTTAAAGAATCCACATGGTTTATGACATACAGTAAATGGCTGACAAGCTGGTGGAGAGCAGTCTCTCTGAGTGACGTCTCTTTTTCCAGGCTTAACCGCAGCTACTGTCCTCTTCGGTGTAGCCAGGTCTCTGCTGGTCTTCCACGTTCTTGTTCGTTCTTCCCAAACTTTACACAACAAAATGTTTGCGTCCATTCTGAAGGCTCCAGTATTGTTCTTCGACAGAAATCCAATAGGTAAGCCCCACCCCACGTTGCTCGGCAAAATATGTCCTGTTAAGTCATTTTGTATCTGATTACATTTAAGTATTTGAAAACGAGGTCTCGGATGCTTGGGGAAAAATGTCTACACTTGCCGATTCATCCCGTTTTTGTCTCTACCAAAGAAAATGTGGACATATTTTTATTCCAATATTGTATGTATGTGTGTGTGTGTGTGTGTGTGTATAAAAATACGTACTTTGCAGTGACTCTGGAAGCCATTTGCCGTGTGACGTGTGAAGTGGTGAGTGCAGATGCATTTCAGTGTAGTGACTGGCCGCTGGCTGTCCTCGGTGTTAAATGAAATCAGGGCATCTCACTCCATGAGGCTGGCTGTGTGTTTCACTGCCCAGCTGCTCCTGGAACCACAGTGTTCTTGCACATGCCGTAAGGACAAAGGTCCACCTGAAAATGATGAAAATGAGTTAAAACGCATAGTTAGCAGGATGCAATCATCCTCTTCAATGAGCCTTTCTAGGTCTGTATTTTTCATGTCTGCTGTTTGGTTGCATTTTGGAGTCTGTGTCCTACCTGCCAGGTAGGTTTCCTGCAGTCAGTTTCAGGTGATGAGTGTACCGGGTGCTTTCCAGCCTTTGCCCCACACCTTCCTCCTTGCTGGTGCCTGAAGGCAGCCTCCTGGCCGGGCTCCTGTGAAGAGTTGGTTCATCAGACTCCACCCTGTTCCCAAGGGAGCACAGGAGTGACTTTGGCCTGGACACTTACCAGCCGGTTACCAAGGCCATTGCGAGTGGATCTTACTGAGCAGGCAGATCTCCAAGTGGCCTGTTGTGGTGTGGCTTAAAGTACAGATTCTGCAGTCTACTGCCTGGACTGGTCACTGGTAGTGACAACTGGTCCCAGTTGCATCCTGCTTCTGTCTTGTCATTTCATTACTCTGTGCCTTGCTTTTCTTTTCTTTTTTAAAGATTGATTTATTTATGCATACAGAACACAGAACTGGGGTACAGGCCAGAGGTGCCGGGGCAGTGAGAGGATTCACCAGAGACAGAGTGGGGAGCAGAACAGGCAGATCAATGAAGTCCACTGCTGAGGGGAGCAGCGGGCCGGTCAGGAGAGGTCTGCTGTGCCATATGGGTCACCTCCATGGCGGAGATCGAACTCCTGCTGCAGTGGCTTTAGCTTCTTAGAGCTGTGCTTTAACCTGCTGTGCCATCAGGGAGGGCTGCCTTGCTTTTCTTACTCAAAAAAAGGGGTCATGACCCACACCTACTTGTCAGTATACTTCTGGAATTTAGTGGGGAGCTATCCACCGTGCTTAGAATGGGGCTTGGCCTGGGTGAGGGCAGGATGCAGCTGTGTGGGAACTTCCTCACCTGAGAAACCAAACAGTGACTGGACTTCCTGTTTCCCAAGGTCTAGATGGGAATGAAATTTCTTCTGGAAAGCATCTCATGTGGATGGAGTCAGCAGCAGTTGGGTTGTTTAGTTCAGTGAGAGCATGTGGAATGGGAAACTAAGGAGGCTCATGCTGACCTGGTCTTGTTACACGTGGTTGTAAGGTGCTGGGGAACATAAATATTATTTCGGCTCTGAGTTGTTCTGCCCTGCCAGTTGATGTGAAGAGTACAATCATAAAGTTGGGAGCCTTCACTGGGACTGCATTTCTGTTACCCCAGCCTCTGAAATCCTATGTACACAGTTAACCCTGCTCTTCATGTTTAAGACCTGAACCCTTTCCAAATGCTCATTTACATGTATTTTTTTT
>NW_004567111.1:8052117-8073089 GCF_000260355.1 Condylura cristata
GTTGAGTGCGGGAAGTTAGTGTGTATAAACTGATACCTTATTTGTTTTCAGATCATTTTTAATGTGATAAATCCTAGGGGTGCTGGGTAAACACATTAACTCTTAAAAATTGGGATAATGTTGATGTGTAGCATGCGACAGGTTTCAGGAGCACAGCATTATAAACCAGTATGTCTATGTGCTGTGTTACCACACCACCAACAGGCTAGTTCGCCTTTCACTCTGCAATTCTCTTCTCTTTCTTTCTTGTTTTTTTATTTTCCTTCTTGTCTTAGTATATCACCCCACTGCACAGGCAAACCCCTCTCTGGGCTTGTTGACCACTCCACCAGGTGTGGAACCCAATCATTTGTCACTAACCTTGTGACTGACTATCAGAAAGGCTATAGTCAGTGAATAGGGTCAGTAGTTCTTCGCGGACTTGAGCACACTGAGACCATAGGTGATACCCAAGCGTGACTGTAGCCTCGAATTCTCTTCTCCTTCACCCCATTTGCTCCTCCACCCCCTCTTCCTTTGTGGTCACCCCTACTTAGTTCTCAGTAGCTTAAGAGTTCTCTTGTGTGGGTCCTTTAGGTTTGTTTTTTTCTCTCGCACATAGGACTGAAATCACAGGGTGATTGTCTGTGTCCATCTGAACTTAGTCACTGAGCATAATCACTCTCGGTCTGGAAATGTATAAAAATGGGTTCAACTTGCATGTGGTCTGAGGATGGCAAAGCTAGTTTCCTTCTTCTCTTCCTTACCTTCTTCCCTCTCCTTCACCTCCGGTTCTTATCCTCTCCTCCTTGACTGCATTTGGTATCCGTACCATGCGTGTCTATGAAGAAGCTGCCGCGGTCATCTGCCTGAGCTGCTGACCCCTTGGCGGGGTAGCTGGATTGTAACGAAAGGCTGCGTTATGGGTGCCTGTACAGACTGGTTTTGTTTTCCTCTGCTGGTGGCAGACCTCGGCCTGCCTTCTCCCTCGGCCCCATTTGCTTCTATCAGAGCAAATCCCAGGTCAACAGTAAGTTGTTGAAAGATTAAGAGAAGATTTCTGTTTCCAATGTGAAGGCGTTTTTCCTGGCACGGACAGAATTCACTTCCTTTTTCACATCTGGCACAAGAGGGCAGCATGGCCTTCGCTATGCAGACTTTGTGAAGGGTGCCCGCTGAGTGGCAAGTCCCATGGGTTTTATATTACCTTCCTTGGAGGTTCCATTTATATAGTTGGGCTCTCGGTCTTCTCATGTTGATGTGGAATTCTAAAAGCACAGTCATGGTTTGTTTGAAATACGAACTCTTTATTCCTGAAGTATCCAAAACCAAACTGTGAGCCAGGTAGAGCTGGCTTTTCGGACAAAGTTGCTTGGATTTCTCTGTTGTCAGCTTCTCCCCTGGTTGGGGGAGAAGACAGCTGCTTACACCTCGGTGGGGTAGCAGCGCTCTGGGCCCCTGTGTGGACTGTCTGCACGTCTGTAAGATGAGTGTCGGGGCATAAATGGGAGCAAATGGTTGCCTGCATTTATAACCTCATCTGCAGAGGCATTTTATTCTCCTCAGGGCTTCTCCACAGAGAAACTCTGGCTCTGGGGCCAGGGTGTGTGTTGGCTTGTCCTGTGTTTCCAGGTGTTATTACAGCAGCACAACACTTACCTGAGTTCAGGGACCAGGCTCCAGATAAACATTTTTTTATTTGCTTCAATTTGTTAATTTGGCTCTGAAGACATAGCGCCACCGGCGTCACCGGTGTGTTTGTTCTGGGGAAGGCCATAGCTCACGCTGACGTCGGCCATTGTGCTCACTGCAGACCACGGGGCTATTTCTGCCCTGGGTTGTGGGTATGGGTGCCTGTGCACGCCCCCCGTGTAACTCAAGTCCGCATTTCTCTCTTTAGCAGTTGCGTTCAAAGGGCTAAAAACAAAACCCTCTAAGAAGAGAAAAGGCAACATCCCTGGCTTCTTTTGGCACTGTTAATTCTTGTAGGTACTCGAGGGTGCTGAGGAGAGAGAGAAAGGTAGCACTGGGGCTTAACAAAAACAGTTTTGTGGTTCCTTAATGCAAAATCTAGAACTCCCCAAGGATGAACATTTCCAACAAGACTCGGGGAGAGTGAGACGCGCTAGATGATCTCGCAGACAGACTATCCCGAAGTGGAATGTGCGTGTGTAGGATTTGGGGTGGGGGTGGGAAGAGAAGAGGGTATTGGAGGTTTGTTTTGCATTATTCTGTTTCTTGCACTTAGAAAGCGATTCCTTCTCATCTGCTGCCGGTTGCCAGTGAGAAGTGAAAAGTGTCCCAAAAGCCACATAGCGAGCCTTTTTGTACCGTCAGAAACACTGTCTCATTCTATAATTTATAAGATCCATTGTCAACAGGCCCCCGCTGTCTTGCCAGAAAGAGAGAGTCATCCGTGCAGAAGAATGCTAATTGCAGGGATACTTATCTGTTTATTCAGTTCAAATGACCAGTAGAGTGAGTGCTCCCTGCATATTTTTTTTTAACAAGTGTAGTATTTCCAGCACTGTCAAAATTACCTTGACGATAATAGGCCTGTTAAATTATAGCTCTATGAGTTCGGAGCTAAGGTGGCTTTGCTTAGCACACATTAATCTATGCCTGTTCACACAAGTGATTCTGCTGAGCAGGTAGCATGTTCGAACAAGAAATACTGGTCCTAAAACCTCTGATTTATGGTAGGTGTTGTTTTGACAGCATCATTCAGACGATTTACAAGGCCAGGCTCCATGTTCAAATATTTCTCCACTGTCATCATTCGTCACCGACATAAATATTCAGCAGTGATGCCGGAAAATTGGTAATGTGCCCATTCGTGCCAAATCACTCACTGTGTTTCCTTTCAAGTGAGATCTGTTGTGGATATGGTTAAAAGAAACTAGGGGTTTTCTTCCTTGAGAGCAGATGAGCTGTGAGAAAGGGAGAATAAGAATAACAACTATCGTGACAGCTTTCATGTCCTCATCTGCCTAGGTTGCTTTTAATTCTGGCTTAAGTCCTGCGGGCTCTTATTTATTTTTTCCTTTTCCTTTCCTTGCTTAGTGCATGTCCTAGAGAATGTATTTTTATGTACATTAGTTAGTTTAAGAGGCTTTTTGTGTTCAAAGGAAGAAGTTAGTCACCATCAGAAAAGCTCTGTTGCAAAACAAAAACACACATTTCCCTTTTCATTTTTCCTTGTTAACAATAACAAATGCAAGTGACTATAAAGGGTATAACACAAAAGATTGCATCAATCATAACGATTCTCAATAGCTCCACAAATATTATTCTTTTAGGTTTGAATGAAACAGCTAATAGTTTGAAGTAGGTGTGGTAATTAAATCCTGTCAGTTGTCACATATTAAAAATAATGTTTTTTCATATATAACAATAGTTGTATGTACTTAAACTCTTATCAGGGTGATATTAAGTCATATTTTATGGGAGTTGCTCATTTACTGCTAATACTATCGTGAAAGCTTTTGTTACAAGTTTAAATAGTTACATAGTTACATATATTTGATTAGTATTGCTATTCTGTCAGCAATCTCCAGACTGGGGATTACCAGAGTACTTGTCTACAGCTGGTAAATATTGCGCCATTTGGGTGGACATTTTTAATCTGTTAGAATGTTCTGATTACTCTTTGTTCATGTGTTTTTGTTTTCTTTTTCCTCCGTGACAATTCTCTATGGAGATACTTACAATCCGGTAGCAGAAATCCCTGTGTCTATCTGTCTGTAGTTGTCTAGTGAGATGTCAAAAAGAGGGGGTTTGTGGGAACTTGTGTTTTTTCCAAAGGGTTAATCATGCACTGGTTCAGGAAGTTGAAGAGTGACATTTTTACTTGATTGTGTTTTTTGTTTTCCAAAAGCATACGGATTGGGATACGTCTACCTCAGACTATAAGATCTCCACTTCTGTATGAAATCTTGTCGCTATGATGTCACCAAGCTCCTAGGTTTTTGTTGGTTTCACATCTGTGTTGTCCTAGCCTTGAGCTGACTTAAAGCCCAGTCACTGCCTAGGATTTCCGTGTCTGGGGTCATTGCCTCAGTAATTTGGCATCATGACTGCATGGGCTGTGCGGTAGAATAGTTCAGATGTTGTTATTTTACGTTCTCTCCCACCTGCTAACTCAGCCTTGGAGTTCTTTGTGACGGGCAGTCAGAAAATGTGAGACGGTACATTTATGACAATAGTCCATTGCTCAAATACAGCCGTCTCAGGGGAAAAGGCCCTGTTTTGCTGGGCCTGTTTCAGCAGGCATTCAACTCGGCAAGTATCTAAGAGAGCCTAATAGGAGCAAAGCAGGGCCTTTGGCCACCAAGTGGGAGTCCTGGGGATTTGCTGGATTGAAATTCTCTGTGGTTTTGTTGCAAGTGATTACCCTCAACGACCTGATTGGGAAGCTCTACTATGACACTGTGGAGAACTTCCATTTACATTTTCTAACTGGAATATCTTCATGATCTGTTATTTCTTGTCTGCCCTCCCTTTTATTATAAGCATTATTATTCCTATTTCAAGAAGAAAATGTAGATTTTTACAGCATGAAGTTTCAGTTTCATCACACATAATATTTAAAATTTGGTTGCACTTTATATCAGATCTTTATATTGTAAAAATAATAGTACTTCCGTGTCTTTGGCCTGTCTGTTGGGTCAGCCTTGTGCTCATGGCCCTCACTCTGGTCAGCTGTTGTTTTCCTGCGGAGTTCTCTCACAAGGGAGTGGGCACCAGGTAGCTGCCCAGTAAATATGTTAGCTGACTGGGAACAAGGATGATATTTCAGGAGCGTATTTGCATTTTACCAGGCCACACCTGTCAAGAACAATGGGACTTCCACTGGGTGTTTATATATGAAATTGAATGTGTCTTAAGAACTTATTTGCAAAAGTAAATTGGATAGATTTGTTCCAGGGTAACCCAATGTGAATTGAGTTGCCTGACTGACACACACAAAAAAGTGAATAATGGGTTGGTTTACAAGAGAAAGGGAAGTGAATAACTCTGGGAAAGATTGGAAGAGTGGTAAGTTGCTGAGAGTGTCCTACCACTTAAGATGACCAATAGCACACTGGCAGCTGGTGAAAAGCCAAGAGACAAGGCATGAGCCAAAAGGATAAGAGACTCCCCCAAGCCTACGTGTCTGATTTTTATATCCAAACATGGCTTCTAACGCCACCCTCAGGCCCCAGCATGCTGCCCTTTGGTGATGCTGGGATTTGTAGTTCTAGTGTCTGGGGTGGGGGCAAAGTCCATAAAACCTGTCTCTGGAGAGTTCGTTCAGGACGTCCTTTCCCCCTAACAGATTCAACTATGTGAAGTAGATTATTTATAGTGGGCTTGGCTTCTGGAATCTAGTCGCATGAAGGGACAGCCATGTGTGTTGCTTCTTTGGAAGCTGTGCTTCACGGAACTAGACTTTCCCAGGTTATAGCTCGCCTCTTATCTGAGGAAGTGAGGCCCCCACTGCATGTGCGTGGGGTTTCATTGTGCACTGAAGACAAAGATTGGTGCTTCTGTAGATTGAATATTTGGTAGCTTGTAGTTATGCCACATAAATGACATGCCCCGAAGAGATCCTGAGGAAAAGTAAGTTCATTTGCAAACATCACTAGACATTGAAGAATTTCCTGGACAGGTGGTTGAGATGTTGCTCTCCCATTTCCTCACGGAACACACCTTTCAAATAGCTGTCAGGTTTCTCAGTTGGCCCTGGGGTTCTGATTGGTAAAAGGGGGGCCTTTTCACCCAACCAAAATGTATTGGTTCTCTACTAGCGGTCAACTGCAGTCCCAAGCTTTGGGATAAAAAGTCCCTATTATCAGGACATTTGCACATTTAAATAGCTGCACAGTGGATTGTTAAATAAAATACTATTCAGCATCAGTATGCTGGAGAGTCTATACACATATATCAGCACAGCACATGTACATACATACATGCACATTCATACACAGCACATGTGTACACACACACACATTCTTACACACTCATATCTGCTACCGGAGCCCTGTGTATTTCTTTTTCATAATAAATTACGTAAGTGGTTGGCCTTGGTTTCATAAAATTCCCAAAAACTGTTCTCCTGGAACTTCAAGATGAATTGTTTGCAAAATGAAATCACACCAGTGGGAGTGTGAAAAGAATTTAGGAAACAAAAGTCAGTGATTCTTTATTTAAGATCATAATCTTGAAGCTTCCAGTAACTCTACCAGATTTCTAACCAGACTCTTAACTACACTCAAACACTTTCCTGACTCACCAGGCACGTCTGGTGGCTGGAGACATCTCTGGGAAGTTTAGTAGAGAGAGGGGGAGGGAGGTCTTGAGCAGTCCCCTCAAGACTTTTTACAGTGCTACACATACTTTGACCTTAAGTCAAACATCCATAGTGACTTCCCCTCCCCATAAGTAATATTATCATGAAATTACCTATGAGTGTTTGAATCCTCTTTATCAGGATTAGCCTTGCAGGAAACCTCTCCCTTATTTAGTTAGAAACACATTAATATCTAGAAGATGACCAGCTTCCAAGTACACTTTGGAATGGAAGTTTGTTGAGCTACAGTGGTTAAATAAATAGCTATCATCAGATCAAGTTCTTTGTTCTGAAATGATTCCTTTTCCTTGCTTCTTTCTTTCTTTGCACTTACATATGAGTAGATTAATTACATGGGCAAATGTTTCAACCTTTTGTACATCTGGGGAGTCTAGAATCTTTATCAGGCATTATTCCAGTTATACACTGCAGTTCCTCACAATAGGAGAACCCTGTGCCCAGGTCTGCAGTAGGAAGAGCGTGGCATTGTCAAACAACAGGTAGGTGTCACATCAGCAGGACATCAGCAGCCCTGGTTAATTTTCAGCCTAAATCCCTGATTCAGGGTTTGTAAGTCAAAAATAACTAATGATTGTAGGAATTGTTCTTTTGCTTTGCTGACTGATGCCAACCCTTGCTCTGATTGATTGAAGCTCACAATCCAAAACTAGAGTAATTTTTTTTTTAAAGATTTATTTATTTGTGCATACAGAACTGGGTACAGGCCAGAGGCTCAGGGGTGGCGAGAGGCTTCACCAGAAACAGAGTGGGGAGCAGAACAGGCAGATCAAGGAAGTACACTGCTGAGGGGAGCAGCGGGCGGGTCAGGAGAGGTCTGCCACGCCATGTGGTCGCCTCCAGGGCAGGTGGGAATCGAACTCATGCGGAAGTGGCTTTAGCTTCTCAGTGCTGTGCTTTAACCCGCTGCGCCACCAGGGAGGGCCAAAACTAGAGTGATTTTTGAGGGTGTGGAAAGAAAAACAAGGCACCCACACTTTTTGCTGTCCTACGCAGTTATTTGCAGGGGTCTGGTGTATGTGGCCTTAACCTAAAGTGTCTTCTCACATATGTGACTCCATGGATGTACATCAGCACCCGTGCTTTGAGATGAAGTCAGAATCATGGATGAGTTTTTTTACTGCCTTTCACAATTTATAAATAGATGAAGCAGGAGGAAGTATTGTTTTCTTGTATGTCAATGTGAATTTGACTTTTTTTTTTTTTCATCAGAATGAGCTGGTCTCATGAAATCTATTTCCTTTGGTAGAGCTCTATATTTATAATTCCCATTGGGGAGCATAAGATGGTAGTAACATCTTAAAATCGCATCTTGTGCTGCTATAAATCTCTGTATTCTCCATTTTAACTTAGCATGAAAGTGGAAAGGGTGTCAAATAGGGTTTAATGAGGTCCACCAGGGCGCTGTGTTGTAAGCAAAAGTATTTCTTTTGGGTGCCAACTTTTAATGTTAGTCTTGATATGGCCCTGTAAATGAAAGGAAAATAAACACACGTTTCAAGATGATGAGTAATCAGTGTCACCAGAAAATTGCTCTTCCTTGACTTCAAACTTAAATAGTTGTTGACATAAATAGCCAGAGTAATAAAATCGGAGCCAGGCAATCAGCCATTTATCATATCATCAGCTAAGTCTTTCAACCAGGTGAACAGATTTACCTCTCGCATTAGGGAATTCTAAATATCCAATAAAGAAGCTTCCTCTCCATGCCGAATTTTCTACCCAATCAACTCTCCTTTCACAAAGGAGAGTGTGGACATGGAAAACTTCATTGGCCTGGCTCTCAGATGCCTTCTCCTTTTGATTGTTGCTGTGTCAAAGACCATAAAGTTTCTAGAGAGAGGTAGGTTTGAAATTGTATGTGACAAAATGAATATTTTCTAGGCTTGGGATAAACACTGGGTTTTAAAAAGTTTTTAGAACATAGCTCATCTTTTCTACCCCCCACCATTCATTCTTATGTCTTTTTCTTAAATTTGCTGGGAGATGAAAGAGAACTTTGTCATCAGAAGATATTATGAAACTATTACCGTACAGGGTATTTAGATGTTAACTGGTAGGTCATTATGTCCAGTTCTGCTAGGAGCTAAGCTTTGGAAAAGCTGGGCCTGTCAACTCCCCTGGCCCCGTGAAGGGCCTCTGGATGAACATACACTGATGTGAGCAGCAGTGGTGTGGGATGTGTGGAGTGGGGAGTGTGTGTGAGTGAGAAGATTTCTTTGTAGCTGGGTGGTCGCACCAGAATAGGACTTACGTTTTGGATTCCACGGAAGAGATGTGAAATTTCAAGTACACAATAATGAACCGACCAATGAAGTGACCTTTGACTGTCCTTTCCTCAAAGGAGAGTGATTTTCCAGTAGTGGTTTTTGAACCACCATGTAATTTGAGATCTGCGGTGCGTGGTGGTGGCGAGAACAGACTTTGGAGACAGTCCATCTGAGTGTGAATCTTGGTCCTGCCCCGTAGGCAGGGGCAGTTACTGTTTGGAAGTTAGTCAGCCCCTCTCTGCCTCAACACTGTGTGGTGGGGGCTGCAGTATGTTGGTGTGTGGGAATAGAGAGAATTACTCCGTGTAAAGTATTCAAAACAGCGCCTAGCAGTAGCTGACACTGATGGGTTTGGATCATTTAAGTAACATGATGACATTTTAGGATTTTGGGGGGTTCTTAAAGCAAATTCAAATCCAAATGCATATGCTAATTTTGATTAAACAGTGGGAGCAGGGGACGGGTGTGGGTCTGTGTGTGTGTGTGTGTGAGAGAGAGAGAGAGAGAGAGAGAGAGAAAGAGAGAGAGAGAGAGTTCGCAGATGCAAGGAAAAGTTGATGGAGGCCGGAGACTTAACATGCCACAGAGCAAAATCAACAGTGTGTCTTTTTGATTGTTTGGTTTTTTTGTTTTCGTTTTTGTTTTCAACGGGGCTTAGCTTCATTCTGGAGTTCATTTTAATTTAATTTGGTTTCACGATGAGAGCTCAATTTTGCATATAAGTACCAAACATCTGGTTTACTTTTTGTTTGAAAATGATACGGCTGAAGTTTATTACAGAAGTCTATTGTGTAATTAAGGAAAGACAGTTTGAAATTTTATAAAATAAGTTATATTTAAATGGAACTTTGGAATTATTCCAGGGCAGTGGATAGACTTCTTAAGAGTAGCAGGAACTTAAGATGATTATTTTTTAAAAAATGTCCCTGTCAAAATGTAGAACTTCTATGTATTCACCTTTTTCAAAAAGCATGAAAAATGACAAATTTCACAAGTGAAAATTAAAGTTGACTTAAGGCACTTTTAGACTGTTGAGCCTTCCAATTTTATTCATGGGATGTTTTTAGAGACATTTTGTGGTTTGTTCACTCCAGTTAATTCTGGGCAGTCCTTCTGCGTTTCTATCCGATGGACATTCCTAGACTTAAGAAGTTCCTCTTGCACAAAATTCAGCTAATGTAACCAGGGAAGAGAATGAGATTCCTGTTTTGTCTTATACCCAGTAAATTGCATCTCTAAAGCACTGAAAGTAGTAAGGAACCCAACAGAACAAATGTGACTCCTCAGACATGCTGTCCAGTGATGTTAATAAACCAACAATGTAAATGTTCTCAGCCACTGGCTGAACAGAACAGTATTGATGTATGTGAATAAGTACCACATTTTGTGTCTAGAGACCGAAGGGTGAAAGGTGTTTGTGAGTTTCACATCTACCTGCCAGCTAGTTGTGTGGGTCGTTGGACAGGGAGCCCTTAACTAGTCTCGAGTCTTAACTACTCAACCTCAGTAACATGTAAGAGACCTTGAACTCTGCAACCCAATGATGTTGCCCTGCTGCGGGGCTCGCTTACAAGTAATTTGATTTCCAAAAAGGAAGAGAAATTACTTACAAGTAGTTTGATTAATAAAAAGATAAGGACCTCCCTAATGGCGCAATGGGTTAAAGCATTGCATATGATGCTCTCAGAAGCCACTGCAACATGAGTTCGATCCCCAGCCAGGGAGCTGACTAACATGGCCTGGCAGGCTTCTCCTGACCCCCCCGCTGCTCCCCTCAGCAGTGTATTTCAGTCAGTCGGCCTGTTCTGCTTCCCACTCTGTCTTTCGTGAATCCTCTCACCCATTACACCTCTGGCCGGTACCCCAGTTTTGTGAGCATAAGTAAATAAATCTTTATAAAACAAAAGAAAGCCAGGCCTGGAGCCTGGAGAGGGTACCCATCCCCGATACCGTGCAGAGGTCTGTTGCATGACAGAGGTTTTAGCTGTTGGCGGTACCTTCAGGTTCCCTATCAATTTGAAGATCAGCCCAAAGTATGATACATTTGGAATATTTCCCTGTGTCTCATCGTCTTGTGGCAGCATCGTAAATTCATCTGACAATTTAAACTTATCAAAATACCCTCTCGTCCAGGAGCTCACTGCCACAGCCCCTGCTCCCCAGCTCCTGCTGTACAGGGCAGGCCTGGGCGCCTCCTCCCGCCCAGTTCCTCTCATTATTGTCCCCGTTGGCTTTTCTGTGGGAAGCAGAGAGAGAAGATGCCTGTCACTGAAAATCAAAGCGCCAGATTGCCCCGAATCATCAATCAGCATACAGATTATAATGCTGCGTTTATTAAGCGTCTCCATATGCCAGTGCGTGCTGGGAATTTTGCATAAGGTAACCAGATATACCATATTCTGGGTCCTCCACGGGCATTTTCTAAAGGTGTGTCACCCATTTCTAGGTATTATAATCGTGTTCACAATAATCATGGCTCTTGAGGAAAAGGGGAACATGTTTCCCTTAGGAGTGCCTAAGAAGCAGAAGTTTCCATCCTGTTGGTCAGAAACACTTTCTCTGTACGCAGTACTTGAGAGAAGGATTTTTCCACTCCTTGGTCTGCCCCTTCCTCATACTGTTTATCCAATTTTAACATGAACTTTCTGACTTTTACCAATTTTCAGAAGCATTTCACATCTGCATTTGTTATGAAATTAGTTCCAGAGCAAAAGGGATGGGTTGGGGGAGAACTTTCATCTGCAAAGGTTACTGCTCTGAGAACCAGACCATCACATCAGCTGCTTCTCATGACCCCAAACGTTAAGAGCCTTCCACCTGGGCCTGGTGAGGTGGTTTTCCTCTCAGATTCATTTGACGGGTAACATTGTAGTCTCAGGTGTACAGCAAAATAATTTGATATGTGTGTTGTCACATGATTGGCATGGTAGTGGTAGCTATTCCCTCTGGCACAGAGTAATTCTAGTGCAGTGAGGGTGGTTGTCTGTTGTCACTGTGCTGTGTAGAAGGCCTCATGGACCGACTTACCTGCTTGTTGAGAGTGCTCATCCTCCAACCACGTTTCTCCACTCCCCCACCCCCAGCACCTTCATGCTCTGCTCCTTTTACGTGTTCAGGGCTTTCAGATCCCACATAGAAATGAGCTCATATCTCTTTATCTCTCCCTGACTCATCTCACTTAGCATAATGTCCTCAAGGTCCATCCACGTTGTTGCAAATGGCGGATGTTCCTTTCATCTCACAGTTGAATAAGATTTCATTGTGTACATAAAGTCCTATCTTTGCCCAATCACCTGTGGAGGGACATTTAGGTTGTTTTCATATCTCGGCTGTTGTGAGCGATGCTGCAATAAACGGGGGTGTATATACATGTCTTCAGTAACTTGTTTCATTTTTGTTATGACTTTTGGAGTCAAGCTTTTATAACTCTCCAGCTGATCAGATATTAGGAAAATGTTTTGACGTTTATAGTATTTAGTGTTAGGATGACATGATGTAGAATCAGATTATTATAGTGAGCTGCTCTTTGACATCCAAAGCTTTCCTGGGAAGATTTTTTGTTGTTGTTGTTTTCCAGAAAACACAGCACTTGGTATAAACCCTTTTTTCCAACTTGAAGGAGACGGAAAGTGTGTGAGTTCTCAGACCCATTCCAAGGTGTCTGTAATCTTCTGTAAGCTTGTAAGACATGCTTAAAGGGCTATTGGGAAAATGCAGTGTTTGACAGGACTCCAGTGAACTCTTAATGGGGGGATGACATGGTCAGAGTATTAGGAACTGGAGTGGCTACAGAATGCAGATCTGAGAAGGTTGCTGTTGGGAGAACCACAAGAGGATGTTAACTACTGGAATCCCTCCCAACTGCTCTGTGGGTCTCAAGAAATGAGGGTGCAGGGGTGAATAGACACTTCAGTGAATTCTTCTGTTGGTCGACCAGTTAGTGATGTGAAATGCCACTTAAAAAAATCTTTTTCTGTTTATTTATTCAGCCTTCCTGCATGGTACACTTTTCGCAACCTACCCCTTCCGCACTCACAAATTGTAATGGGAAAGTCAAAGAGTCCTCCATCCATCTTGTTATATTGGGTCTTAATTTTTTTGTGGCAATATTTGAGCTTTGCTTTTTTCACTTGTTTGTCTGCTATAGGAGCCAAACAATGTTTGGAATTTCGCAGGAAAATTGCGTCCGGGAAATCTTCCTATTTTATCTATACAAGGATCCACCTTTTATACTGAAACACTGTCCTTTTTCTCCTTTGTTTTATCATAAATATATATTACAAGTCATCTCTTTGTTACTTGTTCTGTAACTGGGGTTTCCAGGCTACATTCTATTCTGGTTCTCTTTGTAAGAAATCAGAAATACGGAAATAGATGTTTTCCTGACTGAGTCCTGCATTGCTGCTGGGGAAAGAGTCTGGCTCCCCAATGCCCAGGCCGGCACCCCTCTTTGGGCTGAAGACTCTCCCTATTATGGTCTTTGTCCAATTGCCCTAATCTCACTTCTCAGCTCCTCTTCAAATCTGGACTAAAGCATATAAAGGTTTATTTATCAAAAATGTCCTGAATCTTTCCCTCCCGAGCGTGTCAACCAGAGTCAACAGGGCAAGAATGTCTATGTGGCTTTACATTCCCAGGATATCTTGTGTTCTCTCTCTGTATTGATCACACCTCAGAAGATTCTGAAAGCCTTGGATTCTTGAACCCTCTTGTATTTTCTGCTGAGTTTGAGAACACACATTAGACAAAGACAGAGACAGGTGTCAGTGTTGCACCAAAGACTATACACACAACAAATAAGGAATTAACCTAAACAGCCCCAAATGAGGAACTCTGTGCTTTGAGCTGAGAAAGGGGGAAAATGCTGGGTTGGACTTTGCCCCCTTAAGGTTTCCATTGACATCTCACTGCTTCTGCGGTCTCCACCCACTTAGCCAGTCTACCTCTAGCTGGTCCTGTCTTAGTGCACCTGATGAAAATACTGGCCATGTCAGACGAGAGGTGACTGCTCTAAGTAAACCTTTCAGTGCTGAAACACACAGCTCCCCTCCCTCAGAGGCTGGCGAGTGCCAGGAGATGGGCTCCTACGTGAGTGGCATCTTTGCACGCCTCCCGCTATTATTTCATGAGACCGAGTTTCAAATGCTGGTAAGGAACGCAGTTAAGGTCATGGTCAGAAAGAGCTTTGATGTCCTGCAGAAGCCTGATTTTCCCCTAACATGCATGAAGAGCTTGTGCAGCACAGCTCTTAGGGAGCTGAATACTTGTTCCTATAGGTTACAAGAGCAGACATACTCTGGCCGTGATGGGGATTTCTGCAGAATATGCATTTGAGGGGAAAGGAAGTAGAACCTGTATGCAAAAATTAGCTATGGGAATCCATAATCTAGCCAAAGATTATCCTGCTACTCTGCTGGTCAGCTTTCCCGGGAATGCTGGACAGGTACTTGCAGGCCTGCCATTAGAAAATTTGATTGTCTTAAATTTCAGCTAAATGATTTTAAGCCCAGTCTCCATGCATGGAAATTTTGACTGTTCTCAGATATATGTGTGTGTGTTGAAAGAATGCACAGGAGACTGTTAGCTGTAGGTGTCTTAACTGTCCATAAAAAAAAAAATTCATGCTGTTCTCAAGGTTACTACCAGTTCCCACCTCTGGTAGATGGGAATAATGAGGTGGTGGCTGTTCATTTTGTTCTTTTCTGCAAGGAGACGTGTTCGAATTCCCTATCGGGTGAGTGTGCTGCAAATGCCTTAGCAGACGGGTGCTTGCCATGAGGCTTTCCCTTGCCCATTGATACAGGCTGTGGAAGCTCCATGGGCTGCTGTCTTGTCTGAGGGAGACTGGGTGGGGCGACCCTCATCCCTGGTGGGCACCTCCAATAAGCAGATGCTACATCAGACAAGTCCATGATGATAGGTCAGATTTTTGGTGCTCACATTGTGGTGAGGAAAGACTTGGGAAGCGGGAGACCTCCAGAGAAGACAGAACAGTGGAGACATTTGCCCTGGGGTGAATAAAAGGGCGGGAATGCAACTTGGGCAAGACAGGGGCTTATGTCAGAATGAACCCAGGGTCCAGGCGTCCTTGTGGTTCAAGGAGCAGGTTTCCAGCTGTGTTGCCAGCCAGCTCCCTACAAGGGGGACGCTAAGTCATCAGGGCAGCACACATCAGCATTGATGTATCAGGCCCAGAATATTCCCTACAGAAACCTCTCCTTCTGTAGAAGCCCCAAAGGTGGCCACTCTGCGGGTACCAACTTAGTGCTGAATAACAATGGAATTTGGCCCTGGGAGGAGTAAAAATCTTGAAGCTGCAAAGAAAGAACTAGAACGAAGAGGCAGGGGGAGTCTGCTTTTTTACTCATTCCTTTTATTCAGCTTCTGAAGATCCTGGGGTGGGGGGAAGCCCCTCTCACCTTGTGCATGTAGACGGGCATGTGTTCTGGAATGTCACTGCCCTGGTTGATGGAGGGGCCTGGGCTGAGGGGGCTCTGAGAACTGGGGACATTTTGCATTAGTTCCCCACGCCCCCAAAAGCTTGCTCTGCTGTTCTCACAAGCCCACTTCCTAGGTTGGACCTGACATGGGAACCACCTGGAATATTCCTGTTGTTTTGAATTTGACCAGCAGTTATCCCCTTCACCCACCACTGCCACCTTTTACTGACACAAGCTCAGGTGGGCTCTTTCCTCACCCTGTGGAACGCAGGGCCATCCTGTCCCCACACAGGCCTCGGCTCTTATAATGTCTATTTCATAAATCACAGCAAATGACAGATTCCAGGTAGCGGCTGAGAAACACCAGTTTGGCTCATGTCTTGAGGCAGGGGTACAAACACCCCCATCCTAGGGTCCCCTGCTGGACACCCTGTTAGTCACCACAGAGTGGGGTGCGGTCAGACGTGGAGGAGGGGGTCACTGGCAACTGTGCACTGAGACCTGACCTGAGCAGACTTGGGGGGCTGCTGTTCATGTGTTCCCACTGAACTGAACAGAGAATGAGTCAGAATTTTCCAGCAAGTGGGAATGGGTGGTTTTAGTGGCTTGGAGCCTGGTCCCCAGGGAAAGGCGTCCGCTTGGCTAGAGGGTGGTAGCAGCAGAATCAAAGGACACAGCGCGTGTGAAGGTTTCACGGTGAAGAATTATTCTGTGTGGTTAGATGCCTGAGCACACAGCCTTTCTCTGTTTGCCAGTGTTCCATCTCCATGGAACCTCCTAACTGTGGACCAGGGGTGGAGTGGAGGGGGTTGAGGGGTGGGGAGGGATCCGTTTTTTTTTTTTTAAAGATTTATTTTCTTTATTTATGTATACAAGAGCTGGAATATAGGCCAGAGGTATGGTGGGTGAGAGGATTCACCAGACACAGAGTGGGGAGCCAAACAGGGTGGGGGGGTGTTTGACTGAAACGCATTTCTGAGGGGAGCAGTGGGTGAGACAGGAGAGGTCTACTGTGCCATGTGGGTACCTCCCTGGCCTGGCTGGGGATAGAACTCCTGCTGCAGTGGTTGCTGACAGCTTGATAGTTCTGAGCCTTTAACCCCTGTAGCACCAGAGAGCCCCCCCCTTTTTTCCCCTTTTAAACTGGAAGTCATTTTAACCTGTCACCAGTTTTGTCATTATCTGACTCCTTGTTCACCCTTCACCACGCTTAGCCATTGATTCTTTGACTTTAATTTAATTGTATCAGTTATAACTCTAGCCAATTCTGTCTTTGCTCTCTTTATTACTCCTCACAGCACCTCATAAAGAGGAGAAAACCGAGCACATTTTATTATACACCTTCAGCCCATTAAATTATTGTGTAAAGAGTTAAAGTCTGTACTTGTGAACACATCACTTGGAAGTCCACGACAGATGAACATACTGCCTGGAGGTATTTTTGTCGTTATAAACAATGACTAATATTTAGTAGCTATTCATCTACCACAGCTTATTTTACTTGTAGGTTGCAGTAAAGTTAGTCCTGGAAAAGGCATTGAAGTCACCTCTCTGTGCAGAGACAATCTCACTCTTCATGCAACTTACGGAGTAAAGCTTTCTAAAAGCTTTTCTTAGTGTCAGAGATGGTTTATCATAAGAAAAAATAGGACTTTTTTCCATTAAAAAAATACTGTTCAATGGGTCTTCCTCCTTCTCCCCTCATTCCTCAAACAAAACAAACAAAACAAAAACAAAAACCAAACTTAAGTGCTTAATCAGGGCTCCAGATGTTTGTATGTATTTATTTATTTGGATATTTATAGTGTTTTCTGTCAAGCAGTTTGCCTCCCTGGGTGCATTCCAGAAATTTTGAAAACATACATGCAAAGCCACAAAGATCAAAGACCTGTGTCTTATGAACGAACTCTTGGCGGGCACGTTAGCCGAGTTCCTAAAATGATTCCTATTAAAAGAACCAAGTGAGAGCCCTTACTGTCTACATCGTGTCTTGAAGAATAGTCTGGAAGGGGCCTGCCCAACTTGGAGTTCTTCCTCCCCTCTGAGCGAGGGGCACTGGACTCAAAACCCTCCCAAGGTATAAGAAGTGCAGTTAGCCGTGGACACCCCATTCTGTTGTCCATGTTTCTGTTGCTTCTTCCTTTAAAACACGAAAAGGAATTTCGTTTCATTTTATTTCTCCACCCTGTTTGGACGTTATTAATTCTCCCAAGAATTAGAAGTATGGACTTGTTTCCTGTATTATTTTAATAGTATGTTCTATGTACCAACTAAATGAAAAACAAGCCAGGCTTTTGTGCGTGTGTAGTAACAAATTAATGCTCTGTGACCACTACCTCAGAAAGGGGGTGTGCGGTCAGTTCTGGGGCTGGCAGGGTCAGCCAGAGGCAGGACAAGCAGGAGCAGCGTGCTGCTGGCCTGTGTAAGGAATCGCCACCACACGTGGGCTTCTTTGATGAGCTTCTTACTTGAATGTTTTCAGGGTGGTGGATTCCTTGTAGACGTGGTCAGGGCTATCGGGGTATTTTCTCCTCCACCTAAATGATCCTTCCTGAGCATCTTCTCTTTTGGGGTAGTGGAGGGGTAGAGGGCAAGGTGTGGGCGTGGGCAGCTCGTAGTCTGTGAAGTGACAGCCTCGCAAAGAATCAGTGCTCAGCGTCAGCTTGTCTTGGGTCGATCATTCTCTCTGGCTCTGGCGCTGTCTTCTTTATTGAGGTAACATTGGTTCTCAGGGCACAGGGTCACCTCTCCTCAGGTGTATGTTACCTGCTGTGTTAAACCAAAGCACCCTGAGCCTGCTGCCTACCTCCCACCCAGCTCCAGTTTTCAGCTGCAAGGGAGTTGGAGGAGTTTTTCTGCACTAACAAGACTGCTTTGTATTTAGGTCATTGAAACAATGAATTTTTAATGTCCGTGAACCACCATTTTCCACACAGGATTTAACGCAAAATTGAAAACCCAAGGCCCAGGCCATTAGCCCTCCAAAAGGCGCTTGCTGTGTTTTATGGGTGCGGTATTAACCTGGTCAGGTGATTGCCCTGGGCTGACTATGGCTCAGGTGTTTGGTTCTCCACTCGCGCTTTTCACACCGGCAGGTTGACTACCCATGGGTGAGAGGTGAAATACATACAGATGGTACATTTAGCTCAAACTGCAAGGGCATTCTCTGTCCTCCATGTTAGCATATTTTGAGAGGTCCCTTGGCCTTTGATCTGAGATTGGATCTTTGAGGAATCCAACCTGATTATCATCAGTTAAGAACTTGACTTGGCATCTGCTCCCCAGGTAATTCAGGCTGGGGGACTCTCCCGAACACTGCTGTCTACCCAAACCACAGTTCCCTGGTGATTTGTTTCCAATTTGCAATCTCCTTACAGCAGTAATACAAACCCTGCTCTCCCTTAAGTATTTATAAAAGTATCTCATCATTTCTCTACTGAAGTGAGTTTGCATACAACTGTGTTCGGAATATCATAATTTACTGACATTTATTAAATCCATCGTGTCTTGATTTTACGAAATGTATTTTAAACTTAAGTTGAAGTCACAACTACACAGAGAAACTGCTTTGTTGTTAGGAATTCTTTCAGCCCTTAACTGGGGTGGGGTGAGGGAGTATTTTTCTAATAGAATTTTAATATTTTATGTCTATGAGATAAGTGATGGCTTCAGCCTGCAGGTTGTTAGCACCACTCAGCAATTACACACATCATTGTGGAGTTTTTACACCCCAGAAATGAGAAATCAAATTAAATGTGCTTGCCCAAGTATTTTCTCTTTCCGTCATCGGTGTTTAGAATAGTGGGAAGATCTTAAGTTTGTGTATGAGAATTATGAGTCTTACTAAACTGTGTTGTGAATGGTGTACAGGGAAAGAAACTCTAGGTTGAGTTTGTGGCATTATAATTTCTATTTGTGTGTAGCTCGTCACCCCTTTTTAGTTTGGGTCTTCAGCTCTAACTGTCATGGGAGCGGAAATTGAAATAAATTTTCAAATGATCTCTTAGCCAGAACTATGCTGCTAGGACCTGGCAATTAAGGTAGGAGAATGAATGCAGAGTTCCCTTGATTTCATGTCCTTCAAGGCTTATGCAAAGGTTTTAGATCAGTTCCCACATGAGGGAGAAAATATTTGAGCTATGTTTTCAGTGTGGTTAAAGAAAAAAAAAAGTGTAAAATAAAAACAACTCATTAACTAATGAATTTATTCAATGCCCTTGAAAAATAGACGTTGAAGCAAATGCCAGGTGCTACCTTCCATGAAGTGAAATTGGACCCAGGAGCCTCTGCATTCTAGATAGTCATTTTGGACCTGGCCCTTCACCCTGCGGAGTTCAGGCATTACCAGGCCAGTTACCAGATTCTGACAGAGGTCCCGGCTCCTGGGCGCCACCGCAGCTTGGTATTCATTTTGGGATTTGGTGTGTGTCTGCTGTCCCTTATCCCCCCAGAGCCCAAAGTCTAGCTCTACCTGGAGCAACTTTTCTTCTCTTCCCGCCCACCAAGCTTCGGGCATCTTTTCTGTCATGCCATCGGCTCTCAGGTGCACTCTTCCTTCAGGACCTCTTCCTATTACTTTCTAGAATAATGTGCAACATTTTCCTTCCATAGACTCAACTTTGTCCATCTGTACCTCCCTTGCTCCCGCGAGCGGTTCATCTTTGCTTTTCATCCCCAGTGAAGCTTGACCTGGAAATGCAGAGCTCAGTGTGCTCCCGTCTGCTCCCTTTCAGACACATTCATGTCTTACTCTGCTGAGTTCACTCGGCGTCCTGTTCTTCAGGTGTATCATTGGGTTGGAGCTTTGCAAAGGCTGTTTCTTTCCAAAGGGTTTAATCCTGCTTTCGGTGTTAAATGAGTTTCTGAAAGCCAGCTACTTGGGTCTGGACCGTCCTTCCCTTGCAGTCGCAGAGAACGGGAGGCTTTGATGGCTCCTGCTGCGGTGACCTAAGGAGGCCTCCACTAGGGCTGGGCTCCATCTATGTAGCTCCATTGCATTTTACCTTCAAAGGTTTTTCCAGTTGCTAGGGAGTGGGCAAGAAGCATGATTTTAGTTGCATAAAACCTTTCTGAGAGTCCCTCCCTGGTGGCACAGCGGGTTAAGGCACGGCACTGAGAGGCTTAAGCCACTTCTGCATGAGTTCTATCCCTGCCTGCCCCAGAGGTGACCCACATAGCGCGGCAGACCTCTCCTGACCCGCCCGCTGTTCCCCTCAGCAGTGTAATTTGTCAATCTGCCTGTTCTGCTCCCCACTCTGTCCCTGGTGAATCCTCTCACCCTCCGCATCTCTGGCCTGTACCCCAGTTCTGTATGAATAAATAAATGCATTTAAAAAAAAAACCTTTCAGAGAAAGGCAAGTTGCAGTAGCATTTTCTAATGACCGTAGACTAGAACACTGACCACACTCTGCTCAGCCTTCTTTTGGAGGCCAGAGAGGTCTTTGGCACCATTCTCTGCGGTCAGCACAAAGTGTCTTCCTGGTACCTGTTCCTACCTACCAGCTATTCATCCTCTCTCTACAGCTGGGGTGTTGGATGGGACTTGGAGCCTCCGGTCCCCTGTGCTCATACATCTCTGCTCCTTGCCACCAGGAGAGCCTTGGGCATGGCCCTGACGACTGGCACAGCCTCTGTGGCCCTCTGTGCTGCCTTGGGTGTGAAATGCACGTGTGGAGCTAAACATGCTAATGTCAGCAGGAGGAGCTGCAGGTGGCAGATACACTAGACCCTGAGCGAACGGGAGCTGTGAAGTTCCAGTACTTTCTTTTAAAAACTTACTTTAAGACTTGGGTTAAGTATGTGTAACAAAACCTGCTGCCTGCAACATTTTTTTTAATGTAATAGTTTATTTTTACATATTTTTGTGCATTTTTCCATCTCAGTTGCAGTCCCCTTGGGTTTCCCATCACCAAATCACCCATGTGCCATCACCA
>NW_004567111.1:8073679-8077248 GCF_000260355.1 Condylura cristata
TGCCATTCTCACTGGGGTGAGGTGGTATCTCATTGTGGTTTTAATTTGCATCTCCCTTATTACAAGTGATGTTGAACATTTCTTCGTATGCTTGTTGGTCATCTGCATTTCCTTTTTGGAGAAGTGTCATTTTAGTTCTTCTGCCCATTTTTGGATGGGGTTATATATTTTTGTTGAGTTTCATCAGGTCTCCGTATATTTTTGTGATCAATCTTTTATCGCTAGTTTTGTGTGAGAAAACCCAATCAGTGGGCTGTCTGTTTTTTGCAATGTCTCTTTTGCTGTACAGAAAATCTTTAACTTGATGTAGTCCCATCTATTTATCTTTGCTTTCACTATTGTGGCATTGGCTGCTGTATCTTTAAAGATGTCACTGAAGTGTATGTCGTGTAGTGTTTGGCCCTTCTTTGCTTCCAGGTATTTTTTGGTTTCTGTTCTTATGTCTAGGTCTTTAATCCATTTAGAGTTAGTTTTTGTATATGGTTAGAGTCTCATTTTTTGGCATGTAGCTTCCCAGTTTTACCAGCACTATTTTCTGAACAAACTTTCTTTGTTCCTTTGTATCTTCTTTGCTCCTTTGTCAAAGATTAGCTGTCCATAAACCTGTGGGTTTATATCTGGGTTTTCTATCTAATCCATTGGTCTGTATGTCTGTTTTTGTTCCAGTACCATGCACTTTTGATTATTATGGATTGAAGTTTGGGATTGCAATGCTTCCATTCTCTTTCTTCCTAGTCATGAGGGTTTTGGCTATTTGAGTTCTTTTATTATTCCATATGAATCTCATCAATATTTTTTATATTTCTTTGAAGAATGTCATTGAGACTTTTATTGGGATGGCGTTAAATCTGCTTTTGGTAGGATGGCCATTTTGATGATGTTTGCTTGCACCATTCTTAGTGACTCTGTCCGGTAGCAATGAGTCTATTGATCTTGTTCAGTTACTATCACCACCACCCTTCTCCAAAATGTGTCATCATCCACAGTGCCACCTCAGTTTAACAATAACCGTCCTCTTCTCCACTAGCCCATCACTATTCTATCTCCTCTCCCCATGAATTTGATACCTATGATAGTTGAATCATATGTTATTTGTCCTTTTGTGCCTGTCTGACCTGTCTCACTTAGCATAGATCTTCACAGTTCACATAGCAGCCAATATCAGAATTTCTTTTTTAAGGCCGAGTAATACTCCATGTTGGGATATGCCACATATCGTTTTACCATTCATCCATCTATGAATCCTTGGGTGATTTCCACCTTTTGGCTGCAATGAATAATGCTGCTGTGAACCTGGGTGTACGACTATGTCGTTATCACTCTGCTTTCCTGTCTGTGGGGTACATATCCAGAAATGAATTGCTGGATCCCCTGGGGTAATTCTTTGTTGAATTTATTTTAGGTGACCTGCCATAATATTTTCTATAGTAGTTACAGCCGTTTTCTTCCCTCTAGTGGGTACCAGGGTACAATTTGTAATATCCTTGTCAACAGCTGTTGCTTTTTCTGGCTTGTTTTTTTTTTTTTTTTTTTTTAAATTTTATATTATTTGCCTCCTAACTGGTGTGAAGTCCTTTATTCTCCAGAGTCAGTAAATCATGAAAGGGCCTGAGCACACACCCCAGGTATCGTGTGTGCCTATTCTTCTGGGGTTTAGGTAGGGCTTTCCTGAAGATGGGCTGGAAGGCAGGTTCTCTGCTGCTGGGCTCCTCCTGTCCTCTTTCCTTGGTTTGCAGCTTCCTTTTCAGTCCTGTGTTAGAAAACTGGATCAAATGGAAACCATGTTTAGATGTCTTTACAGTTTCTAAACCCCTTTCCATGTTCTCTTTGACAGGCTTGGCCTAAGAAGTCTTTTTCAAGTAGTAAATTAATTTCGAAGGCAAACTCCCCACCTGAGTCTTGTTAGTTGCTGGCAGTTTAGATAAATGGATATTATAATCTCAGCACATTTCTGCCCGACATGACTGTGCCGCTTTGCAAGTATCTACAAATGTGATAATCGCCTGTCAGTTTGGGGCCTTGAAGAAGAAAAAGAAGGAAAGGTCCGGGCACTTTTCCTGATTTGTATTTATAGGCTGCCTGTGGGGAAGCGTGGCACTTTACATGGGTAAATGCACAGGACGATAAGGGACGGAGGCCACGTTTGAAGCGCAAGGGGAGGAGAGCAGGCCCCTGTCACTCAGCTAGGTTGGACATTGTTTCTCCTTCCCCTCCCAAGTTGTTGTTTTCTCTCCTTAAACTCCCTATGTAGTTGAAGAAGACTGCCGGTTTTTAATGAATAGCTGAGGAGTGGGCTGCCATATAGTTTCTGAGCTGTTGAAATGTCACCCGTCGGCTCTTCATGTGAATAAATATGACTTTCGGATGCCACTTTGCTGAACTGTAAAACTGCTTATATTTGTGGGAAAATTGATGCTGCTGGGCATTTCTGTGTAACACACAAGGAGTCCTGGCCCTCACCTCTCCAGTCATCAGAGGTGAGTGCTGAACTGAGGAATAGGTACAGCCAGGCCCTGGCACACCTGCAATTCGAGTCTCAGCACAGAGAACGTGGCCTTCACTTCAGTGGCTTCCCAAAGCAGATCCAGCCTCCTGGAAAGACTGCCCTGCTTGGTTTACAGTCTATAGGTTTATTTTTTTGAAATAGTAGAGACGAATGAAGGACTCCTAAAACCATTGTTATGGCTTGCGTATGAATTTAATATTTTATATCCAGTGAGACTCAGTAAACGTGGCTCTTTATGTCTATGACCCACTTGGTGAGCAGAGTTGAAATACATGTTACCAATAAATTTCCCCTGGAGTTTTTAACTTTTTTCAGGCACAGTGTCATAGATATTTACCTTTTTGATCTGTTATAATTCATTCAGTTTTGGGGGACAAGAATTGGTACATAGCTCCTCTTTTAAAGATTATTATTTTTTGAAACGTCACAGTATCCTCTAAAAAATGTAATACAATTAAACAATGTGTTCTTAAACAAAGAGAGATACAACCGCTTTATTTAGGAAACAAAATTTTTAACGCACATTCAAACCAGTGGCATTTAACAAAGCTGGGAGAAGGACTCCTGTCTAAAGAGAGGCAAGCAGAATAGCTGATGGTTATGCGCTGAAACCTGAATGTCCATGTGCACTTGCAGCCGCCATCTTTAATTCAGAGTTGAAGCACCGATGAAGTACAAAAACCATGCAAGTTAAAAATAGCAGCATTAGGGTTCTGCTTGGGTGTGTAGCCGGTTAAAGCACCTCACTATGAAGCTCTCAGTAGCCACTGCAGCATGAGTTTGATCCCCAGCCAAGGACTGACCCACAGGACGTGGCAGACCTCTCACGACCTGCCCACGGCTCCCCACAGCAGTGTATTTCAGCAGATCTGCCTGTTCTTTTCCCCACCCTGCCTCTGCTGAATCCTCTCACCCACCACACCTCTGGCCAGTTCTCCAGCTCTGTAAGCATAAATAAACAAATCTTTAAAAAAAAAAATAGCAGCATTAGTGAGACCAAGTGGTTATGTTGCCTGTGTAGGCCAAACACAGACACACCTGCTTGTCGTTTCCCTTGGTCTGC
>NW_004567111.1:8077438-8090755 GCF_000260355.1 Condylura cristata
AAAAAAAAAAATAGCAGCATTAGTGAGACCAAGTGGTTATGTTGCCTGTGTAGGCCAAACACAGACACACCTGCTTGTCGTTTCCCTTGGTCTGCACCCCGCGGGGAGAAATGAGCTTGCAGGAGGTAGTAAGAGTCCTTCTGAGAAACATGATTACAAGTCTTTGGGATTATCAGCCCCTCTTTCAAGTGGCCTCTGGGTTTTCAAAGAGGCGGTTGTGTTATAAAGGGACGACCTTTAATTTGAAGGAACCAAGCTGGTAAGGGAAGAGCAGGAAGCCTGAAAATGTCAGTGGGTTCTTTGCTGGACTCACAGTTGTGTGCTTCGGTGACCCTTGTAGGGGTAGCCGTCTGCCCCTGAGATGTGCTTGGTCTTTGGGGCTGGCAGTAGGGACTGAGCCTGCTGTTATTTTCTCTGCTCCGAGAGAATATACATTGGAAGAAGGTGTGACCAGCCGTCTGGCTCTCTTGACATTAGCAAAAGAACTCCCACGTCGACTTGAGAATCAAAAGTAGACACACACTCTCAGATGTAGAGCAGCTGAGCTCTGTCTGAATCACACCCCAGGAGCAGCCTGGAGCAGCTCAGTGACATCCAAGGCAATCACACACCCAGGTTTGATGTGTTCTTATGGAAAAACAAGAGTTTCGATTCTGGCTGTTGGCGTTAAGTCTCCCCTTTGTCTGGCTGCGGCTGGTTAATGGGTCACTGTTCAGCTGAGAGCCTGCCACGTACTTGACCACTCAACAGCCTCCAAAGCATATGGACACTGATGCAGCTGTGATGAATTGACCTTGAATTGATGTTTTATCACCTCTGCAGAAAACAGCAGTGAGTGTTCTGATGAAGCTGTTGGGTGTAAAGGCTCGCACGGCGTGTGGTTTGGTTCTTGCTGGCCATGCCGCTGATGGCAGCCTCTGGGGTTGTCCACGCTCAGGAAAGTTCTTTGGTTTTAAAAGCCTAGATGGAATGAGAATGGTGTTCCCCTTTAACATCTCAGCACATTTTGGGAATTCAGACTTGGCTTGTGTCTATGAAGCGTTTGCTTGATGCTGACATCCATTAGTTATCGGTGAGCGAATGTTTTCAGCACATGCACTGGCTTCTCTCTGCCCACAGCGAACCTGTCATCTGTTTATTGCTGTGCCATGAGCTGTGGAGCTGAGGTGCACAGGCTGGCAGCATGAACAGTGAGAGAAGAGGGAGTAAGATTGGGGTGCACACACTGATGTGGAGTCTTTGACTTGGAGAATAACTCACAGTGTCAGAGGGGATGGGATAACCTTTGAAGGACAGTGTCAAGAGAGGCAAGAACCCCAAAATACAGGGAAGGCAGTTGTCTTTAGGTGGTGAGCAAGGGTCACAGGAGTGAGGCAGTTGACAAGGAAAATAATGAGGACACCCCAGCAACCAGCATGCATCAGTGTTTCCTAAAGAGGCATTTTAGAAAAAGATCCAGAAGCAAGAGGCCTGGGGCAGAGCGGACTGTGTGTTTCAGAAGCTGGGGGGAAGTGCAGCTGTCAGAAGTGAGACTGCAGAGCATGGCAGGTATTCCCAGACGTCCTGATTCCAGGGCCAGAAAAGAAGGTTGGAGAAGCAGGGAGAGGAATGAACTGACACACAAGTCAAATTACAGCTTCTCTGTTAGCAACATAGGCAGTTCACCCCACTTTTTTACGAGTCTGGGAACTTCGTATTTGGTGGTTGAAATGAGTTGATACCCTCCTTTTAGGTTTCCACCCCCAGCCCCCCAGCCAAGGGCCCTGCACTTACACCTAACACAGCCCAGCCGGTTTTGTGCAACTTGGGCTGCCAGTTCCCAGATATTAAAATGCTGCGCTGATCCCATCTGGGTGTAGGCCGACTCCTCTCCAGCACACCTTCAGCTCCTTTGCATAGGGTGGGGAGTGGGAGGGCCCATTGTCTTCAAGTTGGGTCCCGTTCTCACACCAAATGTTTTGCTGTGCTGTTCCTGGGCCTCCCCTGGACCTCTGTTGGAGCGGTCAGAGCAGGTCTCGCAGCCCACGGTGACCTCCTTGGGAGCCCTTTCCAGGGACGGCTGCTGATGCCATCCTCATCGCCAGGCTCAGGAATTCATTGGCCTAGGAATCCTTTCCGTCTGTGGGAACTCCCACTAGGGGAGGCACCTCCATGTTTGAGCCTCTTACCCCTTCGCACCCCAGCACGCTTTTTTTCCAGAGGTGTGAAACAGAGCCTGCATTGCTCCCTGAAATTTAGTGGGGCTACTCTGGGCTGGGGAAACAGCTCTTTGGGAGAGGAAGCCACACCTTCCCCTGCGGGAGAACACAGACAGTGGAGGCTTCCCCGTTGTCTTGGAATCAGATGCTCCCACTTGGCCACTTGACTGTGGCCACAGCACCTCCGTGCAGGGACTCCCGAGGTCGCCTGCAGGAGGGATGCGTATGTGTCTCACAGCTTCCTTCAACCTCTCTGCGCCCGAGCCTCCCCACACGTCCTCTCGCCCACTGTCCCCTGGCCCACCCATCCCTGGCCACTTGTGGGACTCGAATGTGGTCTGAGAGAGACCCAGGGCTAACGGACGACTCCTGGCCCAGCTGCATGATTTCTTTGCCGGTCACGGGGATGGGAAAGCCATTGCTTATTGCATGAAGCATTTATGGCTGTTGCAGCAAAGTGCTTTCCTGGGGCAATTGTGAGGCGTCTTCACTCAACAAGGCTAATCCTCCACTACTTAGTAGGTGATTTGACTTGCCCTGGATCTCACAACAGGTTAAGGCCTGGCCTGGCCTGAATCTCAAGCCCCTGGCCTTCCCTTGCCCATGAAGCCTCTTCTTAAGACTTTACGCATTAGACACATTCATTCCTTCATTCATTTGTTCCCCTGGGCATCTATTCATTCAGCTTATAGCCAGTTACGTAATTCGGTTTTCAGGTGGAGCTATGTTAAATGTTTGGCTTGAATAGTGGTTAGCCAAGAGAGAATTCCTGGAACTGTTCTAAGCAGGAGTGTCCCTTGAGTCTCGGCTAAGCACCCAGGGAGCAGACATCACCCCTTAGAAGGGTCTGGGCTCCAGCTGTTCATGCCAGCTGAACACCAGCCCTGCTCGAAACTTCTCTGGCTCGCCCTCCTTAGCAGGTGTATAATAGAGCTTCCAGATGTTTCCCAGAAGGTGGCTCCATGCTGTTGCTATATGGGTGTGAGCTTTCAAATCTAACATGGGTTTGGGTCCTGGCCGGGCCAGAGCCATGTAGTCATGAGTGAATTTCTCAGCACCTCCAAGCCTCGGCTGCCTTTTCTGTCAAACGGGAGACAATATCACCTTGCTTGAGTTGTAAGAGGATGTGTATGCTGTGCTTAGCATGGTCTCTGCCACTGGGCTTGTGATCTTGTGTTTGTGGCATTATAGAAATTGTGAGAATGACCCCAAATCCTTGCAGGGATTTGCAAGGAAAAGCCCTCAAATCCCTGATGTGCAATGGAGGCAGATCGAGGGGACCTCTGGGGGATTGCGCACCCAGAGGCTGAGGCCAGGTGTGTCCTTGACCTTCCTCTGGCGAGCGCCTCAGTGTCTCTCCAGCCAGGTCACGTGTGCCAGATGTCCTTCTGTCCTTCCATCCTCACCCCATGTGGCCACCTCCTTCGTATACCCTCCTCCTAGCAGTTTCAATTGCTACCCAGCCTACTGCCACTGCAGGGGAATTTACTGGGGGAATTCACAGGACAGCCCTGCAAGCACACCTCCCCACCGTGCAACACCCCCCATCACCCACTGGCTTCAGGAAGAGGAAGGAAGGAGCTTCTTGGGAGACTGACGTGCAGAAAGGGTAGGGCCTGCCCCAAGGCTCCTGGAGGCTGCCTGCAGGGGCACACATCTCAGAGTGAGAGTCCCAGGCTGCTGTCACCACACTCTGAGGGATCCCAGATCTTGTGCCAGTGTTTCTACCACTTGGGGAGGCTTATTATTATGACCACCTGTTAACTGTATTGTAGGGGGAGCTCTGGGCAGAACCAGGTATTCACCTGGGGGGTTGCATGCCCAGAGGCTGCGGCCTTTCCCCTGTCTGTCCTCAGTTTCTCCCTAGATAACAATTTGCTTTAAAACAAAGTAAGAACCTACTTTGCCCCTACCTTTCCATATGACTCAGTCATTATAATAATCAATACATGTGACAGACAGTCTGGCAGGTGAGAGAGATTCCACTCTTTCCAAATAAGGGGGGCATGCAGGGGAAGCCCCTTAAAGCCCTACTATTTTCCACTCTGGATCTACAAGCTTTCCGCAAATAACTGTGCCGTCACTGCCCCCCGCCCCCAGTTCTAACCAAAGCCATGATCTCCCCTTGAACAGACCCATCTCTCTGTCCCCTTCCAAATCTCAGGCTGTTGCCACCATGGAAACTGGCGAGGTTCATCCTGCCTAACCCTGTAACTTCAAGCATCTGGTGAAACACTTGGAGGAAAACAACTGCCAATATGCCCACACGAACTATGTCTGTGCAGCATGGAAACCAGAGACTGAACCCCCCAAACGCGCCTTTTGTTATGTACAACAGAAGGACTTGCTGTATTTGTTCACCCAGAAGGTGTTCAGGCGCCTTCTGTAGGTACTGTGGAGAAAGCAGTGAAGGAGCAGGACTTTCTGCTATTCTCACTCTATTCTCATTTAATCTGTGTAGGTAAAAATGAGACAAATGGTCTTTGCTTATTAGAAGCCAAAAAGGGAACTTAGAAGGGCAGTAATTCTACCTGTAACTACAACTTTATCTTGTAGGTTTTGGAAACAGAAGGGACGTGAACAGAATTTCCAGATTCTTCCTAGGAGCATCAGTGTTAGGAAACTGCTAGAAACACAGATGTCAGGCCCTGCCCAGCGCTCCCCTGCAGATAAATTTGAACCCGATCCCCTAGGAGAGTCCTGCAGCGGTGGGAAGTTTGGGAAGTGTTGTTCTCCTGTGAGCCAGGGTTGATCTAACGTCCCTCAGATCCTCGCTAACTAATCGTGTCCCGATATGTTTTCTGGAATGCTCACTACTCCAAGACAAGCATGGTGGTGGAATCTTCTGTGACCAGAATTCATATTTCTTGTCCTTTCTTCCTGATTGTCACTGGACTTCCAGGCCTCACAGTCACTGTTCAACAGGAGCCACGATTCTTGTATTTGTTTTGTCATTTTATGCTTTTTTGCAGGAATCTGTCTGCACAGGCTTCCAAGCTGGAAAAAAGTCACAATGTTGAATTTACCTTTTTTATTTTTTTTAATTCCTCCCTCCTTTCCTTACTCCCTGAGCAAATCCAGATTGAACACACCCTAGGCATGCTGCATGTTCCAGGCTGTGCAGACAGTGTCTCCTGTGTTTACAAAGGGTGTACCATCTCGATGTGAACGCAAGACAAATACACTTGAAATGTAGTTAAACCTCTATGTAGATTACACTATGATATATTTTGAGAACCCATATCCAGGCCTCAGATGGAATCTAGAAGCAAGGTTGAAATGTCTCTCTTGAAACAAAGCTTTAGAAAAACCTATGCTATCATGCATAAAACCACCTGTGTCGTTGCTGAGAGTTTGTTGAATTTTGGATCCAACTCGGTAGCAAGGTCTTCTCATTCCTCACCAATAAAATTAGGCGTGGAGAGAAAGGGTTTCTGAATGACAACAACTCACGTAGCTGAAAACAGTTACATAACCTGGAGCAGCTGGAGAAGAACAGTGAGTAGCCCGGAAGGACATGGGCATGTTTAGAAAAAGCTCAACACCAGATGCTCCCAGTGTTAGGTCTGAGTTGTCAGGGAAAGCGCTGTAGCTGGGCACAGGCGTGTCTTTTGCTTAGCAAGACAAAAGTGTGCGGTGTGCATGGTAAAGTTATGCCAGAGCAAATTAAAATATGCATGTGGGGGCCTCCCTGGTGGTGAACAGGTGAAAGTCTCGGCACTATCAAGCAATCTGCAGCCACTGCAACGTAAGTTTGATCTCAGGCCAGGCAGCTGACCCATATGGCCCAGCAGATCGCTGTTGTCTCCCTGCTGCTCCCTCAGCGCTGTATTTCAGTCTATTCATTCTGCTCCACACTCTGTCTCTGGTGAATCCTCTCAATCCCCCCGGCACCTGCACACATGTGGCCTACACTCAGGTCTTGTATGCATGAATAACATAAATCTTTAAAGTAAAATAAATCATCTAGTAACTTGAAAAGTTTAACTTTTACAAACCTTCTTCCCCAGTTCGTTGCAGGAAGCTAGTGTCTTGTTGGAATGGCGGCAATTGTGCTGGTCTAAACTTCTGGGATGGAGAGGTGGGATCCACCCACCTGAGTTAGTTCGTGGGGTGGCCTTGACCAGAGGGAGCTGGCTCCCGAAGTGCTCCCCAATCACAGACATGTCCTCTTGCCTTGAGCCGAGCTGGCCCTTGATTGTCATCTCTTCTGGGAGGTCTGTGGTCTGCGTGGGGAGTTGAGTCTTTTTGTAGATTGAGCGGCCCATTCTCCAGCACATTCTACTCGGAATCCTGGTTGTGGACATGTGTCAGATGTCTGGAGGTCACCAATTCCAACACAGGCTGTTGAGTCTGAAGTCCTTAAATTGTCACCACTTGTGAAGTTTTATGGTGACAAGACGTGGAGGCCTCTTGTGAACCAGAGAAAATTGTGAAGCTGAGCAGTTAGGACGAGGGACGGTTTCTCTGCGAGCTCCCTTTCACCTTCCTTCCGTCTTTTCTCCCCTCCCCACTTAGCCTGTTCACACAAGATATCATTGTAAAATAATATAAGCCTAGAGAGAAAATTAAAATGGTTAAAATAACCATCTGTATACACACTGTTTTCAGACTTGTAGGTGGTTTCATGCTTCTGGCTTACATTGGCCAGCTTTGGTGCACTTTCTAACTTCTGGGGGTACCTTCCTTACAAATGAATTTCTGGGTCCATGGGATGGACTCCAAATTATACATATTGCTCACTCGTTCCTCCAAATCTCCCTGTGCGGTACAGGTGGGGATGATGTTGGTTTTCACTTTATGAAGTCCGGAGTGAGGTCCGACGCCCCGTTTTGTGATTTTTGTTGGCGTTGTGATAGCCTACGTCCCTGTGCAGACTCAGAGGACTTTTCACTCTGGGCTGACCATAGCATGCCCCACTTACAAATTTCAGTTGTGGACACTTCACTGGGACTGGCCGCCTGAGTCTGGGTAGAAGGCAGCAACCGAGACCGGAGACCGAGCCTCATGAAGAATCACTGCACTCCGATGTCATTGCTCATGAGAAGTCTGACACAGAAGTGATTAACCTGAGCATTTGCGGGGCTGTCGTGTCAAGAGAAATTGGATTCCCTCTGGGAGGTTCTAACTACAAAACAAGCAGCTGAGGTTGGATGGACCTAGGCAGGCAAGATTGAGTTTAACGTGCAAGAGCCTTGTCTGGCAGAAGGTCTGAAAATGGATTGAGCCCCCCAGTTCCCTCTACATCCCTGGAGACACTGTGCAGGGCCCCACAGCTACCTCTGGGACAATACACATGGCCAGTGTGTAAAGGGAATTCGTTATAAGTGTTTGAATTGGGAGCCTTGGTGCAAACATCTCAACTGCAGGCCTGGAGCTTGGTTTCAGGGCTCTGCTTTCAGCCCTCTCTGGTGGAGGCCTTCCTTCCCTTCTGGAACCTTCTCATCTGCCCTTTGCCACACGTAGCTCACGACAAATAGGAGTGATGATGTTTCACATTCTGTTCAGTCGTTTAGCAGCCCAGGCAAGAGATGGTTCCTTGATTGTGTTTTCCTTGTATTTTCCCAACCACGAGTCCCAGGCTTGAGACTTAGACATCTGGTTACAAGTCACAGGTTTTTTTTTTTTTTTTAAAACGATTTATTTATTTATGCACGCAAGAACTGGGGTGTTTGCCAGAGGTGTGAGGGTGAGAGTATTCACCAGAGACATGGTAGAGAGCACCATAGGAGGATTTCCTGAAATATGTTGCTGAGGGGAGCAGCAGGGTAACAGGGGAGATCTGTTGAGCCATGTAGATCCCCTCCCTGGCTGGGGATTGAACGGGGATTGAACTTGTGTTGAAGTGGCTCAGGTAGCTTCATGGTGCTGAGACGTAACCCCTTGCACCGCCAGGGAGGCCCCAGTCAGGGTTCTTCACACTCTGTTTGTTCATTTCTGGGGAGCCTTCTTCTCCCGCTCTCTGTAAAGACTTCCAGGCCTGGTTTCACCATCTTGTGATCTGTAGCCGCCCTGTGCTGTTTCTGAATCCTACCTGTGGTTTGCAGCATCCTTGCTGAGCCCTTTAACATTTTGGGGGTCATGCATTTTCCTTATTTCGCTGTGGATACTTGAAGAGGTTAGCAAAATGCCAGATATTCTGCCACGTCCACTGGACAGTGAGGCAAATTGCCCAGCTGATTTGAACATTGCCAACACAGCTGTTTAGGTCATAACCAGACCTTTTCCCTGGAAGCGTGTGGTCTGGTAAACAGCAAGAGGGCGGCACTGGGGTCAGGTGGAGAGGCAGAACCTCTTGCTCCACCGTGAAGTCGCCCAACCAGAACCGGCATTTGAGAGAGCCGGCTTCGTACTGTGCCCGGTGGCGGGCCCAGGGGACATGCTTCTGAGCCTGTGGCTAGTTCTCTCTCTGTGGAGTTTTTGGGGGAGGCTGGAGGGCGGTTGGAGTACCAGTTAACGTGCCTGGCACTGTGACTGGGTTCTTATGCGTGGTAAGCACATTTAATCCTCAGATTTACCCTCTAAAGGAAGGATTATTTGAGGCTCAGAAAAGTTGTCACCGGACCTGCCAAGGTGTCACTAAACAACAGATTCTAAAGGCTCTCGCCTAAGTCGAAGACAGCAAAGTTGAGGCCCAGGATGGCCTGCCCGAGTCTGGAAGCCTCCAGTCTCTCTGGCTTCTTCTGGGCACACCCTGGGCTTCCTGCCCAGCCAGGTGCCCTGTGGGAGGATGGGAGAGGCGGCCTGTCCCCATCTGCTGGCCCTTCACAGTCCCACTGTGGCTCTTAAATCTGGGTCTCACCTGTAGTCTCAACTCCTGAGCAAGCTCAGGGCATACATGAACTCGTTTCTCAGGAGATGCTTTTAGCAAACTGCACTGGAGTGTGTGTGTGTGTGTGTGTGTGTGTGTGTGTGTGTGTGTGGTTATTTCTGATTATGTCATTTGAATGGCTAGCTATTTTGTGGAAACTAGTTCGTCACTTCCATTTTGGAGCTCTTAGGATATACTCTCTCCTTCTTGGTTGGCGAAGTCAAATCAATGCTAAGAAATGACCTTCAGACACTAAGTACTACTCAGTTTTCCAGTCTGCATTCCTGCTGTCTTCTTGGAGGTTCAGGAATAAGTCTGTGCTTGTCACACTTGGTGCTCTGCTGAAAATAACGACTTACTACTCTGCTAGTGAAGTCACCACTTGGAAGTGGCAGGAATCCAAATTTGCCCAAAAGCTGTGTGAGGTGCAGTGAACAATCTAAGCAAAAAAGACAGAGATAAACCAGGTGTTTTATTTATAAGTGCCACTTAGCCAAATTAATCCTGATAACTGAAGTAAAATTAGACTAACAATTATGACAAATTGATGTATTTTGCAATTGTTTACCTCCCTACTTAGCATTTGGGATAAACCTTTAAGCATCTGAGGAGGGAATTGTCTACAATGGTCCATTCCTGCCTTGCCCCAGGATTCTCTCAGCCCTTAGTCCCCTCCCCCCTGTTGCTTCTTTTAAAAATCAGAGACAAATTTCAACTCCCCACCCAATGCTCTTTGCTGGTATTTTTGTTTCTCTTTAGGTATCATCCGATTTTCTTTTCCTTTCCCACTGACATCGGCTTATTTCATATGAATGCGTAATATATTAAATGCATATGCATTTAAAATATTGTTTTGATTTTGTTTGTGAATTGTTTCTCTTCAAGGGCCTGTCTGGGGAAATGAGTAATTTTTCATATCCTGTTCTTGCAGGAAGAATTTTAAATCGTTTCTCCAAAGACATCGGGCATATGGATGACTTGCTGCCGCTGACATTTCTCGATTTCATCCAGGTAACATCAGAGTAACATCAAGTGCTCAAGGCCCTTTTGTGGGGGCTCGGGTGGGCCTCCCCGCCAGGCGATGTGTCATGTTATCTTAGCACAAGGCCATGTTTGTAAAAGGAAGGTGTGGCTGTGATTCGGAGGCTAAGTTAACATGAGTAACACCCGTGTGTGGGTGTATCCTCACCTTCATGTCAAGGTTGGTTCAAAGCTGCTACATGCTTGGTAAGTGCTTCTCCACCTGCCTTCCAGGTATCTGGCGTGGATTGCACTTCACTGTGAACACATTTCATAATATAGAAACAATCACCTCTCACGGAAAGATAGCCTAGATTAACTAAATTATGCATTGTATTACCACAAAGGGCAAATATTTACAGCACCGTTTTTTGGATAAAACCAGGTGTGGTTACTTACAAAGAAAAGATTAGGAATAATAAGGTGAAAATAATACTTTTGTTAACAAGGACAATAGAGAGCAGTTATGACAGATACAAAGCCTTTAAAGGCAAGTATGTTTAAGCCAATAATTTGATTCCAGGATCAAAGTCATTTCAGAAAATGTCTTTTTTGTTGTTAAGTTTTCCTAGGTAGCTTTTTCTTTTCACGTGTTGATTGCTCTGAGTCTTAGAGGATCTTTAACAAAAACTGAAAGCCAAACCCACAACCCTGAGAAACACTTTCTTCTAAAGCATTTGTTTTGTCTATAAACCTGGGGTTCCAAAGAATAACATGGGCACTCCTCTCTCCTCACCATCATTGCGCATGTGCTGTTTGTTTGCTGCTTCATTCTGTGTCCTTTTCTGTGGTGTGTCTTCATTTCCAAGTGTTTATTTGGAAATGACATACAGTCATTTGTAAATGACATACAAACCACGCATCTCCTCAAATTCCCGCTGTTATTTGCCCATATCCAACCTTCCTCTTTTTCCTGGCCACCAGGTCACAGTCATTAACCAGGAATTCATTTTTTTTTTTTAAAGATTTATTTAATTGTGCATACAGAACTGGGGTAGGGATACATGCCAGAGATGCAGGGGCGCTGAGAGGATTCACCAGAGACAGAGTGGGGAGCGGAACAGGCAGATTGACGAAGTACACTGCTGAGGGGAGCAGCGGGCGGGTCAGGAGAGGTCTGTTGCTCCATGTGGGTCACTACCAGGGGTGGGGATCGAACTTGCACTGATGAGGCTGCAGCCGTGATAGGGGACAATCCGGCCTCACTTGCTTCCTTTGCACCCCAGGGACATGGGTCTGTTGGGATCCTCTCACTCCATCTTGGTGAGACTCGGCATGGCCGAATACCGGCAGCCCTCAGTCGCTGATCTCTTGGCTCTAAACAGCAAAGGTAAATTGGCCCACGATTGTCTCCAAAAAAGGCCTTTTGGGTAAAGGGTAACTCAGTTATCAGTTATGATAAAGAGCTATTGTCACTGGTTTTGTTCACAGGTGCCTTTAATAAGGCCTCCCATAATCCCTTCAGGAAGAAATATTTTCTCCTTTTAAAAATAGTATTAGCTAAATATAAAAGCCCTGATCCCTGCCATTGTTGTCGGTTCTTTGAGGGACATTTCCCAACATTCATTGTTTAAATGGTTGTCAGGAGGAATCAAGTGAAACTTCATGGACAATGCCGTCACGGGTTCATCTTACTTTGTGTGCTCAAGCCTTGTGCTGAGCATTTGCATTCGACGAGAGGGCTTTTGAGGGAGGCTGCACCAGGGTCCTTTGGAAGCGTTTGGGCCTGTGGCCTTTCGCGCAAGGGCAGGTTTTTCCCTAAACTCACAACAAAATGAATTCAACCTGCCCTCACATAAAGGACAACAGAAACCCAACCTGTACATTGATTCCCCTCCCCACCCCCTTTCCCCTGTTTAAAGTTGGATAGGACTCTGTAGGGATGAAAACAACCCTAGTGGTCCTAGTGGTGTTCTGGGACTCTTAATGGAATCATGTAAACTTAAAATAAACACTATTATGGTAAGCACATAGAATGAAAACTAATTTTCCAAATCAAATACATTATATTCAATTCATTTTCCCCAATCAACCAAATGTTTAAAACCTGTTAGTTATAACAGCAATCTCCTGGAAATTAATTAGAAGCCTATTAGCTCTGCTAGCTGAGCCGAGTGAAGAGTGGTGCTCTTTACATCTCTAAATAGGCTTCCGAATCAAAGCCAAGCAAGGTCAAAGTGACAGGCAGGTCGACTGTCACCTCCCAGCTCTGCTGAAGCAGTTGATCCAATTGTTGTTTTTCCTGGAGGGGACCAGGGGCTACTCCTTGAAAGGTAATTTTGTCGACTTTGAGTCAACCCTTTTAATATTTAAAAATCTAAGCGGTCAGGTAAGACATGGCAGCACGAATAGAGTCTCCGTCAAGCCTGCTAAAATGGAAATGACATGTAGGTCTCTGCTCTAGCTTCCGGACTCTTTTAAAGACTCTCTTTAACCCTTTCAGAACTCATGTAGCAGATTTTCTTTGTATCTCCTGGTGACATTAAGGAAATTTGCAACCTACCTTCAGAGGTTCCAGAGGCCTTAAATTTAATGTCCCTCACCCAGTCCTCTGGGCAAGATTACCCCACCACTGGCATTCTCTCCTGTGCTCTGGAGTTCCCAGAACTAGAGTCCTCAACCCCAAGCTGCATCTGACTCTACTGTTGAGTTTACTTTTTAAAGATTCAAGCACAGACATAAGTAAATTGGTGGTAGGAAGCCCATGAGGATTATAGTTGAGATGAAAAATGCACAGTATGTAAAATGATGTTAAATTGTGCATAGAGGAACCAGGCTATTTGTGACAGAGGTGTGGGTAGGGGGGTGAGAGAACTCAGCAGAGACAGAGTGGGGAACACAACAGACATATACACTGAAATACACTGTTTAGGGAGCAGCAGGCTCCATGAAGGTCAGCGCCCTGGCCAGGGGTCAAAGGCCCAGTCATTAATAGTGCTGAGCCTTAACCCCTTCATCACCTCAACTGTTGCGTTGAAAAGGATCTGGGCGCCGTGGCTTCAACAGCACTTACAAGAACTGAGAAATGGAAGGACATGGAGGAGGTTAGCATGGCCCCTTCACACACTCCTGAAACTGTCCCTGTTTACAAAGTGTTTCCTACCCCTTGGGAGACATTAAAAACTTGGGCCCTCCCTGGTGGTGCAGCAGGTTCAAGTACAGCACTAAGAAGCTAAAGACACTTCAACATGAGTTTGATCCCCACCCTGGTGGTGACCTCTCCTGCCTTGCCTGCTGCTCCCCTCAGCATTGGACTTCTTTGATCTGCCTGTTCTGCTCCCCACTCTG
>NW_004567111.1:8090855-8099287 GCF_000260355.1 Condylura cristata
TATATATATAAATAAACATGGAGGGGCAGATAAGTGATCGGGAATTTCCTCGTCTGGAACGTACCCTGGATACTGATCTACATATCATCTAGTATTCTTGAGCCAGAAGATCTTGGCAAAGTGGCTAGTAACAAATGGAATGCAAACCAAATCCAACACAGAGGTAAAACCTTTACAAATAGGGAATTAAATTTTCCACCCATCAGAATATCAAGATTGTCAATGCTGATGTTTTTGTTTGGTTTCTCCTCCCAAAGGCCTGCTTAGTATCATACTTTCCTAGAGAATTAAAGTGGAACTGAGAGAAATTGCTTAATTATGTGTATTCTCGGCACCTTGAAATGCAGAGCATCATGCTTGACCACCTTTCCCGTAAGACAGGGACATCTTCGTTGGCCAGTGTTAGAAGAAGAGCTAGAGATGCCAGGTGGAAGGGGGGTGGTTTTCCAGTGGAGCCTGAAGCTGTGGAGTTCAGGAAAGGCTGGGAGAGGGCCCCTGTCTTGTCCCTGGCGGGGAGGAACTGCGCTAAGCAGGCCTAGAAATCAGGGACAGACGTAATCATGCCACTGTCGTAATAGAACTCAAAAAATGTGTGCAAATTTGTCGACTAGCAGTCATTTGCCCCAGTCTGTCTCTTCAGCTGAAGATTCAGATTTGTGGCAGGGGTTGTGGGGTTTTGTTGGCTTGTTTTGGAGTAGCTGTTCATGTCTGTGCAAATGCGACAAGGAGACACAGCTATGTCTTGCTGTTTCATCCACTATGTCTGCAGTAGAGCATAAATCCCTGGAAACGGGTGTGACAGGGGTTGTGAGGGCCACTATGTTCCAGTGGGGTGTCAGACTCTGAGGACACAGCACCAATCTTGCAGGGAGCAGGAGCGAGGAAGGGAGATTGGCTATTGACCAGTGAGGCATTTTGGAAGGGTACACCAGACATGAGGCAAGTTTTGGAATTTGTCATAGGAAATAAATAATTTATACAATACAGAATAACAACAGCCTGCCAGTTAGCTGAGCTTGCCCTGGGCTTATCAGATAAGGTAGCCAGTGGCTGGCAGTGCACATCTGTTATCAAAGTGGTGTTCAAACACGCCTTGTTTGTTTGCTTCTTCAGAAATCCTAAGAGCTTTGAGCATGACAATATTGTAAAATCCAACTCATTTATCAAACTAACGCATAGCTCCCTGTGCATTAAAGCTAACTATCTACATGAAAATAGGTGTCAAAATGCAAACAGGATCAAGGTATCCATGTAGACAATAGAGATGAGAAGTTAGTGGGGTGTGGGGCTCACTGAATAGGACTCAAATCTTTGAGGAGACAGAGCAGTACCCAAAACAAGCAAAAACATCCAGGTAGTAATGAAATTTACATTTTTGAGTGTTTTACTTACATACTTCGTAACACCGTAGCACACAAACCAGAAGCATAAATCTAGCCTTTAAGTTTCTTAGAGCACTGATTGATTATTAAAGGCACCCTGCAAAAACAATAATTGTGATGTTTTAATACTTTTAATTTTATGAATGTTTAAAATTAGACTTTAATAATTCATAATTTTAGTAAGACAGGTTTATTTGTAATATCTGATTATCAGAAAACATCACACCTTTGTGGTATGTAAATTTGTTTTTATTTTCTTCCTTTTTTAAAAAGGATGATTTTATGAGGAAAAATAAATGGAAACAAAGAAAGGCATCTGCATCATCCCAGGCTGCTAGAAGAGCTGCTGTGATGTGTGAATTTGTAACTCTTACTATTTCTTATTCCCTATGGATGGTTTTTCTTCCAATCTTGTATCTACTATGTGCTGGGTACAAAGGGGTAGGAAGGATAATGAATTTATCTGGATTCACTGACAGCATTTGTTAAATGTTGTGTTCTTGGCATCATTCTGGGTTTGGGGCTATAGATGTAAACCAGATTAATTTCATCTGTTGTGAGATATCCTCCGGGAGAGACAGAGAGAGTTAGCAGTCACAGTTGTCCATGGTTGCTAGAGTGGAGGGAGACTTGGCACTCAAAAATGAGGTGATGTTTGAGTTGGAAAAATAACATGGAAAAAGCCTTACCAGAAAGACCTGGAGATGCTTTGGTTTGACCAGTATTCAGAGGTCGGGGAGCAGGTGCTGAGGCTCAAGGTTGACAAAGTATGAAGACTCGAATGTGTTGGCTTTGAGGACCGGGGTATTAAGGGTTCTGTTCTGAATGCAGTTTGAACCCATGGGAATCTTCAACAGAAGACAGACATTATCTTCCTACTTTGTACTGCTTCTTACATTTCACTGAGAATTTCTTTCTTTTAAGATTTTATTTTGTAGAGAAGACTTCACTTGCTCAATGGGACAATACAGGGATTTCCTGTGTTCCCACAGATAGCCTGTATTGTACATGTATGACCTCCCCTCCACCTTAGGAGCACCCCATACCCAACAGGCAGGCACCTGTCACTGACACCCCACAGTCACTGATAGATTGTGGTCCTCCATGCGTTCCCTATGGTGCTGTGCATCAGACAGGAGTTGCCATCATGATGGTCTCTACGCTCCTCCATCCTTCACCTGCTCACCTCTTCCCCCACTCCCACGTCCCCTTTTCAAATTGAACAACAAAAGGAAGGCCAACTCGACACTTGTGTGGTTTCAGACACTGTGTGGCAATTCCCACCCAAGAAGTTTCTGCAGCTGTATTCTGTGGTGTCTCCTCAGCCCCCTGAGCCCAGACCATCTTTAGCTCTGCAGGGGTGAAGCCATGTCCCCAGATGGTGTCCCTGCTCTTGGGGCTTCTCACCCTTAGCTCCCCTTTCTAGAGGCTCCAACACCGGTTGGCACCTAGCCATGGTCATTTGAGCCCAAGAGGTCAATATAGGATGGTTCATAAAGCTCAATTTATTCCAAATTTCAGCTCAGCCATCTTGATTTGCTAAATAGTGGCTCTGAGCCAGGCCTTCTGAAGTCAGCCCATCAGGGCGAGTCTTCTGTTTCCAAATTAGCACTAAGTAGCAGTAATCCCGGCCGGCCCTGGGTGACTTCCTGGGTGCCAAATCTCCTTCTAAATCCTTTATTTGTCTAGTCTCTCATTTCATCTTCCCATTGGTCGTGTGATAGACATGTAGTTTTTATACTGGTTTCAAAGATAAAGGATCCAAGCCCAGAGAAATTACCTAATTTGTCTGGGATCCCATAGCCAGTGTTCACCTGCACACTGCTTTGATTACGTGGATGAGGATGAAGCAAACTGGCCCTTGGTGTTTTGATGCCACCAGTGAGTCCCTGTTGAGGGGATCCCACGAGGAATCCCTGTTGGGTCTCAGTGGTCATTCATGTGGTGTCTGTCCCTCCTCCTCAGAAGTGGAATTGTTCCTTTGCTATGATCTCTTGGTATTTTCAATATAAACTTTCTTGAATTGTGGTAGACTGGTCTTTTTGTGTGTTTGGAATTAAAAGGAGAGGACACTCCTTACCCATGTGTTGATGTGCATTCCTGTGGGACATAGATCCTTGTAGACGAGTTAGCTCCGACACCGGCAAATTCACCTTTCTTGGGGGTATTGTCTATAACAGGAACTTAATTTTACATTAAAGCTTTTTGAACAAGACAAGCTTCTCTGCTATACTGACACTAGTAGCTGGAAATGTGTTCCTTATAGAAAATGGCCCGAGTGTCCTGAAGTTAAAAGGCAAAATCTCCAAATTTAGAAATAATGTCCAAAGTCTGGAAAGTGCTTATTTTTATGAAAAAGGCATACATTAGTCTTGGTGTCCAAGTAGCAGATTTAGCAGATGAAAATTTGAAAATTGAGACACGTTCAAAGGATTCAACTGCCAAAGTCAGGATTTTACATTGCACAATGTTCTTCTCTGAGAGGTTTGTTTTCAGACAGCAGCGCTCATTGGTACTCAAAATATGTGTGTGTACATGGGTGTAGACATGAATACAGTACCGCTCAGGAACACTTATGGGGACATGTACCCCCTTCCAGTCAAGGGACTGGTGCACATCTCAGACTGTGAAGCCCAGAGACGTTTGCTGGAATGAAGGGTGGGCCGGGTAAGGCTGCGTCTTAGCCTTAAAACTCTGTGTACAGGACTGACTTGAGCCTGTCAGCCTCATCTGAGGTTTGAATATGTCACCGTGTGGGACAGGTTCCTAACTCTTGAACTTGATGGACTTGGCCTTGATGGAAAGTCAGGCCTGTTGCCTCAGTTGTGTCTGTGGCTGTTCCTGAAAAGGATTTGGACTTCTTCAGATGTCCTCCTTTTTGTGGCCACTTAAGGGCTTCACCCTCTTCCCTGGCCACACCAGCCAGGCATCTCACTTGCCTTGCTATGCTGGGATTTAGTGAGCTTCCGTGGTCTTCTGACAGCAACTTTCATTTAGTGCAGTGCCCGGCAGCACTGGGCACCCAGCTCGTGAAAAATCTGAAAATGTTGCATGATCTGATTCATTCCCTGAGGCTTTCCATTCAGGAGAATTTGGGATAAATTTAGGGACTGCAAAGGCGTCGCTTAGTTTAACATATCTTCGATTGCAGCTGCAAGCTAAGGCATCATTTCTAACCTTGTACTTAACCCTCCAGAGGTAAACATGTGGCCTTGGATGCAAGAGTGTGGCCTCAGGGCACATGTGTCTACTGGCAGACACCTGCAGCGTGGAGGGCCCACGGGAGCCTGGAGACTGAAGCTCTGTGGGTGGCATCAGAGGGTGGTGTGCGCATCGGAGGGCAATGGAGAGCAGCCATGGCAGTTTAAAAAAGTAAACTACTTTTTTAGTTCTTTTGCGAGTGTTTTAGAACGGAGGATAAAATCACCGATGTTTCACTTGTTCAATTTCATGCCTTTCCCCTCATTCCTGCTCCTCTCCACTCCTCTGCAAAGTGGGCTTCTAGCGTGCCTTCTCTCCCCACTCCGGTTCATGGCTTTTTCTTTCCCAGAATTGGTTGTGATTCCTCCACACTAGGTGTGTGAGTGGCGTTAAAAGAACACTCTGGGGTAATGAAGGTGCTCAGGCTTTTGCGCTGTTGAACTCTATGCCCGTCACCTGTGGCTTTGAGTGCAGGAGGCGCTTGAGAGTGTGGGTTCGGGGCAGTGTCTGCTGGTGGACATCTGCAGCGTGGTGTGGGCCCGCTGGATGGGCCCCCAGGAACCTGGAGCCTCAAAAGGAAACAACGTATGAGAGTCACAGGGGCCCTCGCTGCTTGGGCTCTCTGCCGTCTCGCGGTTTCCCTGCTTTCTTGTTTCCCTGTGTACTTTTCAAAAACCAGTGGGGATGAGACCCTGGCTTCCAAGGTTCTCTTTTCAACTGCCTGAACTGCCAGAGAGCCTACCCCACCTGGGATGACAGCAGAGCAAGCTGTGCTCGGAGGATGCTGTGCTTGGCATCTCAGGGCATGTCACATGTTCTAGAAGTCAGACACCAGCACTAATGGTGTGACTTGTGTAAAAGACTGGGAAACCCCAGCATCCTACCTAAAATGAGCACAGGAGGAAGCTCGGGAGAGCCTGCGTGTTTGCAGGGAAAGTAGAGGGCAGAAGTGCCACCGGAGGGTGGGGCTTTGCTAACTTTGGGCAGGCAGGAAGGGGCCCGGTTTCTGCTAGGGAGAGATGCCAAGTGTGGCTAACGGCACCTTTGCTTCTCAACCGTCACGTACCGATACCACATATGTGGGCTGCCCCATGGGGCCGTTCAGAGTTCTAGGAGAGTAGGAGGCATTATTAAAAAAGGTTCCCTAAGTCCTGCTCCGAGTAGTGTGAGTCTCCCTGATCATGTGAGAACTTGAAAAAAGTGGCGTTTCGAGGTGCCCATGGTGTTCCAGGAAAATGACCGTGCTTCTAGGGGGTGCTGGTGGGTGGATTGCCTTGAAGTGATCATGTGTCAGAGCGTGCTGTGCACCGTGTAAGGAGCCTGAATCTCTGTTTGTAAGCTTGAGTCCCAGTTCTGCTGCCTTCAGTCTCTGTCCTCACAAGCCACACATTCCTCTCCTGGAAAACAGAGGAAATGGTAGTTATTTCAAGGCAGTTCTTGGAGGACAAAAAAAGTCCTTTGAATAAGATTCATAGCAAAGTACATGGTAAGCACTTCCCGAATGGGTAGTTATTTCCCAAATGCAACATATATTTCCAAGTAGGAGAACTAGCTTGATAATGGCATTCCATTGCATTGACATCATCATCACTGAGTTTTTCAGTCATGAGTGTCACCTCTTATGTTCACTCACAGATTTTTAAATTTGTCATCCCTGGAGATCTTAGTGGGCACTTTCCCCTGAACATCAGTTGTTTTTAAAATAGAGCACTGGCCATTAAAATCTTTCCTCATTTCCATACTATTTCTGAAGCTTCCAGCATCTCAGTTAACGTGGACGAGCAGTCTCACAGATCTAGAATTCTCTCCCTTAGGCAGTCTTCTTCTTAGGAAAATACAGGTATGAAGTGGAGAGGAAGCTGGATTTTAAGCATTTCAATTTGCTTTAGCTTTTTTTTTTTTTTTTTTAAAGTTTGGGGTTGCTCTCTAGCATAGGAACTTGCACCCTGCTGCCCTAAGCCAAAGGCAGTAATTTATTGAGAAAAACTGAATTGCAAAGCCTTTCTTCCCCTACACATCCCTCCCCCCCAAAATCAACAGCCTGAGTGAGCTTAAATAACTGACTTTTCATATCCTTTCATACCACACAAAGGGCTAATCCTGGCGCTCCTTGAGTCTCGCTGCAGACAGTGGCGGGACCACCGTGAACCTTGTCACTCCTTCCTTAGCCTGCACAAAACACATTGACTGCAGCTTCATGAAGTGAAAATGCCCAAGAAAAAGAAACTGAAGGAGGTCTTCCCTGTCATTTCTTTCCAGAGGTGGTGGTGGTGGGGGGAGGGGGGCAGGAGGGAAAAAACCCTGCTGCATCTGAATGTGCAGAACAAAGCCAGCCTGAGACCAGGCTTAATAGCCTGGGTCACTGGCTTTTAGAAAAGCAAAAGCCTGGAACTGCCTAGCTTGTCTGGGTACCACGGACCCCGGCCTGGCATTGTGAGGGGATGTCAGGGAGTGTGCAGAAAGCTTTCCAGCCGCTCCCGCTCCGCCAGGACTTTGTCATTCTGAGATTTCTAAGGGGTGTTGACCCCGTCCCCCCACCCCCACCCTCCAGTTCCCACTGGACAAAAGAGATCTTCAGTGTGGTCGCCTCGCCCTCATCAAAAGGTCTCTGTTTTACCAAAGCCCGCAAAAATAAACTTGTCCGTTTTCACCAAATCCCGGTGTTTTTTTCAAGGTCTTAAAAATCAACAGCAGTACTCTCTGGGCCTTTGCAGGGTGGCACAGCCCGGAAAGACGCCAGGCCCAGCGATCACGTGATCTGTGCAGCTGCAGGTATGGCGGCTTGCCCTGTGCCTGGAGAGGATGGATGATGGGGGTGTCTGTCAACATTTACAAACACTCACCCCCAGGTTTCTGGGGTCAGGAAGATAGGGTGGTCATGCACCCACACACCATTCCTTTACCTGTTTTGTTTCATAATAAGTGGTGAGGTGGGTTCTTACCAGCCCGCGCTGGTTCGCAACCCAAGAAGCCACCATAGGCATCAGCATAGTGACAGTTAATCACCGGGGACCCTCCCAAGCTGGCATCCGGTGTTCCAATTTGTCCATCCCAGCATGTGTGCCCCAGTGATAATGCGGGAAGTCAAGCTAGAAGCTAATTAAGACCTAAAGAAAAACACGTGAGCATCTCTTTCTTACCAAGCCCGGGAGTATTGTGCAGCACATGGGACCCACCAGCATGACTGGCTGCTGTCCACTACCGGACACTCGTGGTCATGCGTGGGGCTTCCTTGCTGGCCACTTTGCATCTTTATAAGTGATAAAAGGATCAGCTGTTCCCAGGCAGAGGAACAGCTACTGAATGTTTACCTCCTTTGAAGATCTTGAACCACTGTGTCATGTTACTCTTGGTGATGTAGTTTCTGCGCTACTTACTGGGTTTGCTGGAGGAGATGGACAGGAACAGTGGGTCTGAACAACCTGCTTCCAGTTTAGTAAAATCTTGCATTTGCTGTTTTATGTACAGGTTGAGCACTTGCAGAACAAGGTTAATTATAATTCGGACTGTCCTGCTGCCTAACACATGTGAACTTCATGACTTGTTTCTTGCCTCCTTTTTCTTTCCTCTGGGGCATTGGGGTGACTGTTGTGTGTCTGTCCTCTGCACCGTCACACAGCAGATAATGCAGCTCTTGCATCAGAGTTGAATACTAGTACCCATGGGAGATGTCAAATGTGCCAGTTTTTGTCCGAGGCGCAGAGGCTGGCGCCCGCTGGCCCTGAGGTGTTCCTCCCTCCCCCCCGCCCTGCCTTACCCCTAGAAAACCCAAGGAAATCATCATTGACATTATGTCTTGGCTTCTTATAAATTGCCAACACCGGCCTAGGCATGATAAAAAAAAAAAAA
>NW_004567111.1:8099467-8169023 GCF_000260355.1 Condylura cristata
TATTTATGCATACAGAACTGGGGTACAGGCCAGAGGTGCAGGTGCAGTGAGAGGATTCACCAGAGACAGAGTGGGGAGCAGAAGAGATAGATGGATGAAGTCCGCTGCTGAGGGGAGCAGCGGGCGGGTCAGGAGAGGTCTGCCACGCCATGTGGTCACCTCCCAGGGAGACGGGAATCTGATGCTGAAGTGGCTTTAGCGTCTTAGTGCAGTGCTTTAACCTGCTGTGCCACCAGGGAGGGCCCCCTACCTCCTTCTATTTAGAGGTGTTTCTTGTAAGTATGATCTAGTCAGGTCTGTCTTGTCTTTGGCCCTCTAATAACGCTGCCTTTTTTTTTTAAACGTCTTTCATCCATGTACATGTCATGTCATTTATTGATCATTGGGTTTAAATTGGACGTCTTATTTTTTAGCATTTTGGCTTTTCCCCTCTATTGCACTTTCTCTTCCTTCTGTTGAGTGAATTGAATATACGTTGTTGCTTTGTTCTGTCTTTGACATTGCATATTTAGCTGTATTTTTTGTGATTTTTTGGTTGCTCTTGACTGCATGATACACATTGAAGTGACTACATTCCACTTTCAAATAATATCTGCCAAATTCACTGAAAATGGAAGACTGACTATTGCATTCTGACATGTTTATTTATCTTTGTACATAAGCTAGAAACCTTAGTACATAGTGCTTTAGACTTTGCTTTAAACAAAGTCATCTTTTAAAGTATGCATGCACATGTAGAAATTCTATTTTATATGTATCCAGATATTTATACTTTCCTGTACTCTCCATTACTTTCTGAAACCTGGGCTTACCTGGATCATTTCCCCTCCTGCTGGTTGATCCCCTGAGATTTTGTGTCTTTGAACAGATCTTTATTTCACCCTCAGTTTTAGTGATCTTTTCAATAAATACAGGATTGTAGTTTGCCAGTTTTTTGTTGTTCCACATCACAACTATATTATTGTCTCCTTTAATTATTTGATGAAAAATCAGCCATCATTCTTATACTTAATCTCATGTGTCTCCTTTGGGTTCTTGAAACATTACAAAATAAATGATTTTTTTTTTCATTAGGGGAAACATTGACCCTTTATCTCCATGAATTTCTTCTCCATCTTACATTTTCTTCTCTTTACCTTTGGGGACTCTAATTATTTGAGCATTTGACTGATATTGCCCCAGAGATCGAGAACGTTCCATCCCATTATTTGCAGTCTTTTTTTACTTTTGTTTTTGGTTTGGATAATTTGTATTTGATTTGTTTTCAGGCTCACGGATCTCTTTTGTGCCAGTCAGCTGTAGGTCCATTGAATTAGCTCTCTTTTTTTGACATCTACTCTGTATTTACGGCAGATGTCTTATTCTACAGTAATGGTTGCCCTTTCAATCTCAAATATTGTGTGTTCATAAGCACATTTTCTTTATGGGTAATCATTTTTGTGCCCATTCAAACAAAAATTTGCCTATTCCAGGCAAAGATTTTTATCCTTTAGAGACTTTGTTTCACTTTTCATTTTCAGATTTTTTATCTACCTGACTATGTATGGGTTTCAGTGCAGAGCTCAAGATTCATTTTTTACCCATTTCACCTTCTCATTGATGGTGCCATTTATGGCAAAAAAAATTCATCTTCCCAGATTTGCCTTATGAATTTTGGTAGTATTTTATCAGGCTCATATAAATTTACATATTGTTATATGTTCTAGCTAAAGTGACTGTTCCCATGAAATATTTATAACCCAGAATCCTTCTAGAAACTTCTGTCTATAGTTGGTTATAGGTAGACGCTGGATGTAATTAATGATTTTGTTGCCTAGCTTCCACCCTATTTTTATTTCTGCTTTTATGCACTGTTATTTTTAAGGTGTGCCAGATCCCAGCCTGGAATTTTGTATTGACCTTTATTTTAGCACTGAGAAAAATGGAGGGGAAGCTATCACTCAATGAGAAAAGTTAAAAACAAAGGAACAAACCCAGCACTTTCCTTAGGACTTTCTATTGTGCTGATAAATAGCAAACTAAATATCTCTTAACTTTTCAGTGGAATGAGCTATGCTGCAGGATTAAGTGCTAACTGAAGGGTACACAAATCCCAGCGTTTGTGTCTTGAGCAAAGATCAGGGGCATCTAAGGGCTGAGAGGCATGAGTGGCACCTTCAGGAACAGGACATGTTTAAAAAGGGTTAATGTTGCATAGATCTCTTTGTACAAATAGGACTCACTGATTGCCCATAAAGTTTTGAGTTCAGAGAGCTGAGTTGGGTAAGTTGAAGTAGGGGTGGAGTGTGGTTTAGAAACCAGAGACCGATCTTTGACCCCCCGAGACACCAGGCGCTCAATCAGTCCTTAACTTAGAACTGCAGAATGGAGACTGGCCATGTATTGGTATTGAGGTTTAAAAACTTATATTTAAGAACCTTCTGTAGTTTTCCCTCTTGCTTCTATTTATCTTGAAATAAAAGAGTAATGAACCTAATTTGATGGGGATTATACTTTTTTTTTTAAGCAGCAAATTCTATTCATGGTGAGCTTTTCTATTATAGAGACTTTCAAACCAGTCTTCTGTTGATGTAGAATACATGAAATTTTAAGATTTATTTATTTATGCATACAGACCAGAGGTATGCAGGGGGTGAGAGGAATCACCAGAGACAGAGTGGGAAGTAGAGCAGGCAGACTGACTGAAATACACTGCTGAAGGGAGCAGTGAGCTGGTTAAGAGAGGTCTGCTGTGCCATGTGGATCACCTCCCTGGTGGGGGATTGAACTTGTGATGCAGTGGTTACCAATAGTTTCATAGTGCTGTGCTTTAACCTATTGTGCTGCCTGGGAGGGCCTTCATGAAATTTTTTAAGTTTCCCCTGCATCTAACAGGTCTCTAAGCCACAGGAGTGGTGGTTTCTAAAATTCCACAATTAAAAATTCATTCTTTGATGGTGACTTCTTGTCCTTTATAAATGAATGTTCTCCTCATTGGAATGACCTTTAAAACTAATTAAATAAAGTTTGAAGTTAGCTTATCAAAATTTAAAAATTTATCTGAAGGCTATGTAGAGGGGAAGCTGGGTCTTGCCAAGAGCAAGTATAAGTAAGTTGCTGAAAGAAACAATACAATGGACAAGAGGTGAGATGGGATTTCATATAAGTTACTTCACGTATTGCAGTTCCTTCTTTTTGCTTTCAGATATTTCTCTATAACCTTCAGGATTTAACTGTCCCCCCAGGAATCCTGGCTAGCCAGCCTGCCAATCTATATGACAGTCATTTCACCGAAAAGTGATTTTTGTTTGTTTGTTTTATCTCAGGTATCGCTCTTATATCCACTCAGTAAACAGCTTACTGATCAAAAAGCAGGCATCAGTTTTTTCCCTCTTTAAATCAGAGGAAAATATTGCCATGTTTTCTTGCCAAGAAGTGAATCTTGCTTTGTTTATTTCACTTAAGTCCTATCTTCTGCAAAATCTATAATAGTTTAAGGCAATCTGGACGATTTGTACTTATCACAACTTGGAACGGAATTCTGAAGAGGCTGACTGACAGTGGAATTAAAAGCTTTGAAATTCCTCTGAGGTGTGAGCAATCTTTAATGACCCGGATTTTATTTTTTAATATGGTAAACAAATAATAAAAGTCCTCTCTCCTGATGAAGTCGCCTCATGATTAAATACATATTTCACTTTGTGCCTAATATGAGGAGTGAGAGTTCAAATAAAAATGGTATGAGCCAAAAGTATGGATGACATATATATTTGCATAAAATAAGAAGAATACATTTTTACTGCTGTTTATAGGAAACATGTTTTTTGGCACAAGCTTCACAAAGACTTCACAGAGAGTCCCATGGAAATACTTTTAAAGTAAATTGTGGGGAGATACCTAGGAATTCTTATAAAGACTGTGAGCAGTTTGGTAGTTAAATGCCAAACAGGCAATCAGGTGCTTGTGTTTAAAATTGTGTTGTGAAGGGCTATATTGAAATCTGTAATATCAGGATGCAACGTGATTGTAGAAGAAAAGGCTTCCTAGGAAAGCTCACATCTTCTACCACCATTCAAATACAGATACTGAAACTATAAAAGACTCAGTCTCCTTTTGTGTCCTGGGATTTTATGTATTAATTAGTTATCCTCCTCTTAACCGCCCCAAGTCACTTGACTTTCTGGTTTTAGTTTTCTTTCTTATGAATCTGGGTTTGTCTGTTTTTCTTTTTGAAGCAATGCTGGAATCAGCACTTGTTCAAGTGTATTAGCAAGTGTTTTTCAGTTGTTATTCATGGCCAACTCTGCTCTGAACAGGCTGTTCATCCCTTGGCTGTCTAGGACCAGTCACTTGCAGGAAAGATAACTTGTAACCACAAGAAACCCAACAGGAGAAAATGCCAAAGGGGAAAACATGTTAAATAAGATCATATTTAGAAGTTTTTTTTTTTTTTTAAGCATTAATTTTATATAAATGGGATACAATACCAGGTGGAGGTGCGAATAGGCTGGGGCGAATCACCTGACTTGGGCTGTCACCAGGCTGTCCGAAGTTCACTGCCTTCCAGTCAGTGCGGGGGATGCCCCAGCCTAGCAGCTCTGGTGTGCGTAAAACCCAACGGTGCATGGGAGCAGGGAGCGTAGGACACACATAGTCTTGTGAGGTGTCCACAGGTGGTATCTGGGGATTGGCACCATTGTGTCTTTCTTGGGCTGGCAACAGGGTACAGGGATTTCATCAGCGTTTTGAAGACATTTTGCCATAATGCTGTGTCTTGTTTTTAGTTTGTTTATTAAGATTTATTTATTTATGCATGTAGAACTGGGGTACAGGCCAGATGTGCAGAGGTAGTGAGAAGATTCACTAGAGATAGACTGGAGAGCAGAACAGGCTGACTGACGAAGTGCACAGCTGAGGGGAGCAGTGGGCGGGTCAGGAGAGGTCTGCCGGGCCATGTAGGTCACCTCTGGGGCTGGATCAAGCTTGCAATGAAGCGGCTTTAGCTTCTCAGTGCTGTGCTTGAACCGGCTGTGCCACCAGCATGGGCCCTTGTTTGTCAGTTTTTTAACTGAGCAATTCTTTATGCAAAATAATGCTTGTCATATGCATTATGTTTTTCCCCTCTCCTGTGTACCTCACTCATTTAGATGCCATTGCAGTTAGTCAGAAACAGCTACTCAGGACAGGATCCTTTCTGTAGTCTCAAGGTGCATTTGAGACATCCCTCATCCAGGCATATAAAAGGAGCGGGATGGACCTGTCCCCAGGTGCATGGTGTATAGGTGGCATGCACCTGCCAAGTGAGGGCATCAGGAACTGTTCAGCTGCAGGTATAGATGGAGAGAGGTGCGACAGCCCAGCTTGGAGTTTCCCCCTTCAGTAATCCATTCCTCTCCACTCTGGCATCTACTACTTTTTACCGTGCTGCTGAGGAGGAGACACAGTGAAAGCTGGTACCCACATAGCACAGTGTGATTCATTGCTCCTGCCTTTCTTCAAGATGCATTCAGTGCCTGGGAGAGCCTGGGAAAGCAGCCAGGTTTTCCCAGCTTCCATACCTCACTCGGAAGCGGAGATGCCCATTCCTACATTTCTCATTGGAGGCTCCACTGAGAAAGTGCCCTGGAAGCACTGATTCAGTATCCCCAGTCTGTGTAAGACATTTCCCTGATAGGCCTTCGCTGGTTGGGACTGGGCTGGGCGGGGCTGGCAAGCTGAAGTTGCTGGTGCCCGCGCTTACCAAGAATCCAGAGAACAAATTACAGCTTCTGATCACAAGGGCAAACAGCTGAGCCTTTGCAGCCTGGCTCATTCCCTCCTGGTCATAATTTCCATCAACTGTAGTTAACTACCAGTGGGTGATTCCTGCATTTGAGCAGGGGTGCCTGTGTGTCTGTACCATTCAACCCCACTTCCGGTAGCCATGGGCTCTTAGTGTCAAAATGTATTCCTCTCACACCTGAAGTCACACACCATGATATATTTCTCTTGATACAGGTGGATACTTATTTAAATCCACATTGTCTAGTGACTTGAGATTTTAGGCTACCAGCTTTCTTTTTAAATCAAGATCATTTCCTACGATAAAAGTCTCAAAGATGATGTGACAACCCAGTGACCATGCTTAGGACTCTGGGCTCAGCCCCTTTATGCGAAACACCTGATGCTGTCATCATCACTTGCCTTTGAAATAGACATTTTGGATACTTCTCCTAATGATGGCACATTAAATGTCTATGTGAATGATAAAAATTTTTTTTAAAAAGGGCAAACTTTGGCCCTCCCTGGTGGCGCAGCGGGTTAAAGCACTGTACTGAGAAGCTGAAGCCACTTCCGCATATGTTCGATCCCCACCTGCCCTGGAGGTGACCACAGGGGGCGGCAGACCTCTCCTGACCCGCCCACTGCTCCCCTCAGCAGTGTACTTCGTCAATCTGCCTGTTCTGCTCCCCACTCTGTCTCTGGTGAAGCCTCTCACCGCCCCTGAGCCTCTGGCCTGTACCCCAATTCTGTATGTACAAATAAAATAAAAAAATCTAAAAATAAAAATAAAAAATATTTTTAAAAAAGGGCAAACTTTATGCATCGTAAATGCTCATCAGAGCTCTTTCTCATATTTCTAAGAAATGTCAAGAATTTGTTTATCCTTTTTCCTTTTGTTGCCTGTTTGTGAGAAATGGTGATGAACACTGAAATTCCTTAAGTAAGAGGGTATTTAGAGGACAGTACTAGAGGCAAATTAGGGGGATCACATAAGTGCATTTCTTCCTGAAAAATAAAAAGTTTGACATCTACTGGAGACAAACTTTAGAACAGCTATTGATGAGGGCACCATCTCTGAGACTAATAAGAGTTTTCCAACTTGTCGTGTTGCTTTTACCCTCTATGTGCCCAGTGGCTCCTCTTGTACAATTTTCTTACTAATAGTAGGGTTACATTGACGAGTATATGATGGACACGTGTGAAGTAGTCACTGTGTGCCTGGACACTGTCAGGACTCAGTACGTTTTGGGTAGAAAACCAAGAGAAGCTTTTCTCAAGGCAAACATTTATGGGGTTCCCCCTCCCCCTTTTTAGCTGTAAATCTATAATGAATCCCTTTGTTGTCACTACATGAGTGGCTGAGGCTTCTGGATTCCTTATCTTTGGTACCTGCTTGCTAAATTTATCGTTAATGTCTAGGGATTCATGATAATTTGAGATAATGAGTCTCCAACTTTCGCATCTGTTCAATAGCAAAGCCTCAGTGCCCACATCATAGGGCTAGTGCGTGATCACATGTGCTAAAACCCAGGAGGTTCTTCGTGTTGGCGCACAGAATGCCACCATATATATATATATATATATATATATATATATATATATATATATATATATATATATATATATATATATCACCAGTTTCAGATGTGACTTTGTCATGTTGGATGGCCAAGCATCCCCTGCCGCTCTGACAGGTCTTTCAAAGAACACCGAGTTCTGGATCAAAGGGCCTTGTTTTCTCCCTTTCAGACGTTCCTGCTGGTGGTTGGCGTGGTGGGCGTGGCGGTGGCTGTGATTCCTTGGATTGCTATCCCCTTGCTTCCCCTTGGCATCATTTTCTTTGTTCTTCGGCGATATTTCTTAGAAACTTCAAGAGATGTCAAACGCCTGGAATCTACAAGTGAGTCCAGTTTGGGTTGTGATGTCATTGTGAATGTATTTCCACGTGTGGCATACCTAAGAGGACCTTAGGAGATTGTGAGATCCCGTGGACTCTCTTGTGGGTCCTCCCAGAGTTCACATCAGGAATCAAATATCATTCGTCCTCCTCTTCTCCCCAACCCCCCCAGCCTAGTAGCTTGACCCTTTGAGCGAACAAAGCCCGTAGCACATCTGGGCCGCCTTGCAGGTCAACGAAGGACGTGTGTGGACTGTATTTTGCCACTGCTCATTTGCGAAGATGGGTGCAGAGAAAATTGCCTGTAGAGGACAACAGTTTGGGATTTCTTTAGTCTATTACAGTCTTCAACTTCCTAGCGTGGGTACATAATGGGACAAACATTTTCATAGTTAACTAGTAATACACGTAATCACAGAGAAGGAAGTAATTTAGAGCTTATTTCATCACTAATGCATAAGCATAATTATTTAAACAAAATCATAAGTGGAATAGCATTTTATATTAAAAACAACAGCAACATAGACCATGGAGGCATATAACTGAGTGAAAAAGGTCAAAAGGTCCAGACAAACCCCAAGTTATAAAATAAGTCCTGGGGTGTCGCACAACATGGTGACTGGCGTTAACACGCCTGTCTTGCAGACTGGCAAGTTGCTAACAGAATGATCTAAGAATTTCTTATTACAGAGTTGTATGATGATGGCTGTTAACTAGACTTACACTGGTGATCGTTTCACAGGACGTACAAATACAGAATCACTGTGCCGTGTCCTTGAAAGTAACAGTGTTATACACCAAATATACCTGAAACAAAAGTTGAAGGATACTAGCCAAGAAAGGAAAGGAGGACGATATTTGTACAAGAATCCTCAACCGCTACCAGTTACCCATTACCAGTCATTGCCAACTTGGCTTTCTGGAAGCTGGCTAATAAGAGAAGCATATTGAGCCCCATATATAAGTTCATGGGGATTAATGAGCTTTTTATTTTTCTGACATATATAGTTGGGGGAAAGATAGGAGGTGATTGTTTCATTAAAGTTATAGAAAGTTTCAGTCACTAAGCAAACCATTCACCTGCTGTAAAGGCCTGGCTTGGGGGCACGTCAGTGGGAAGACAGGGCAGTGTAGACTGAGCATGGCTGGTATTCTGCCGATGGACTTGGTCTCGTGATGAGACTTGGAGAAACCTAACAATCAGTGAGCTCCATCTTTGTTCTGTGCACTGGCAAGCTGCTCTGAAGTGGCATCGTTCAGCAGTCTGGTTGCACAATGGGAGTCTGGTGTCATCAAAGGCTGCAGGGAAAAGTGTGGGGTGGGGCATCTTTGAGAGGGATCTGGACAGAGGAGTTAACCAAGGAGAATTTCATTGTCTAAGTAGAGTAGACTTGAATTGGGTCGCAGGTATGCGAAACCTTATTTCCAGGTCATCACCATGAATGCGTGGCTTGGCCAGGGATGTGGGCATTTTCTTGGCGAGTTCCCTCGGATGCATGACCCTCACAATACAGAAGGCCGCTGGTCTCCCTGCATCCAGCCTTATGGAACTTTCTCTGTTCTTCCCCAGCTCGGAGCCCTGTGTTTTCCCACTTATCATCTTCTCTCCAGGGACTCTGGGTGATCCGGGCATTCAGGGCTGAGGAGAGGTTTCAGGAGCTGTTCGACGCACATCAGGATTTGCATTCAGGTGGGTGCATTTCTGAAGCTGGAGTCAGAGGGTGGGATGCGTTGCAGTCTCAGGCCTGGCCTCCCTCCAAAGGACTGCCTTGGCCATCACCTCGGCACTCTGCCTCTGCAGAATCTTCCTCCCATCCCCTTTCTTCTTGGCTTAGTGTCCTCAGAATCTCCACTTACACCTGGGCTTGCCTTGTCCTTCCAATACAGTCTTCTGTCCCTTTTTGTCCCTTGAAGCCAGGGGTCAACAAAGTCCCTTCAGAAGTGGATCAGAGAGTAAATATTTTAGATTTTGGGCACCGTGTTGTCAGTGGCAAACACTCTACCTCACATTGTAGCAGGAAAGCAGGCAAAGATAATCCACATCAGCAAACGGCCATGGCTGCACCCCAATAAAACTTTATTTACAAACACAAGTGGTGGACTACTCTACCTCAAAGTATGGTTTGCTGCTGGCTCTTGCTTCAGAGCATGCCGGGTGTTAGAAAACATGGAGGATGAGGATATTCATTTGCTGACTCTTAGATCTGCCACCCACTTGATAGGTATTATTCTTTGTATCAGTGAAGTTTTTTTTTTTTCCCCCTTTCTGGTGACACATTTCCGAACTTCCTCTTAAGCCTCTATAATCCCGATCTACCTTTCCAGTCTCTAGTGTAGTTTTTGTGAGAAAATGGCACTTACATTACGGCGCAACTCCTTTTAGTGAGACGGTTATTTAGAAACAGGGCCCTCAGGAATAAAAAGAGTGAGCCGACCTGGAGTAAGAACAGAAGGTGCCAGAAACAAGATGAATGATGTGCTCCTGCCCTTGCAGAACGAGGAACTGTCACGGTGCAGGGGGCTGCATTTCATTCGCGGAATGGCACTGACCACCCCCTTTCCATGTGCAGGATTTTGAGTGCGTTTCCGTTTCTTACTTCCGGGGTGAACTTTTCCACCAAGGCTTCCTGCACAGCCACTGTCGTGCCTCCTCGGCTCACCTTCTACCTTACTTTGTATGAAAACACGGGTTTTCCAGAAGCCTCCGTTCCCCAGACTGTACCTCACAGGCCAGCGCGGTGTGAGCCTTCGGTAGCTCAGCGGGCCTCGGTGTGCGTCCCCCTTGATGCAGCTAACACGATTTCTCTCCGTCCCCGTGCTGCTTGCTCGTCCAGAGGCGTGGTTCTTGTTTCTGACGACGTCCCGGTGGTTCGCCGTGCGTCTGGATGCCATCTGTGCCATCTTTGTCATTGTTGTTGCCTTTGGGTCCCTCATTCTGGCAAAAAGTGAGTACAGATGTGAATAACTATCTGTGGTATGATTGCAATTTGTAGCTGCATTTACGGTCGCTAAATTAAACGCTGCCCCCATGTCTGCTGGTGTCTCTGATGCATTGTGTGAAAGTGGGTACCAGAATGCTTCAGGTTGGCGCCGTTCACCAGTGTGACCCACTAAGAGGCACCATGTGGGTGTTGGAGGTTCCTTTTAGTTCTCATAAGTGGATAGAGGACTAGGTCAGTGAAACCAGCAGGCAGAGCTTCCCTGGAGTAGCAGGTGGTTGTGTGAGAGAACCAAGTTGGCCATTAAGTGTATGTGTGACCCAGCTTAAGGCCTCAGCTTTCAGCTTTAGAACCACTCAGATGTGCTGGTGGTAAGTGCCTGGTGCATGGGGTTGGAAGGAATCTCTTAGAGGCCAGTGTTATTGCAATAATTGTTTTTTTTTTTTTTAAAGATTTATTTATCTATGCATACCGAACTGAGGTACAGGCCACAGGTGTGGTGATGAAAGGATTCCCCAGAGACAAGAGTGGGGAACAGAAAAGGCGAATCTACTGAAATACACTGCAGAGGAGAGCTCGGGCGTGTCAGGAGAGGTCTGCATGCCACGTGGGTCAGCTCCCTGGCCAGGCATGGAACTCGTGCTGCTGTGGCTTCGGAGATCTTCATAGTGTGGGGCTTTATCCCATTGCCCCACCAGGGAGAGCCCAATAAGTTGTTTTTTTAAATGATAAAGGACAGTGATTCTCAGCAGGCACCTGGCTGTCCTCCTGCTGCTGACCACTGACAGCTGGTGCACTCAGCAGATGGGGTTTGTGCATGGTAAGACCAGGCCACCCCAAGCCTCCCGCAGTAGCCACACTGAAAGGGAATGAGCAGTGAAGTGTCTTACTTAAGTCTATGAGCACTGGACCAAAGAACTCGCTGTGTCTTTTTTAGTGTTTTCCAACCAAAACTGCATTGGATGTAGAAGGTGACATGGCATCAGGTTCCTTAAAACCCTAGGGATAACATTTTTTTTTTTTTAAAGATTTAGTTAATTTGTGCATACAGAACCGGGGTACAGGCCAGCAGTGCAAGGGTGGTGAGAAGATTCATCGGAGACACAGTGGGGAGCAGAACAGGCGGATCTCCTGAAATACCCTGCTGAGGGGAGCAGAGGGAGACAGGAGAGGTCTGCCGAGCCCTGTGTGAGACTCTAATGATTAAGTCTTCGTGAAGACACTATTCCTCACTTCTGTCTTTCACTGTGTCCTGTTCTCAGTCAACAAATAATGTATCCCTGGCTGTCATCTTAAGGGAGGTGACTAAATTTGATAAAGACATCGACTTGGGAAAGTGGCGGAGCCAGGCCCCGGGTCAGCATGGGACTCACTCTGCTGTCTTCCTCCTGCAGCGCTGGATGCTGGGCAGGTGGGCCTGGCCCTGTCCTATGCCCTCACGCTCATGGGGATGTTCCAGTGGTGTGTCAGGCAAAGCGCCGAAGTGGAGAATATGGTAATGTTTATCTTAATGTTCTTAGCTTTTTTTTGAAGTCCTCTTACCATTAAATGGCATAAAAGCCATTCTTATGTAAAACATTAAAACTGTTATTTTTACATTGTAGCGAACAGTTTTTTAGATCCTTCCTCCCATCTGTTTAAAGTTAATGTCGAATAAAATATATACATCTTTTTCTCAGTCTTATGGATGCTATGTCAGCGGGTTTTCTATTCCTCACAAGTGTCTTCAAATGTAATAAATGTCTCTGTAGGAGGGAGGTTCTGAAATCCTGGAGAGGATATAAGCTAATTTCTGAGAGGCCTGTTTATTTTTGTTTCTTAATGAGTAACTCCTCAGTCCCGGTATAAGAAGAATTCAGTATTTTCAAGTTGTTTGTTTAACTAATAGGAACCCCCCCAACTCCATTTTAGTATTTATTGTTGAATGTGTTGGTTGCCTGAGCATCCTTGGGTCGGGTCCCCTCTTCCCTGCAGGGTAAGCTCCCTCTGAGGGTGTGTGCTGGACGAAGCTGTCCACTTAGACTTGTTCAGAAAGTCCTAGCCCGTGTAGAAGTTAGCCCCTCTTTTGAGAATTTGCACCTTCTCCGAAGCAGGGAAAAGCAATGGAAATGAAATCCTTCCAACCGGCACTCGTAACAGAGTAGAAGGCAAGCGAGTATTCAGATGAGGTCTAATGTCCATCCCTGGGCTCCCTCTAGCAGATGACCTCTGTGGCCAGAAGTATCTTTGCTTTGACAGAACCCCATGCTTCACTCCGATGTGAGTGTGGCTACATGACGGCTTCTGCAATCCTTTCAGTCCTGAGAGGATGGTGAAGGAAACAGCTATCCTAAAGGTGATAGGGCGGATCATGGACCGTTTTTTGATCCACATCCACAGCTACTGCTACTTTGCTCCACTGGGGGCGTGAGACCTGCCTCGCCTCCACCCACTCGTTGTAAAAGAAACCTTTCTTATCCGGCTCCCCCAACCCACATGATGCCGCGTGTCTTTCAGATGATTTCAGTAGAAAGGGTCATTGAGTACACGGACCTTGAGAAGGAAGCCTCGTGGGAATGCCAGAAGCGCCCCCCGCCCGGCTGGCCCCACGAGGGTGTAATTGTCTTTGACAACGTGAACTTCTCCTACAGCTTGGATGGGCCCCTGGTGCTGAAGCACCTGACAGCCCTCATCAAGTCAAGAGAAAAGGTTTGTTGAACCTCCCCTTGGCCCCTAAATATCTTGACTAAACCTTTAGCGTCTTACTGCTTCCTTGCTTTTTTGTGAATGTGTGTGAGCTCGTGTTGTTTGGGAGTCAGAGACTGACGTCCTCATGTGTGCACTGCACATTGTTGGTGGGTCTGGGCCCACCACGAGCTCAGCCAGAGCCAGAGCCAGGGTCCTGCATCTGGCAGTGTATTCGTCATGCCCAAATCGTGGAAGTCACCCTGGCTTCTTGCATTAACCCCCAGATAGCTAGTTTCTATGAATTGTTTGTGTTTCTCAAATCCCCCTCTTACTGTCCAAGGCACCTGGGGCAGCAGTCCTCTTTCTCCTCCTTCCTGGTTCCTTCCCATACCCCAGGAACACATGAATTGGGACTGCTCTCCCACCTGATGAGTGCTATGCCCCAAAACCTAGCTCTGACTCCTATCTCTCACCAGGCTGATAAGTTCTCAGCTCCCAGAGAAAAGCCTGGAACCCATCAGGGCTGTGCTAAGCTCCTGTGTGAGTTTCCCCAGAGTGCCGGCTCCTCCCAGATCAGTTGGCCCTTCTCTGTACTGTGTGGCAGGTGAAGGACCCTCACTTTGATAATCAGCTCTGATGCCTCTGTGAGAAGACCCTGCATCTTCCTCCAACATCATGTATATTCGTTGCAGCATTACTCATAGGAACCAAAGGTAGAAGAGTCCCAAGTATCCATGGACAGATGAACGGCTTAAAAAATGTATACATGAATGGTGGAATATTATATACCCTTAAAAAGGAAGACAGTACAAACACATGGATGAGTCTTGATGAAATAAGCCCGACACAAATTCTGTGTGATTCGCAGTTCCCAGAGTAGTCAGATGAATGGAGACAGAACACAGGTGGTGGTTCCAAGGGGGTGAAGGAAGGGAGAGAGGGAGTTGTTGACTAGGGAAAGTGTTTCCGATCTGCAAAAAAAATCTGCACACTGGATGTCCATCGGGGTTCATGTATTTAACTCTCTGAACTGTGCACATAAACAAGATTAAGCGATTAGCTTTACATTATGTGTCTTTTTTTACAACAACAAAAAGACCACACTTGTAGCATGTTTTGTATGTTTGTTCTGTATCTCACAGTATCCTCAGTCTCTTTGACATCAGGCAGCCTCTCAGTTTCAAATATTCCCCAGAAAATGGCATTCTTGGGGCCGAGGGCTTGGCATGCCGGCCCCGGGACTAAAACATACCTGAGAGACAACTCCTGAGATAGCCCCTATGATTAATAGTTAGGGGTCACTACTAAGAGTGGTGCTTGGTAATTCTCTGTAACCGTGCCAGGGAGTGGACTCCACCTTGATGCCAGGAAAGAATAAATGTTGGACGTCACGCCCCAGTGAGAAGCTGAGTCACCAAAAGCTAGCCCCTAGTTTCTTCCACTCTCTTGTGGGGGAAGGTGAGGCAGCACTCTGTCCTGCGAGCGTGACAAGGACCCATGCAGACAGCATGTTCTCCCAAGTTCACCTTGTCAGCTCAGCTCATTTGCACCCATCACAAATTTCCCTGGAAGCCAGGCAACTCAGTACAGATTTGTATTCTTTCACCTTAAACTCCTCACCCTCCAATCATCAGCTTAGCAGAGATTCCCTCGCGTATGGGGAGATCAAACTTCCCGCCACTCATTTCTGGTCCAGCATCTCCTGACAGCCACATCTGAGATGACTCTGCAGTCCTCTCTGCACACCTGCCCCAGCCCTGGCTCTCAGGGACACCCCCCTGCTGCCAACTAGACTGAGAGCGGCTTGATGAAGGAGTAGGCCAGCACGGCAGAAGTGGGGCTTGATTCTCCTCCACTCATTTCCTCTGTTTTGTCTGCCCTGGAAGGTAAACAGGAAAATGCAATAGGCACTAAGCAAGGCTTCTAATTCATGGAAGAAATAGCAAGTAAAAATAAAGAACCCAAATGAGATAAATAGCACCTGCGGCTTTTTAGTTAGATTCTCAACACTGGCTGCATTTTTCATTTTTAGATGATTTTGTGGTTGATTTGATCATTTTAGAGAGTACTGGGCCATTTGAAAGCATTTTCCAGCTCTAGAGGTAGATTGATTTTGGTTTGTTATTTCTTTTTCTTGCTCAGAGCTATTACTTGGATAATACATTTTTACAGATGTGTACTAGACCTTGCTATAATGTGCAGAAATATTAGTTTCCTACACTTTCTATTTTCACTTGCTATTTTCTCAGAATACCCTCCCCTCACTCCCAGGCTGTCCTTCCCCTGCCGATATGATGCCCTGCTGCTCATACTGTGGGGTCTGTTGGGACCAGCAGCACCTGTGTCACCTGAATCTCCCTTGAAATGCAGAGTCTCAGGCCCTCCCAGAAGTAGCATTTGAAGAAGAGACTCCCCACCTCCAGTAAGGTCCTCTCTTCCCACAGGCATTTTCTGATGACTGGGGCCCCATGATTTCCTAGAAACATCCTTTAACAGTTTGTAGGTGAGCTCATGAATTACCCCAGCTTCTCCTGTGAGTGAGTATGAGTTTCTAGAAAGTTCTGGGCTGATTGTCAGCGTATTGTAAGTTTACACTGTAACTTGTACGTGATTCCAAATTTGAGCTTGGGTCTCCTTGGGTCTTTGTAGAGCCATCTCTCTGCTTTTTGGGGTGTTTCACTACAGGCTCAGCCCTGCCGGGACCCAGAGATAGGGCCCCCCACCTCGCCCCTGCAACCTTTCCCCTGATAGGGTCACAACAATCCCCTTGGCCCCAAGGAGGGTCTTCCTGGCCTTGTTCCCCAGGTGAGCCCCACTTCTCCATGGCAGCTGGTTCTTGCTGTGACGAGTAGCCCACTAACCAAATACCCCGAGATGTCGGCTCTCTTGTGCCCCCAGCTATATTTGCTCGCCGTGTCCACATCATGCTTTAAGAGCCCAACGGTGGGATCTACCTGAGAGGCCATTTCCTTTAACTGTAACGACACCTCTCTCCACTTTCTTCCTTCAGCTTAGAGAGGACATAAGGCTCCAAGCCTCTTAAATAATAGTGATATGAGGCCATCAAAAAATGAGCAAGAGGCTGGTAGACCTGGGTATGAGTCTCATCTGCCATTATGCTCCCTAGTGGTAGCAAGGCTCTTCACTTTGCAAAATGGAATTGACTGCTGAAAGGACGCAAAGTGCCTGGCTCAGACACCAGCACACGTGATGGCAAGACACTCCAGCGAGCGTGAAGTGACTGTCACCACATACGCTGCTGTCAGTGTCTGCCCCACGCAGTGAGGGCCCGCCATTGGCCGTGTGTGTATGCTGACAGATGCCATCTGCTGTGTCTTCTCTGTCCACCTCAACGTGTTCCTAAACAGCATGGGAATAGAGTTTCCATTGGTTTCTTCAACCGAATTACACTCAGCTTTCTACGAAACGCTTCTTTTGCAAAGGACGCTGTAGGGAACGCACAACATGCCGAGGTGAATGCCGGACTGAGCCTCTGCCAGCCGTTCCGTAGGGTAAGGGAGGGTAAACCTGGCCCTGTGTCGGGCAGAGGGGGCCGTAGTTGGGGTGCAGGTATAGAGAAAGGCAAGTGACCACACGCGGGGGCGGGAGGGCCACGTCAGGCGCAGGTAGGTCATTGCCGGGCATTGGAACCAACAGCCTTGGAGGGTTGAGCTGGGACTTCCCAGGGGGCGTGCGTTCTGGGGGTTTTGGGAGGGCGCCAGCAGGCCCCTGGGGCTGTCAGGTGGTGGAGGACCCTGCACCTAGAGGGTATGAGGTAGAGAACTGCATGTGCTGCTCTGCGCATTTGCCTCACCCCAAGAGGCCTGAGCTGGGGGTAGGGAGAGGTCTGTGCAGGAGTCACAGGTGTGGCAGGCACACAGCTCTCCTTGCAGGCTGCACCGGGACCATGGCAGAGGCTGAGGCAGGAGGTAGGAGGCTGGACGCTGGAGGCAGGAAGCCATTCGCTGTTGGGCTCACGCAACAAGAGGAAGCAGAGAAAGCAATCTGCTGCTTGGGCGAACTCATGTCGAATCCAAGACCCACGCGGGTCTGTGTTGGCGCAGGGAAGTGGGCAGAGCGGAGCAGGTGTCTGTGTGGGACAGTTTGGCAGGACTTGACAGCCTCCTTTGAAAATGTTCTTACCTGTTTCTCAGCGATTCCACATCTAAGAATTTGTCTTGAGGAAATAATTAAGGTTGTTTGCAAAGTTGGAGCTTCAAGGATATTTAACACAGGAGTTATGTATATAGCAAAATATGGGAGACAGCCGAAATATCCACAAGTAGGGGGCTTGTTACATTCACGTTCACAGATGCTGTAGCATTATGTCGCCATTAAAATAATTATTTTTATGAAAACAGATTACAGTGATGTGTTCCTATTAATTCCATTTTGTTTAGGTATAGGAGCTTGAATCTTTCTGAACACACACATGCACATACAAGTCCAAAAAGAAAATTTGAAGGAATGGTTTCAGCAGCGTGTGGGGCTTCTCACCGGTGTTCATTGTCCGGGTTCATTTGCATTGATCACAATTGGAGGAGGCCTTGTTTTATTTATTTTTTTTAGATTTAATTATTAATTTTTTCATACAAGAATGAGGACACAGGCACAGTGTGAGGGTGAGATTATTCCCCAGAGACAGAGCGGGGAGCAGAACAGGCTGACTGACGAAGCACACTGCTGAGGGGAGCAGCGGGCGGGTCAGGAGAGGTCTGCCGTGCCATGTGGTCACCTCCCTGGCTTGGGATTAAACTTGTGCTGCAGTAGCTGTGGACAGCTTTACAGTGCTGTGATTTAACCCCTTGCGCCACCAGGGAGGGCCCTATTTTCATTTTTAAAAGTAATGGGGCCGGCCCTCCCTGGTGGCGCAGCGGGTTAAAGCACAGCACTGAGAATCTTGAAGCCACTTCCGCATGAGTTCGATTCCCGCCTGCCGCCTGCCCCGGAGGAGACCACATGGCGAGCCAGACCTCTCCTGACCCGCCCGCTGCTCCCCTCAGCAGTGTACTTCGTCGATCTGCCTGTTCTGCTCCCCACTCTGTCTCTGGTGAAGCCTTTCACCTCCCTGAGCCTCTGGCCTGTACCCCAGTTCTGTATGCACAAATAAATAAATAAATCTTTCAAAAAAAAAAAAAAAAGTAATGGGGCCTTGCACTCAAGTGATGCCGGGGGGCGTTGAGTGAACGAAGCTCTGTCCACCAGACGCCGCAGGGCGTGGGCGCCATGCTGGTGTGGGAGGAGGCTGGCCGAGGTGCGTGTTGTGAGGGCTGAGCCTGGGAAAGAAGCTGTGGAGAAGTCAGAGGGAGTAGCTGTCTTGAGTGGGCACTGGGCATCAATCACACTGACCTTGGTGCGTGAAGCGGGACCTGGGTGTGAACAGTGTCATGTTGGCACGGTGACACTGCTCTTGGCCTCATCAGGAGGACGCAGAGGGCCTGCTCAGGCCTCTAAAATTGTGTCTCAGAGCATCTCGTGGGCACTAGGAATGTAAACACTGACTCTGGCGAAATTCTCTGTAGCCATGGGCCGCACCCATGGGTGGCCTGGGGGAGATGTCAGCACCACTGAGTGGTGCAGAGAAAGAGCCTGAGTGAGGTGTTCATCCGGCTGCCCCTAATCTTTGCTTGTCCGTTGTCAAATACATACATCTTATCGCTGTTTTGTCCAGTCTTACTGGGACGTCAGCCACATTCAGCCCTGTGTCAGGTTAGAGTTGCCTTTTCCTGTTTCTCCTCACTTGACCCTGGTGGTGGGCACCCTCTGCCCCCTGCCATCTCAGTGTAGGGGCTCGCAACCCAGGACAGGCTCACTGTGCATTCGGGCAGATGGCAAAGAATCTCGGTGCCTTCAATAGATTTAACAAGCTTTTAACTCTGAAGCAGGAAACCAGGAACAGGCAGAGGGCAGGGGAGCTGGAGGGTACCTCTGGTCTCTCTGGCTTTCTCTCTCAGTCTGCATGACTGGTCTTGCTCACCCTCTAGCTGTCCAGTCTCCTACTGTCTCACCTCTGGTCCCAGGTGTCTGTGTGTGCCCCGTGTTCGTGCCCCCAAGTGCCTCTTGCATGCCAGCGTATCACACATGTGCAGTGAACCTGGGGTCAAAGCAGGGCTCTGGAGACCAGCAGTGGCGCAAAAAGCTGGATTTGACTCCATTTCACCACTTACCAAAAAGTCTTAAGAGGAGACCAGTTTGCATGATGGGCACACACACACCTTCTCACAGCACTGTCAGGCCTGTGTCTCCACGTGTGTCAATTTGCCTAGGGAAACACCTGGAAGTGTGCACAAGCCGGGTGTAAATGCATCTCTGCCATGGTGGCACACCTATATAAATTAGGGCCTCCCCTTACAGACTACGTGACCACAAAGATAAGATCAGTCAAAGCCATTGTTGTTTACTCATGTCTCTCTACAGATAGAACCATTTTGGAAATGCCCATTGTTGATTTTCCAAAGTAAGCTTGAAAATTTTCTATGCATACAAATAAGATAAAGTTTCCATGGTCCTCCCTGGTGGTGCCATGGGCTAAGGTGCAACACAGGCTATCCTCCTTGTCTGCTGCATCAAGAGGTCAATTCCCTGCCAGGGAGGGGTCCTCCCCTGTCACCCAACTACTCCCTCAGCAGTGTGTGCCAGTCAGTTTGCCTGTTCTGTCTCTGGGGAATCCTCTCCCCATTCCCCGCATCTCTGGCCTGTACCCCAGTTTTTGTATGCATAAAAAACTAAATCTCAAAAAAGAAAATTAGATAAGTTTCCTAGCATGTAATTGGTGCTCAGAAAGATTTAAGCACTTCTGTTGAAAGCTTAAAAAAAAATAGCTGGATTCACTTGCAGATGATGGAATCCTTTTTCACCCTTCATTGGTTGCAGGTGCCCAGGTTAAGATGCTGTTTCCTACAAGAAGCACCCCCCAAAGCCCCCAGGAATTTGCGGTTGGGTAAACTCATTGATTAAGACAGGCCAGTTTCTGGGGACTGTTTATATAAACTCACACAACTCAAAGCCAGTTGTTAGAATCTAGTTTCATTCCCAACCCACATTTACCTGCATTATATTGATTCTTTGATCTTATTGTCAGTGCACTTAATTTCTTTCTGCTTGGGTTTTAATAACTAGAATGATACTTGACACGTCTCTTGCCCCAGGGGCAATTGTTGCTATTAATTGGTTGGTAAAATGCCTTTTGAACTGTTCAGATGAAAGGCTGGTTGAAATAGCAAGTGTTATTTGTGTTGTTGTTGACCTCACTGTGTGAGTTTGGGCTACCCACCACGGTCTTGAAAGACACGGAGACCTGCACTTAAAATGTTTAAGATGTTTCCTTTCAAGACAAACCGTAAGCAGATATTTAATATCCGGAAGTCAATGAGTTTCTCTCCCAAAGGGGCATTCGTCTTCAATGAGAGAACTCTGGAAATGTGAATCCTCATTTATGCACCTCACTTCTGGCTGGACTTGTTGACATCTCTGAGAAATTATCCAAGAAATGCTCCAGGTTCAGACTGCCCATACACAAGAATAAAGCACATTGAAATTTGACTTCTTCCCAGCCACTTTGGTGACTTCTGCCAGTAGATTCAATCTTTTGTTCTGTTAGTTTTAACTCCTCTTCACACAGAGGAACTCAGCCTGGGGCAGTTTTTTCCCTTGCACCCACCCTGGAACCCAACCCCGGGTGATGCTAGTCAATGCCTGAGATTTGGATGCCACAATTGGTGCTGATGTCTGGAGTCCAGGGATAATGCTAAATATCCTGATGTTTTGGACAGTCCCTCACCCCTCCCTCCCCCCCCCCACAAGGAATTATCTGGCTCAAATGTCAACAGTCCTAAAATCAGAGAAGTCGATTACACTCAATATGCAGTATCCTTCATTCATCTTCAATAACCAAACTCTCTCCTAGGTTGGTTCACCATTGTTGACGTCTAAATACCTCCTGGATCTCTTTATAGGTTGGCATTGTGGGAAGAACGGGAGCTGGAAAAAGTTCTCTCATCTCAGCCCTTTTTAGATTGTCAGAACCCGAAGGTAAAATCTGGATTGATAAGATCTTGACAACTGAAATTGGACTTCACGATTTAAGGAAGAATATGTCAATCATACCCCAGGTATGCAAGTCAGATCATTCTTCATTCTCACATGTTCTTTTTATAAGGGCACCTAACTTTAATTGCTTTTAATTTTATTGCTCTTTTTTTTTTTTTTTAAATGAAAGGGTTGAGCCTTTCCCCCAAGTGGAGCACATCTTTAACAGGAGGTATTTTCAGTAGATACTGGGGGAATGGGAATGATTTAGTAACTTACCTAGATAGAGTTCTTGGCGCAAACTTCCCCCAGGTGCCACAATTTTATCCACTAATGACCACATAATTTTGAGATCAAAATGATAAATGGAAAAACAAAACAAAGTGATATATAGTTCCTTTTTTTTTCTCCGCATGCTAGTGGTATCTCTAGGGAAACATTGGATTTTTAAATCTCTTAATGATGGAACTTTGCTGTCATGACAGAAGCTACCTTTTCTTTGGTAATTATCTCCATGGAGGGATTCTGTGCGGCTCTGAGAAGGCAAAGAGCTCTCTGAGAGACTTTAGGATCTCCTCACTGTTCGTGACATCAACCTAGTGTGAACCGGAACAGTGAACGTGATCCCAGGGTGTAGTTTCCTCACCTTCCTGCACTTCAGTGTGCATCTTTGAAGGCAGCTAACAGCCCGTGGGTGTGGAGAGCTTCCTGAAGCTGTGATGGTCTGAAGGCTGAGTGACCATCTCCTGGGTTTTGATTCTGTTTTCTTTTATTCTCCTAATTTGAAAGGTGGCTGTAATGAGTGTTCTGGACATTGGGTGGTATGCTGGATTGCCAGAGAAGCCCCTGTCGTTCCTTGTAGCTCCCTGCTGCAGCATAAGTTGGAACCGTATTTACAGTGTTAACCACAGTAGGCCCTGTGCCCTGGCTGGGACTGCGGCATCAATCCCCATTCTTCATCCTGCTCTCTGCTTCGACCAGTTACACATTGTCAACTCTAGACATGCAAACATTGTTTTTGTCTTTATTTTAAGCCTTTTTTGTTATTTGCTATATGCCCTACAATCATGTGATTATCATGAGGAGCTAGGAAATACTCAGGCTCTCTTGAGATGTAAAATAGGACATGGTGCATAAAGAGGTGCCTGAGCTCCCTGGCATCTGGCTATCAAGGCAACATTTTTTTTAAAGATTTGTTTATTTATGCAACAAGAACTGGGGTACAGGCCAGAGATTTGGTGGGTGAGAGGTTTCACCAGAGACAGAGTGAGGAGCAGACAGGCAGATGGACTGAAATACACTGCTGAGGGGAGCAGTGGGCAGGTCAAGAGAGGTCTGCCACATCATGTGGGTCAGCTCTCTGGCCTGGAATTAATCGCACACTGCAGTGGCCTCAGACAGCTTCTTTGTGCTGTGCTTCAACCCATTGCACCATGAGGGAGGGCCCTGAAGAAACTCTTAAATGGCAAAGAAAAATGTAGAACGTGGTACTCGAAGGGAAGGAGGGGTAGTGTGGGCTTGATTCCTATCACTGGGTACAGCTTTGGCTGCCTACCACTGATTTCACACTAATTTAAATTTGAAATAAGGAGATCCATTCCAGAACAATGAGATCTGACCACATGCTCATCAGGACCTACACTAAGCAAAGAAAGCCAAAAGTAACACGTGCTCATGCTAACCTGGAGCAAGTGGAACCCTTGTGCGTTGCTCGAGTGCAGGGTTTTGCCACCTTAGAAAACAAGATGAGGGCCCCCCCAAAAGTTAAAATTAGTATACTCTTAGGTTCCAGCAACTTGACTTCTAGGTATAAAGAAAATACATGAAGGCGAGATTTTGAGGGGTGTCAGCAGGCATGTCCGAGGGAGTCTTCTTCATAGTAGCACATAAGACAGAAGCCACCCCAGTGCCCATGGTGAGGTGAATGGAAAGCTAAAACGTGGTTTATTGTCAACTGTACATGCAAGGAGATCTGGATGCACGCAGCTATGCAAATGCCTCTGAGCATGTCTAGGTGAAACTGGCCATTTGCTAAAGGACAGATACCTCTGATTCCCATTACATGAGCTTCCTGGGCGAATATTTGTTGCCCAGAACTGCGGGGACGTAGGGAGTGGATTAGTGAGGTTCATGGTTTAGGTTCTGCAAGATGAAAGGGGTGTGGTACTGGGGGGTGGAGGTGATGGTACTGGAACACACATATGTTGAACACCACTGACGTGTACTCTTAAAAATTTCAAGATGGTGCATTTTATGTTATGTGTGTTTTGTCATAACTGAAAAATTTTTTTAAAGATAATCCCTTTCAGGAAAAGGGGAAGAATTTCCCTCTACCCACACCATCCCTGCACTTAAAGATCCCTTCTCGTGCTTCAACTTCTGGCTCTCCTGTTGCAAACAGGACTTTAAATTCCCCAGTTTTCTATCTTGCTGGTCCCATCTCTGAAATGGGCGAGAAGAGATCAGTGAGCAGAAATAATGAAAGTGTCTGTGAAGTGCTTTCATATCCCCGGATGAAAGGATCTAGAAACATGTCCTGTGTTACTTTGAATGCTTCTTAATAAGAAATGGTTGTATCCTCCTGTACATAAAAGAGCTCTATAAATAAAGAAATAACGTTAGATGATTCTTGGCTCTGGCTATGATGTTTTGGAAGCACATCTGAGCAAAGGCTAAATAGACTTTGACATCACTAGCTTTTGGTTGTGTTCCATAAGTTTCCACCCTATTCTTGAGCATGCTCTGTGTACCTACTCCAGAGAGCATGCTTACAAAACAGTGCTGAGCTTTGTATCCATGTAGATAATCATCACCCACCATTGTAAACGCAGAACCTGTATTTTTTTTTCTTTTTATTCTCTCTCTCTTTGTCTCCCAGGCTCAATGTTGGTTGATTAAAGGAATCTGGGGACCCTGAAGTGTGTCAGGGTTCCCAGGACATGTATCCAGGAGGCTGCTGGAGCTGTCTCTTTAGTATTGTAGATCCACATTTTTATTTTGTTCTGTCTCTTGGGGAGTGTGTGACCTTGAGGCAGTCACTAAGCTTTCTGTGCTCCTGCTGATTTGTCCTTCAGGCAGGTCTATGGGTCCTGCCTCTAGACTGTCCGTGGAGATGGGGTTCAGAGAATACCGGGGCCCCGCGCTTGGTTTGTGGGACTAGCCAATAACGAGAGGGGTGATTGGCGATCTGAGCTCTGGCCTGTCAGGTGTTATTGCCACTCAAGTCAAAAAATAGTAGCCCATTCTGGAAGGACTCTGCTCTTTCATTTCTATTTTTGTTTTTGTGGACCTTAGTGATGTTCTTTACATTTATTGCTTATAACATAAACCAAATGGTTTGTATAACTTTGAAAGAGTGAAACAAAAAGAAATGAACACAATGGGAGTCCTCGGGAAGGCCCTACCGAGAAATCTTCCTGACATTTGTCCCGCGAGGAGCCAAAGGAGAGAGTGTCTCTCTTTTTGTTTGCTGGCTCCCTTCCCGCCAGGGTTCTGGCCTCATCGTCACTCTGCACCCACTAAGATTTCATAATCCCCATGAAGACCCGAACTCTTTCTCAGCCCTCCACCTTCCCGGTTATTTTCCACCTCTCCTTGAGGACAGACTGGGTTTCAGACTGCCTCTCCTGCCTGTTGCATCACTGACAGGTGACACCAGTGTTAAGGCTAATTCCTCACATTGGTGGAATCCTGCATGGTCTGAGTCTCCTTCCCAGTCTCCTCCTTAATCCTCCCAGCAATTCCATTGTTATTCTTATCTGACTGATGCAAAAACTAGGTGCAAGTAGCTGAGATCACCTCACAAGGAAGTAGCAGGCCAGGACTCTTAAGGGAGGGGAGATTCCCAGCTGGAGAGCCCTGTTTCCAAGCAGGGCAGCTCTGTGTCCTCACTCCAGGCACACACTGTGCTCCAGTCAAGTTCATAGTAAAGACAAAATGACAGTCATGAGGCACAAAATGGATATCACAATCCATCGGTCCCACCTGCAAGTGAAAGCCACTGCCTGCCGCTGGCCGCTCTGAGCACCTGTTCATCCATGTAAACACAGGCCTGGGGCTTCCTGGGTGCTGTGGCTTCTCCCAACAGCTCTGGAGATGTCACCCCAATTTCCAGTCAGGAAACCAGGACTTGGGAGGTTTCAGTGGTTGATAGCAAATCAGTAATTTGCTCTGAGGCAGACAGCTAAGAAGCAGTGGAGTTAGAACTTAACACTGGCTCCAAATGTCTGTGCATCCACACATCTGTGCAATGTGTGTATACAGGCATACGTCTCATTGCAGTACATGTTGGGTAAAATGAATGATGTTCTAATCCAGTACCTTCTTACTCATTTTCTTCCCTACTGCTCCACTCAATAAGGATTCTTGAAAACTGGAATTAGAGAGATACATTAGAGAGCAGTGGCCAAAGAGTGGGCCTTGCTTTAGCCGGTGAGTGGTTTGCATCAACGTGACAGGAGATCGCAAAACTTAAAGTCATACTCCCCAGGAAAAGAAAATCAATGTAGAAACAGTTTACGCACTACATGTCAGGGCCTGGTTTTCAATCTTAACTGCGGGCTTCGGACTCATTCCTGGGGTGGGGTGGGGGTCCTGGCTGCAAAGCTAGAGGTCTGTCCCAGGGTAGCTGAAGTTACCTGTGTACAGTAGGAAACTCTCATGCTTTGTTACTCACCTGAATAGTGTTGCTTCCGTCTTAACAGCCTAGTTCAGGGCTCCCAGAAAGTTATTGCTGTGTCTACGTGGCTGGGACCTAGGGCCTCTTGCTTGAGTTCCCAGGGTTGGGTCAATTAGGCCCCACTGTTTGGCTTATAGCAAGAGTATAATGGACCAGGTGAGAAAATAATAAGAATAATGAACAGCCGTATACCAGAGACATTTTATGTGTGTGGGGGGGAGGGGAAATGGGATAAAAAACGGGGGTGGGGGGGGAGTGCACAGGACTATGGTGATGGCACACGGGTGACTCTGTGATGGGAAACCCACAGGGATTACAATTGAGATGAAAAAAAAATGTACAAAAGGATGTAAAAATAAACTATTATATTATATAAAAAAAACTTAGGCCCCACTGGGTGAGCTGGGCTGGGACCACCTCCCTGGCCCCCTGTGGTGCTAGCCAGGCCTCACTGAGCTTCCAGGGTATTTCCTGTAGGCTCCCCATCACCCTTTAACTGTTTTCAAGAACAGTCAGGATCAGGGATACTTTCTGGAAGAAAGGGAGTGAAGTTCTAACATGATTTCGGCCAGCCCTGGGAAACTTTCAAACACAGATACAGTTTTTAACTATCCCTAAGTCTGTGTTTGAAACATCAGCCATGGGAGGTGGTGAATGGGTTCCCAAGCTATTTCCTTAAACAGAACAGTAGCCAGAATGGAAGCTTCCTAGCATGCTACTCATGCCTCCCCACAGAGCACACCAGTCATTAGGACAGTCAGGGACCAGCCTGCAAACCTGAGAGAAGTCAGCAAAAAGGGATTTCAAAACTTCTTTGGCTGGATCTTCATACCTGCCCTCCTCCCCCAGTCCCCAAATTGGCACAGTGTTTGCCATGGAAGACAGATTCCATGTAAATCCAGTATTTATGACATTACCCCAAGGCACAGATCAACAGCTATCATCATCACTGAACTGACTCACTTTTCATGTTCACTCGTTTTTGTTTTGGTCAAAGCAAAAAGAAGGGATCTTTCCAACAGCCGTTCTGCTCTTTGGGGGATTTTTGTCCTCTGGGTTTCCTTTGGGGGGTGGAAAGGGTTAACCAGAGCTGTCTCTTTAAGACTTCTTTTTTTTATTACCTGGTTTTCTTTACTTTTTTTTTTTCTTGCTGAGAACAAAACTCCCAGAGAAAAGAGGTGGGTATGCTGTTACTAGTAAAGAAATACAACTGGATTCTAGCCTAATGCAGTGAGGCCTTTGTTTCTGACACTGAAGTCTTCATTAAAGCATTGGCTCAGCTCCCTGCAGCTCCTGACCTTTTTGTATGGAAAGAGGACTTTACAGGACTTAAATTCTTTTTCCTTTGTTGGAGAACAATGTTCTTTTCTTCTGAATATGGGTGATCATCAGTTCATTCAGAGGCTACAGGATTAAAAAAAAAAAAAAAGGAGAAGAACACAGCAACAGCAGAAGGGAACCAAGATTTAAAAGGCTTCAGGTGATACCCTCATTTCTGAATCCTGAGCCAGCTGCCCTGAATTAAGGTCCCCAGATTAGATATGAAACTATGGCTGAGATCACCAGGAAGAGCAGCGATAACTTCTGTTTCCGTAGGGTCCCTGATAGTCCTGTCCTGGGCTACGCTGGTTTATAACCACCTGTGCAGCCTTTCTCTCCGTCTAGGGTCCCTTTGAAGGTTAGTGGTTAGGAATTTTGGTTGAAATCCTGCGACATTCATCTTCCATTAGCTTCCACAGAAGCTCTGTGAGGGGCACAGCCCTGCATTGTGGGAGTCGGTTAGCTACCCCCTCCACGTCATGCTTTGGCAGTTTCGGGGTGACACAACTCCTAGGAGCTTCCTTTACACTAATAACAAATGAAAAAATATATGGCTCCTGAATCTCCTAGAAAAGATAAAATTTTAAAAGCATACTCTGAACAGGGATGCAAACCAGGTGTGGAACTAAAATATTACATTGTGTTAAAACAGTACAGTGGGGCCCTCCCCGGTGGCGCAAGGGGTTAGGACTCAGCACTGCACGCTGGCCGCAGCTGCCTGTGCGTGTTTGATCCCCGCCTGCCCTGGAGGTGACCCACATGGCACAGCAGACCTCTCCTGACCCACACCCTGCTCCCCTCAGCAGTGCACTTCAGTTAATCTGGCTGTTCTGCTCCCCACTCTGTCTCTGGTGAAGCCTCTCACCACCCCTGCACCTCTGGCTTGTACCCCAATTCTGTAAATCTTTTTTTATTTTTTCTAAATAGTACACTGAAGGAGACTTTTGTTTTCTTCAAAAGATGCTGTGCCACCCCATTAAATAACAATGACTCGTGTATCTGCAGAAAAAATCTACTTAAGTAATAAATTGAGCACCCGTTTGTGTGAAGGTTGTATGTCCCGTCATAAATCTCTCCACTGGAATGTCCTGCCTGGATACCTTTTTACAACACTTTTTTATAAGATTAGTTTATTAACTTCATTGCTGGGAGGTGGATTCTTTAAATAATAATATCTATCAGAAATGATAATTAATTTGGCCCTTATCGGCTCTTGTAGCATGTGTCTACCGTGAGCATTTTTATTGCCTTTTGAAGATAATATAATGGTTTCTTATTTGGCAAGTGGATGAAAGTAGGGACCAAAGTGAGCACCACGCATAAAACACACTGGCATATTAGAACAGATGTCGTTAACAAATTGCCTGCTGGTTTTGAAGAAAAATACAGCTTCAGTCCATGTTTTCATAAATCATTCTTTTCATTCAACAAGTTTTGATTGAAATGTTACTCTTTTTGAAAGATGTGTTTTGTGTGGCATAACCTAGGAAAATATTTTTACTTTCTATTTTCGTCCACCTGCTGCTGCTAAATAAACACACAGGTAATTGCCTAACAAATCCTTTTAGGTTGACAGTATAGATTTGCATTTTGGGGTCCTCATTGCAGAAAAAAGGCTTAAACTTTCTATTTCTTCCTTTTATAACAAACAGCAGTGACCAGGGAATAATCAGCAAAGACTCCTTAGAGCCTGCAGTGTAGCTGTGGTTTCGCAGCTCAGTTAAGGTGGCTGGAGGCTTTCGCCAGGGCCTCAGAAGTCAACTAACTCTCTTTCTGCAAAGATTCTGCGTTAGTTAGTTCCCTGTCTTTGGAGTTCTTCGCCCTCTTCAAGCCATTTCCTTAAAGAGAATCAGTGAGAGTGGTAAAGAGAGACCAGATGAGGAAATAAGTGACTGAACTTTAAATGAAAGTACATTCCTGTGCCAGTTCCCTGGAAGTACATTCCTGTGCCAGTTCCCTGGAAACCCCAAAACACTATTCCCAAAGGCCTAAGCCCCGTACCCCTTACAACCCTGCAGGAGGAGAAAGGTCTGTCTTTTTCAAAGGAATGCAATTTTTTTCAGACACTAGCTGAGGTGACACTTCTGTGGAATGACTCTATAAGCCTGGGAAATCCCAGGACTCTTAGCAGATGTGAATTTGCCCTGAGAGGAGCCCAGAGGGCCTTCAGGCCTGTAAGCCATGTGGTCAGGCAGGGCCCTGCGGTTAATATAAGAGGTGTTCTCACTCCCTCAGTCCCTTGGCTTTCAGTTCTTCCCGCTTCAAACACCTTCCCCTGGAGTCTTCCTTGGGGCCCAGAGCAGCCTGCTACCCCTACTTAACAACCGGTGGGGCCAGGTGGAACTGCAGAGACCAGTGAGGGATCCTGCTTGAGCCTTGCAGTGGCTCTGGCTACACTAGGATTCTGTATGCCCCACTGAAACAACTAAAGGGAAATAAATCACCTCCTTGTCAGGAAGGTGAGAGTTAACAGTTCCAAAGAGGAAATAAAGGATTTCTTTTCAGAAACTTGAAATGGAATCCCCCTGACAGAATTCTTACCATCATGTTCATGGCTATTTGGGTCTTTCATTTTAAATTCAGTACTTTACCAGGGGTTTTGAGGCTTTTCAGTTAACTTTTGTCATCATTTAGAAATATTGTATAACCGTCACTCCCCCACCCCCCCCCATTGCTTTCGGGCTAATGATGCCAGTTAAGCAACTTCACATGAATAAAATGTCTCGTTCGGTGTCTTGCTTAGGAGTTCTTGTTTTCTGCACCTATTTCTCTCATCAGTTTTAGCACATCAATAATGGATGACCACATGGGTGACTCTTTGGAGCATCGTTCCTCATGGCTAGAAAAACTCTTCCTTGTCTGATTTTTGAACAACAAAGTAGGCCCATTCGTCCACAGAGCCAGGCATGATTTGAGGCTGTTGATTCCATGCGTGGTTCTCGGTGCCTGTGGGAGAGGCCATGCTCTGCCTTCTTTGAAAATAGCCAGTTGGGCTCCTCTTCTGCTCAAATTCTTATGGTCTAGGTTTCCAGAACCTTCCAGAAGGAAATTTAAAGGATCCATATAACTTAATGTATAAGTGTCTTGTAACTTGTACTTCAAAAGTAAACCCACCATGGTTCTTCCTTGAACAGATGAATAGGACGAATGTAAAGTAATTTTATTCTGGTGTATGAGCCAGTGGGGTTTGGGTTTTCCTGTCCTTACATTTAATTATGAGGTCCCGCAAGTTGTATAACCCTGAAGTGTTGAGAATCAGAGGCTATCTCTTCATGAATAGAGTGCCCGACCCCGTTTTATTCTCTTTAGACAGCAACAGGAGCTCCCTTTCACACATGTGGGAGCTTCACAACCCTGCAAGATTTTTACCAATGGAGGTGGTATCCTAGCTTATTCTTCAGAGCAGATAGGAAAAGCTTTAATAGTTTTGTGTTGGGGGACACCTTTAGGCTAATGACATTAGTATTTTCTAGGCTCACACTTGGATAGACTATCCATTTATATGGCTTTCTTGATATAAAGGTCTCATAATTATATCCTTGTTTTCCCTGTGTAAGCAGGTATGACCTGGAAGACATTTTTAAAAATCCAACCTCCTCTCTCTTCATTTCTTGTTAAAATGACACACTTCAACAGTTTATTCTTGTGTTCCATGACCCAGAAAATTTTCTGGGAGCATGCTTTTGACACTGGACAGTTGCTAGAGATGTCATGTTGTAAATAAGCACTTGCACCCTGACTATTGAGGACTTTGGCAAAGTTTTAGAAAGTTTTTATTCTCTTCCCCAACTTAGCACTGGAATAAAATGAAAAGAGGGTGAAGTAGTAACATCTACTCTTTTGGGGTATCTAGGAACCGGTTTTATTCACTGGAACAATGAGGAAAAACCTGGATCCCTTCAATGAGCACACGGATGAGGAGCTGTGGAATGCCTTGAAAGAGGTAATGTTTTTCCCAACATGTTCTTGTTCGCACTCATATTTTGTACGTGTGCATTTATAATACTGCAGGCGATTGAGGGGAATGTGTTGGTTTAACTGCTGTCTGCTGAACATCCAGAAGATGCCTGATGGCATGAATACATTTACAATGTATATATTGATGATGGAAACCAAAAAGCCAAAAAGCAACTAGATACATTATCAGACTTGTCCTTAGTAGAGCCCTAAAATAAGTCATACCTTTGGTTTCCAATTCTACAAGTGAGCTATTGACCTGCAGCATTTATTATATCTCCTCTATTCTCAGGGAACATCTACTAAATGAACACAGTCATGGCTTTTCACTGTTAACTGAAAGTCATGCTACTAAAATGCCTCAAAATTTTCTAAGAAAATGCTTATAAAGGCAAAAGATATAGTTAGACTATTTGTTGCCAACATGTCCACTTAATGTTGCAGGTTGAATGCAGGTAACAGAACTTCTGAGCTTTTGCTGTTTTTATACTGATATGTTCATTTTTAGAGATTTTTCTACCATCGTTGTAGTATTTCCCTGAAGACCACATCTTTGCATCTCCTTCCCTTGGTATCTAAAAGATGGTGACACTCACGGTGCTGTGGATTTGAGTATTATGTTTATATTTACACTAATTTGTTCTCATTCATCACATCAGTTCTAAGATATTTAATAGCAGACACCATAGCTAGATGTCTAAACTGTCACGAGATTTCAAATCCATCCTAAGACCTGGGTCAATCTTGCTTTTAAAAAGTAAACACTTAATGAATACACATGGAAAGTCTGTTTGATCTCTTGATTTCATACAAGTGTGGCTGGTTTCTTTAATACACACAAGCACACATTCTGGCTCAGGATGTTATTGTGATGAACCAAAGTCTTGTATCACTGTAGTGTCACTCTTTTAAGGTCAAGTGTGAAATTTTTACAGATGAACTTTGTGAAGGTGAACAAGCAGGGTTGGAGAATTGAGCATCTTCATGTCAGCCCAGAGTTTCTTTACACACCCAACCCACTTCCACCCATGGGGAAGAAAGTGAAATGAAGTAGCCTCTTGTTACTCTAAAAATCATGAGGTTTGGTCGAGGTGGTAAACCATACTGATAGCTATCTTCCTCTTTAGCTACATTTACAACTTTCAGCAAATAGAAATACACTTGCACTTACTTCTTGAAGTGAAGCACAGAGTTCCATCTGAGCCCTCTGTATCATCATTTCATCATGTAGTTCTCTAGGAATTATTGCTTTTTGACATTTGTTTGTTTTTGTTTTTGTTTTTGTTTTAAAGATTTATTTCTTTATTCATACAGAACTGGTGTACAGGCCAGAGGTGCAGGGACAGTTAGAGGATTCTCCAGAGACAGAGTGGGGAACGGAACAGGCAGATCTACGAAGTACACTGCTGAGGGGAGCAGCGGCGGGTCAGGAGAGGTCTGTTGCGCCATGTGGTCACCTCCGGGGCTGGCGGGGATCAAACTCATGCAGAAGCGGCTTTAGCTTCTCAGTGCAGTGCTTTAACCTGCTGCGCCACCAGGGAGGGCCCATTTGTATGTTTTTAATGAAAGATATGGTAGATTTTTCTAAACAATAGGAACATCCCTGTAGTTACTGTATGGTTTAGCTGGTTTTTATCATATACATAATCGAAAACCTGAACCTATGAATGGCAACCATAATATTAACTGATTACTTGTGGATAATAAAGCAGTGAGTAGGGAGTCCTCCTCCTCTCCTCTCCTTTGTTTCTTGGGCTTTTTGAGTTCTCCAAATTTGTACTATGTGCACATAGGATTGTCACCCGGAGGGTTCTCCTGGCAGATGAAGCTGTGAAGACTATTCAGAGTAGAAGGCATCATGGCCACTTGCTGAGGGCAACCATGCCTGCAGGTCAGGCTGTCATTGTGCGGTCCATGGGAATCCCTGGCATTCCTGGGGTTTTACTCATGGTGTAATATCCTCGCCTTCATCTACAGAGACATCACATAAAGGACTCAGCACACAACTCCAGCACCATTACAGTTCCTCTGGAATTTTGTCATATATAGTCTATTTGCTGTCCCTATGGCTTTTTTCTTCTCATTATGTCCAAACCCATAGATTGTAACCCATCTTGGGCTCTAATCACGGGGACCCTGTCTCCACGGCTCCCTACCACATGAACAGCAAACCCTGGATGTCTGGCTTATATACACCAACAAATGGGAGTGGAAACCCAAATTCATGGGGTCCACTCATGTCCACTCATGCGTCAGAAAGAGGATGAGATGGATTTCCCTGTTGAACGGAAACAGCAAAAAGATTCCCTGTTTTAAAATCCATGGTTTTGACCCTCCTCCCTGAGAGGTGAGGGAGAAAGTCCCATGGATATAGCCTATTTTGTCTTGGCTGTTTTTAAAATATTCTGAAAGTTGGCCCTCCCCAGTGGCGCAGTGGGTTAAAGCACAGCACTGAGAAGCTAAAGCCACTTCTGCATGAGTTCGATCCCCGCCTGCCCCAGAGGAGACCACATAGCGCGGCAGACCTCTCCTGACCCACCCTCTGCTCCCCTCAGCAGTGTACTTCGTCCATCTGCCTGTTCTGCTCCCCACTCTGTCCCTGGTGAATCCTCTCACTCTCCGCATCTCTGGCCTGTTCCCCAGTTCTGTATGAATAAATAAATAAATCTTTAAAAAAATATTCTGAAAGTTGCCTTGTCTACCGAGAAATTAGTCAACGGTAAACTCAAATTTTATTAGACATCAGTGCTGAGTGGGGTTGCCACAGAGAAAAAGAAGCTCTATAAATCCCAGTCATGACTAGAGGTGAAATAGTTTATCAGCCAAAGGTCAGAAGATCACAGTGGGTAAGTGAGAATGAACTGGCCGCTATCGTTTTGGGAAAGCAAAGCAAAATGCAGCTTTAGTGCTGGGTCTACTACGTAGAGCGCCGCTGTCATGGCCAAACAGTAAAGACGCCATCAGGCAGGTGAGCAGTGACAGCGTTGCTGCCACACGCCAGTGTCTCATTGATCAGGAAACCAAGACAGGAATGCCGCAGTGGGAAAGACGTCATTCAGTCCACGCTTTGACACAGGCTTCCATGTCTGCTGGGCCGTGTCTGTTGGTAAATGCCCCACCCTCTCCACTTCATTCCCATTTTGTTTTCCCGGTAAGGCTCCTCCCATCTGCTGATACATTTCAGCGTCTCGTGCTTCAGCCCACAACCGTCTTTCTTTTTGAAAAGGTCCATGAAATACAGTAATCCAACATGTTAACCCTCAAGGGGCACTGGCCTGGTGACAGAACACAAGGTGTGTTGCTTGGACAATGTTGATGTGGCAGAAATGGGTTGTGTAGTCGATTCAGTTTGTTATTTTCAGTTTTGCTGAAGTATTTGATACATAGATGTCGAGTTGTGTGTATTCGTGTTTGAGCTGTTTTTCTTCAACTCTCTGTTTTCCCATGCTTTTCGCATTTCAAAAGAATGATGATGTGCTCTCTGGGCACCAGATAATCTTGATAAAGAATATACTTATTTTTCCATGATGGTTAGTAGGAAAGTAGAATTTCATGTAAAGAGGACTATCTACTTGGATTTATCTTTTAGTTTAGAGGAACATATATGTCAGAAAATAAGAGGTCCTGGATCTTCATTCAGATGGCCTAGAAAGACCTACTGGGGTAGACACCTTCCTGGGGTTGATGCCACCATCAAGAGAGGCCACGTCCCTACCCTCTGGCAGCTTGAATTCTCAAGGGGAAGGTGACGAGCAAGCCGGAGCATGTGTGATATAATCCTAGCACTGGGAAATGCAAAGAAGAAAACCAGACAGGAGGAAGAGAGGCTGCTGACATCGTTGGTATAACAGGCAGGGCCTGCGCTCTCCTGCTCTGTGCTAAGCTCTGCTGTAAATTTTCCACTATTGACTCATTTGCACTCCAACAGTGTCAGGAGGCAAGAACCTTTGTTAGGATGGCATCATAGTCTTGTTTATAGGGTCAGCAACCAAGATAGATAAAGTCCAGGGTGTCCAGGAACTTGTGCCAGGCTCTCAATTCTGGCTCCAAGACTCCAGATTTTTTAATTTTTAAAGAAATTTTAAATCTCTCGTGCTCTCTCTGGTGGTGCAATGTGTTAAAAGCACAGCACTGTGATGCTCTCCGCAGCCACTGCACTATGAATTCAATCCCTGGACAGGGATGAACATGGTGCAGCAGACTACTCCTGTCTCCCACTGCTCTCGCCACTCTATCTCTGGTGAATCCTCTCACCCCACACTGCTGGACTGTACTTCAGTTCTTGTGTGCATAAATAAATAAATAAATAAATAAATCTTAAAAGAAATTTTGTTTTAAAATTGCAGGAAAGCCAAAGAAATAGTGAAATATGTATATACCCTTTGTGCAGGTTCAGTAGCTATGACTATTTTGCCCCATCTGCTTCCTCTCTCCTACAATCTGTGTTATGTTAAAATGTTTGAAAGTAAATTGCAGAAACTTTCATTGAAAGTTGCAGTGCTCACCTGCGTAAGTGTACACCATGTACACACACACACATACAGACACATACATACATTCTCCTCCATAATGTCACTGGATTGATTGCACTCACTCAGGAAATGTGCTGTAATCTGTGCTGTTAGCTAATATGTGTTCAAGTCTGGAGTTGCTTCTCATAGTCACTAGTTGCTGCCTCCTCTTGCGACTTTTGGTTGGCCCTGATGCTTCATTCTAAGTCATATAAGAACGACAGGTGACTCCACACAGGTCTGAGACTACCAGTCCTGAGATGGACATGAAAACATGGCCACAGAACACAGGATTTTGTGGGACACAGGTCCATAGCTCTTCAACGCACAACCTTTTTCCTGGGCAGGCAGCTGCAGACACCCCGGGAGGGTCAGAAACCCCATGAGTGCGACTGACCTGAGTCAAGGTGATTCTGTAGCCTGGGATGTCACTCTCAGGAAAGACCAGTATCAGGAAAGACACATTTATTCCCTGTCAGCGCCGCAAAAGCTGGTCATCACCTATCACCCTTCTGTTTTGCTCAGTTCCACGAGCGGTTTTTCCCCCGCCCCCACCCCCCGCCAATCTGTGATGTTCCAGTGTGTGTCCTCTTCCTTGCAATGGTGGGGGGGGGGGAGGGACTGGCTAGGTGAATGTCTGCTGTGTCATAAGCTACAGTGTGACCGCTCAGCACCCATCTAGAACCCCAGCCTTAGCTGTTTTGTGTTCTTTAGGTGAATGCTCAACCTCACTCACGTATAAACCATTTCATGGGATTGGATTTACATCATGTGTGCAACTCCAAAGCACTTTCTGGGAATAGCATTTAGGAGCCCTGAACAAATCCCCTCCCTGACATGGTGACCATCTATCCTCAAGCTGCTGATCCCCTCGCCTAAGGTTGGGGTTGCCCCACAAAATTTCTCCAAAATAAGACTGAGTGAACTGGGCAAACACCTGTACCCCTTGTAGTTTCCAGTTATCTACAACTTTTTTTTTTTTAACTTGGAATTTCATGAAGATAGATTCATACAAACACCATCCAGCCCCTTAATCTAGGAGAAGAACATACCCTCTTGTGCCCTGTTTTCATAAGTTTTCATTCACATGAAAACATTTATGAGATCGATGTACTCGACTGGTCTGGCAGTATGGATTAATCTTGGGACAAGCTCCAAGTTTACTCATAGATGAGGTGCAGTTTGCCATTGTAAGACTCTGTCTCATGTATTTCCTTTAAAATCTTCCCAAATGGTAAAGTGCCAATAAGATTCTATCTGGAAAGACCCATCCCTCCTGCCATAATTCTTCAAGGTGTGGAGATTATTTTATTCCCTTTGAGCAGTGAATGAACACGAAGGCTTCTCCTCCTGCTTGCCAACAGTGGCTGTTCTTTTTTAGATTGCTAGCTATTGATCATTTTCTTTTCAGAGACATGGTGGGTTCTGTCTGTTTGTTTTGGACCAATGATTCTCACCTCTGGGTCAGGTGGGTCTCCCGGAGACTTTCTGAATAGCACTCTAGTCACAGCACCAACTAATCCAACTGATTAAGTCAGTCCCTCCCCAGGCAATTCCAGTGTGCAGCCATGGTTGACGGCCACTGTTTGGGAGTTACTTCTACTTTATGTTTTTGTTTTGTTTTGTTTTTAAATTTTTTTTTTTCTCTTTAGTGTTCTAATGACTGGGCAAACGTTCTTTGGGAAACTTGCCGCTGCCATAAGATTATTCTAGCTTTCTGTTTAGATTTGGCAAAAGTAGCTGCCTGCCTTGCCTTTCCCCCGCAACCCCTGTACCCACCCTCTCACTTGAACGAATCCCTCAGGGCCTCTGGTTACGTCTTGCTATAGGGCTGGGGGATAAGGACGCTGAGATGATTTCTTTCCATCAACTTTATAAAGGTATAATTTACATGCCAGGAAACTCCTCCATGGTAAGCATGATTCAGTCATTTGGGTAAATTTATAGTTTGTACAACCATTGTTGAAAATCCAGTTTTAGACCATTTAAATCATCCCCAGGAGTTCCTTCTTGCCTCTAGTTAACTCCTTCAGCCTCTAGGCAATCTCAATTCTGCTTTTTGTTAGGAAAACAGGGGCATTTTCCATTTTGTTGTCCTACTTTATCTTCAGAATAATTTTGTTTAGCATCCTGTTTATTTCTTGCTGAAATTGGCATAGCACAAGCAGACTGTATCGCCTGACAGCAAAAGAATAGTGTTGACTCCCATTAAGTTTTTGGTAGTAAGTCAGAATATTTCCACCCTGAGAGGACTCTACCAGCTTTCTCCGTGAATATTAGTTGGGTGAGACTGTCCCTGTCACGTGACTGTGCGTAGGTTACTGACGTCCCCAAGGACATCAAACTCAAATGCATGGGAGGCTTATCGACTTCTCCAGTTGTTCAGGAATGGGACATTCTTCTTTCCACATCCACAGGTGCAGCTCAAAGAAGCTATTGAAGATCTTCCTGGTAAAATGGATACTGAATTAGCAGAATCAGGATCGAACTTTAGTGTGGGACAGAGACAGCTGGTGTGCCTCGCCAGGGCTATCCTCAGGAAAAACCGGATATTGGTCATTGATGAAGCCACGGCAAATGTGGACCCAAGGTATGGAGGTGGAATGTGAATGTTTTTAGCAGGACATGCTTTATGCTGGTGAGGAATGTGGCTGGTGCTTTTTGCCCCCAGATTTATCTCATACTAACATCAATCATGGAACAGAGACGAAACCAAAACAAGTTATTTGCTGTGTTAATAAACGAAGTTCTCAAATGTGTAAAGCTCCAGTTGACTTTACTGAACAATCCATGAATCGAGCAGCACCCTAGATACTTATAGGGTTCCCACAAAATGGAGGGTATGTGATAGATAGATAGAAAGTGAGGGTTAAAGGTTATTTGTAAAAGATTATTTTGATAATGTCTCCTCCCCATAGGACAAGTAAGAGGGCTCTTATATTTTATTTTTCAAGAACAAAACCATGTCTTAAAGTATTAAATTATACACCTTGTAAAAGTATCATGCTTTTTTTACATGTCTCAAAGTCTATCTTTACGGAATGAAATGTACCTCTTTGATTCTAGAACTGATGAGCTAATACAAAAGAAGATCCGTGAGAAATTCGCCCAGTGCACTGTGCTCACCATTGCACACCGGCTGAACACGATTATCGACAGCGACAAGATAATGGTGCGTGCTTTGCCTGTGGAACTCCGCTCATTTCCACTTATGTTCAGTTTTCAGCCTAATCTTCCTTGTAAAACTTGATATTGTCTCCACTGAGTTAATTTTTAGTTAATTCCTCCTCTCATTCCTGATAGTAGCTCAAGTACTTAACTGCATGTTCAGGGTGTGCTGTTATATAATATACCAGGTAGTTTCATGTTTTATGTTAGAAATGTCTTTGCATTGCATTTTTCTTTTTTTAATAAGCCCACCACAAAAAATACTCCAAATAAGCTTCCATACTACAGAGTGGTAGAAGACAGTGGTTTTCACTAAGCTGTGGTTGTTTCAGCAGTTTGGATTCCCTTAATGTAAAGATTCTCCTTCATTTAGATGGCCAGGAGGCTGTTGAGTCAAGTCGCATTTCTCAGCTGTTGGGATATTCACAAGATGTGCTGTCCTAGGGAGTCTATGAGAAGGAGCAGTCAGAAACACAGAGGTGTCAACAGTAAGGATTGAAGATAGGAGATTTATTATACTGGAATTAGGAGCCTGAAAGGAAGCACTGAAGTGATCTTTTTAGGAAGCAAATACTTGGCCTAGGCAAGTCTCCAGATCAGGGATTCAGTAGAGATGCCCTGGGAAGTCATTACTCCGACCTCTAAGTAGAAATCATAGCCCAGCTTGTGCTCACACATGAGAAGGAGGGATTAGGAGGAGGTGGTTCTAAATTATAAGCTAATAAGAGGTAGAGGATGAAGCCAAGCCCCACTGTTGGGGTGCTGGCAGGAGCTGGATGTTGGTGGGTGGCCTAGACCAAGATGTTAGCAGTGGAGGTGGTGAGGTGGTTGGACTTAGGATAAATCAGGAAGGTACATCCACTGCAACTGTGGGATGAGTTAAATGTGGGACCTGAGGAAATAGAGAAGAGTTGATGCTGGGTTTTGGAGCCTGAGCGTCGAAGTCAACAAAGACTGAGGGAAAAGTGGGTTTAGAGCAGTTGTCTTTACCATGGCTGACCCTGCTTTCACTATAGACCCCTAATTTTATTGTAGAGCTGTCCTTCCACTCCCAATATCTGTGTTGGGAGACCTTCCAGTCTAGGGCTCTCCAGCCACCAGCTCATCATCTTAAACCATGACCAAGGGTGAACACTCTAAAAGGGGTCCTGAAATCCATGCACAAAGGCAAAGCAAGCATAGTCTCAGTATGATAGGTTGTTGTTGTTTTTAAGGATTTATTTATTTGTGCATATAAGAATAGGGGAACAGTCCAGGGGTGTGGGGTGGGAGGAGAGGATTCACTATAGACAGAGTAGGGAGCAGAACAGGGGATCTACTGAAATACATTGCTGAGGAGGGGAGAGGTGGAATCAGTTGATATCTGCTGGCCATGTGGGTCACCTCCCTGGCTGGGGATTGAACTCATCAATGGCTGCAGATAACTTGATAGTGCTGCACTTTAACCTCCTGCGCCACCAGGGAGGGCCCGGCCAAACAGGCTAGGTCTGATGTGGAGCTACAGAGGTACAAAAACCTCCCGCAGATCTAAGGTATCATCTGGTGAGGAACCACAAAAGGTTAGGCAGGTTCTAGAGAGCTAGGAGATCAGGAGAGAGGGAAATTCCAAATATAACACATAATCCGATGTGAAATTCTGACAGTGATGGCCAGGACCAAGTACTGGCTTCCCACATGTCTCACCCACATGTCTCTTCCAGATATCTCCGCATCTCTCTCTTCCTTGTGTCTCCTTCCATGTCTGCCCTCTACAACTCGGTGCAAGTTGAAGCTGGGGAATCTAGAGCATGTGCCCACGTGCCTTCCATGTTGTAGAGATCCACTGGGCCTCTCAGTGCCACCCCTGTTCCCTAGCGCTTCCTGCTCAGGAAGTCTGGTTCATGGCATACTAGAACCTATAGCCCCAGATGACTGCTCTGAGCGGGAGCAGGGAATATGGCGCTGTGTTGTCCTGTTCCTTCCCTTTATGGAGATGTTCTGTAGCAGTGATACTGAAAGGTGTTAGACACTCCTCCACTGGCTGCAGAGATGGCATTTTCCTCGGTTTCATCCACCTCAACTTCATACCTACTTTATTCTGGAACTTCTGTTTACCTGTTGGCTTTCATTTTGACAAAACACCATAATTAATGTTCTTTCTCACACCTTTGTTGTTTTTCCCAAAGTTAAGTTTACTCAGGTAACTGATTTATACGATGATCATGATTTAGGGGGTATATATTCACAGCTCTTCAATTGTATATTACCACACCATACCCCCTCTCCAAAGCACTCATATCCCTCCACAGTCATCGGACCCCTTCACCCTTTTACTCTCCACCCGCCTTCTCCCCTCTGTTACCCTCATTTCTGCAGTCTATGTCAAACCTTCATTTAGTTTTTGAAGCCTATGTATATAGGCTATGTATATCAACTCTCTCTTCCCCCATCACCCACATTCACATATGTGAGCGCGCACACACACACATGCACAATTTTTGCTTATTTGCTTTGGAATCTCTTACTTCCTTCCCAGAAAGCAGCTGATCATTCTGTTCTTTTGAGAGCTTTAAGGACATAGAGACAAGTCAATCAGCTGAAAACCTAATGCTCCTGGAGGCAGGAGGCCAGCCTCAGGGAGGGGCTGGGGAAGTGACGGGTGTTAATGAAGGGACATCCAACAGTGTTGTCATCATAAAGTCGTGTAATTGCAAGTGCTTAAGGTGTAATAATTACATTTTGTTGCACTGGTGAATACTTCTGCACAAAGACGGATGGATATGGTTTTGTTTACTGTAAGTAAATCAAACAAAAGACTTGTTGGGAAACAACTGTGACCTAATTAATAGCTTTGTTTATGTGTTGGCTCTCCAAAGGGATTTACCCAGTTTTGGTTCATTAAGCGCCATTAATGGGTTAGGCTTAGAATTCTGTCTTATAAAGATGTTCTCCCCATTTCAACTTTATTAAACATGATGTAGTCATAATGACAGCTAATTTAATCTTCTTCATTTGCTCAGCTGCCACACAACAGTGGAGCAAGACCGACAAATTAGAAATCCTCTTGCTCCTAATGCTCACCACTATCTCTGCACTAAAGGCAGCTTCTTCCCTGTCATTTTCAGAATTAGCTAGCCACTCGTGACCTGTGTTCAGCCAATTGCCCAGCTCTTTCTTCCAATCCCTGCACACCTTGGCCTTCCTAACCCCCTGGGAGTGATCCACCTCGGTGGTAGGAGAACAGAAGTGTGTGACACTGTGGCCTCCAACCATATCCCTGGCCTAGAGCTACGTTTCTCTATGGGCAGTGTGAGAATCCTTGGGAATGGATAATGGAGCACGGGATGGTTTCACCTCTTGTGTTTGCAGGCTGTCTAGCCTAACCTCTCACACCTCTTCTCATGGAGATATTCCATGCAAACTAGAAACTTATAACTAATTCTCCTGGAGACAGACAGAATCGATGTCAGGCTAAATAGGCAGTGTTATTTAAATTCCATTTTTGACCTTCTTGGGACTTTTAATAAGCCCAGCTGGTCTCAACGATGTTTCTAGAAAAAGTTTTCAGAGGGACAAGTGGCTGCCGTGCAGGCGGGAGGCGCAAGCCAGGGCCGTTCGAGAGCCCTGGGTTCACGGGAGGCGCCTGGAGCTTGGGGAGAAGCCGCTGGTGGTCACGCGAGCCAGGCTTCTCCTCCCCCTGGGGAAGAAGGGGTTTGAGCAATACCAAAAGGCATACCAAAATGGAGTAAAGCCCTAGCGTCTTGCCACAGAGACATCAGACACACCCACTTTACCAACGGGGAGCCAGCCTCCAAGATGGGGTAATCTTCCAAGCGCGCTCGGCTGCCCGAGGCAGGAGTCGGAAATTCAGGGCGTCCTCCCCCTCCGCCTGCAGCTCAGTGGAATCTCCCCCTATTGCTGCTGTCACCGTTTGGAAAAAAGTTCCAAGCCCTGTGTGTCCTCCGCCCTGTCCTGCCTCTCACCTCTCCCGTAGCCACCCCTTGATCACCGACAGCGTCCTGCCAATTAAAATGGATTAAGTTAGTTTTGCAATGGGTCCACCTCGTGTGCATATCTAGGACAGCTACCTGGACTATCTGCTGATCCGCAGCTGGGCTAACACCTCCTTATTGCCTTATGTAACTGGCTGACTCACCCAGCCTAATGTATTTTTCCTTAACCCACTAGCGAGTGGCAGTGATTCCAACAGACATTTCTGAAAGGGTTCCGGGCCAAGGGACGGATGTGACAGATGGAAGTGTGTGGCACAACTTAATTTTGGAAAAGTTGAACATGGAGCAGGAGATTCCCAGAGGCCTTTCTTACAGATACTAAAGTGATCAACCAAGGTTTTCCCTATTTTCCTAACCAAAAAGAAAATTGGGTTAGGATAAACATTTTTTTGTTTATCCGTTCTCAAAAACCCAGAATATATGATCAAACTCGTAAATGGAGGGCCCACCCTGGTGGCTCAGCAGTTTAAAGCGCAGCACAATGCAGGTCTCCACAGCCACTGTAGCATGAGTTCAATTCCCCGCCAGGGAGCTCACCCACATGGCGCCGCAGACCTCTCCTGACCGGCCCCTGCTCCCCTCAGCAGTGTATTTCAGTAGATCTGCCTGTTCCACTCCCTAGTCTTTCTCTGGTGAAGCCTCTCTCCGGCCTGTACCCCAGCTCTGTGTGCCTAAACACATAAATCATCTTTAAAACCCTTAACTGGAAAGGCTAAGTGGGTAAGATTGTATTCTTGACTTGTTTTGTTTCCAGTTCTATTCCTTTTTGTTCCTTTCTTCTTTCACAGTTCTGCTTTGCTCCTTTCCACTACTTGAAGTGCAGTTTCAGGCCTCTCTCTGCTGAGTGTGTTCGCCTCCCAGACGCTCTTGCTGGCCTCTGGCCCCTCTAAGCCATAACTGAGCTGGTTCCCACAGACACACACACTCCCCCCCACAGCCCCCACCACCTCCCCATCCCCACACACACTCCCCCCCACAGCCCCCACCACCACCACCTTGCTCTTACCGTTCAGTCTTGCCAGACTCCCACTGAGCACTTCCAGTCATGCCCTGGATTTAGTTTCTGTGGGTTTAAGGGCCTAGGAAGGCAAGTGGATAAGGGTGGCCACAAAACCCAGTCCCGGAAGAGCTGGTGGGCTCGTCTCCAGCCCTCCTGGCTCAGGTTGTCACCCATGTCAGGACCAGCCGCTGTCCCTTCACCCCAGCCCATCCCTGTCTGTCCACGTCTGTCCATTCTTGAGCACTCTGGGTTGCTCACTCCTTCTTGAAGCTCATCTTCAAACGTCTGGCCAGAGGCCTTCTCTTTGCTAATCTCCTTAGGGTTGCTTTCTTGCATTATAGACATGAGTGTTTTCTTCTCTTATCTCTCAGATTGGCTTTTTAACGTTAAGGGCTGTGACTTCCACATCTTCATTTCTCCCACCACATTCATAGCATAAATGAATGCAGCTAAGTGTGCAATAAACATTTGCTGAATACATTCAGGAATTAGAGTTTAATTTCTCTCAAATGTGTTTTGGCCAAGGGCTTCAGGGCTGCATGCTCTTCATTAATTCCAAAAGTTGAATGGAGAAGGCTTTTTCTTTTTCTGGGGATAGATACAAGTAAGTAATTTGAGCCTGAGTATAATAAAATTAGAGTGGGAAGTGGACAAGGAAAATGTTTATGTTTACAGACGTTTTCTTGTACACAGATAATGTGTTATCCATATGGAAAGGTATCTTAGAAAACTGAATGTTCAATTCCTCATTTCCTTTATTTTATTCCTGATAATAATAAACTAAAACTTCTGCTCTGAAAACTCACCTGGGAAGGAAGAATACAACCTTAAGCCTAGGTTCAAACCCAGCTCTGCTACCTACTGATTCTGCCCCTCAGCCAAGTTATTGAACCTCTCTGTACCCCAGTCCTCATCTTGCTAGACAGTGTTTTGCTCAACTTTGAATCTCTCATTGCTACCAGAGAGTACTGGTGCTCTGTATTCAGAACCGGATGGGTAGGTGGATGGATGGACAGATGGACGGACGGACGGACGGACGGACGGATGGATGGATGGATGGATGGACGGACGGATGGATGAATGGACAGAAGGATGGATGGGAGGGAGGTGGGAAGGATAGAGGGATGAGAGAGTGCAAAGAACAAAGAAATGACATGGGTGAATGGGAGAAAAAAAGGAAATTACCTACCATGTTTGTCTACTATATCTTGACCATTAACAGTGATGACTGCAAAGCATATGACACCATGAAGGCTCCACCACAGCCACTTTTATTTTCAAATGCTAAGGACTGCTGTGTTAATTATGGGGTGATTTTATTGCGAGGGCACCCCATCTCAAGCCTTGTGAATTCATTTGGGGCTAAAATGCGGTTCATTTTAAGATTCTATATTTTGTTTTAATACATAGCAAAAGAGTAGGAAAGGGGTACAAGTTGGATTTCACATTTTTAAAGTGTTATCTTATAGAAGTTAATGTTTACATTCTAATGATATAGAGCATTGTAACAATTTTTTTCACTGGTCACACCCCCATCCCCAAGTTGAGAATTCTTAAAAAATACAACGCAGGGCCCTCCCTGGTGGCACAATGGGTAAGGACGCAGCACTGCAAGGTGGCCGCAGGGCTTCAGTGGGAGTTTGATCCCCGCCCCGGAGGTGACCCACACAGCGCTGCAGACCTCTCCTGACCCACCTTCTGCTCCCCTCAGCAGTGTGCTTTGTTGATCTGCCTGTTCTGCTCCCCACTCTGTCTCTGGGGAAGCCTCTCACCGCCCCTGCACCTCTGGCCTGTGCCTCAGTTCAGTATGCATAGATAAATAAATCTTAAAACAAAAACAAAAACAAAAACATAGCCCAATAAATTGTCAATACTTTGAAGGCTCAGAATACTGGGCCAACGTAATCTTCCTGCCATTCATGTGGTAGATCCTATTGCTTTTTTTGAACATATGCTTTTCATTCTGGCTCTGCCTTTTTAGATGTGTCAGTTTCGAGAACTACTCAGCTCTGTGGCATTTGTGTTTTCAGATAATAGAGTAATTAGATTTACTGTTCACTCAAGTTTGAATAAAACAAACTTGGACGTGGGCAAGAGATTAACGATACTTTCCATAAATATTACATCTTTATAGCCAAAGAACTTGTCTTCTCCGAACTCTGAGATGGTGTCCTTCAAAGATTTACTTATTGCTTTTTGCAGATATAAAGTTCGTTATTGTAAGAAGTAATTTGATTCACTTATTTCCATAGTCTTTAGCATGAGGGAGACCAGTACTTTAAAAGTGAATTTTTTTCTTCTTTTTTACTGTCGGGAGGGTTGATTGTGCTGTATAATGCTATGCTTAAGTAAAATTACACATTCAGGACATCTAAATTGGCATGCCAAATTATAGGACATTTTAATTATTATGTCGATCTGACAGATTCAATTATTCTTGAACTCTTTGGAGAAAGCTGCCCTAAGCAGCGATTCACAGTAGTAAACAAAAGATTAACAGGAGAAAATGCCCTTTATGAGACTTAATAAATGTTTCCGGATAAATCCCAAGGAACTGAATTGACTGCAATAACCCGATGTGGAACAACAACCTGTCCCTGCGTAGTCTCAGCCTATTCTCCTGAAGCAAATGGGCTCTAAAGATGACCTCACTGAAGAACTGAGTACAGCTTAACATTGGCACTGCTGTCCTGGGCACATCATTTGGGCCAATTGTTTCGGATTCTTCCCTCTGAAGCCATTAGCCAAAGCCACTAATGAGTAGAAAGGCAGAGTTAAAAGGGCCTTGCCATTGCCAGGGGAAGTATTAATGGGCCATGAAATGGCTCAAAGGAGGCAGCTGAGGAAAGAGGGAAGGAAGCGCGGGAGAGGTGGAAGCAGACTGAGCCTCAGCCGTGTCCAGGGGCTGCCCCGCCCTGTGTGGGTTGTGACCCCTGGAATTCCCAGCTCCCGTTCCTAATTGCTTCTTTGGTCTTATCCAAAGAGAATACTTGATTTCTAGAATTCTTCCGGGCAAAGCACTGAAGCTGAAGCTGCCTAGGTAGCAGCTCTTTGCCTCAGCTTTCTCTTCCCAGAATCCTCAGCTCTGGCAGCCTGAGCCCATGTCCAGATGGCCCTCACCTTGCTGACCAGGGGTCTATCTTCCCTCCAAGGTGACCTCTATTCCAGGACCAGAAGGAAATTCCCAGAGCATCAGTTTTTTTTTTTCCAGATACTGCTCAGACTCTCTGAAACCAGCACAGCCTTGAATTTGCTGCCAGGTCACCGTGATCTAGTTTGTTCAACTTACGCACCGGGCGTTTTTGATAAACTGAGCTTCATTTTCTTAAATCAAGAATTAAACCAGATCTAAATGTCTGCTTAAGTAGCCCTCAAAGCTCAGAGGCTGAGAGCTAAAAAGCACTAACTAATGATAACGGCCCAAATACCCCTGGTGGAATATAAAATGCCGCAGGACTGCTGAGTCCCCATAATAATAGTTTAAAACTTTCATTTTCTTCCTTTCCTATAACATTATAATAATAAAAGGTCGGGGTAGGCCTTTGTCTGTTGAGTCAAACGGGGTAATCAAACCCTTTAAACACCAGCCAGGCCTTACCACCCAAATAGATTCTCACTATTCTCCCTCTCCACCCCTTTCCGAAATATTGTCTGAGTTATAATAGGTTCCTGCAGAACATTGTGCACTAATGGGTTTCTTTCTGCTGATTAACAGGTTTTGGATTCAGGAAGACTGAAAGAATATGATGAGCCATATATTTTGCTGCAAAATCAAGAGAGTCTCTTTTACAAGATGGTCCAACAACTTGGTAAGGCCGAAGCGGCCGCCCTCCTTGAAACAGCAAAACAGGTGAGTGCGCCGGCGAGGACTGTAATTAACGCTGGTCTCCACCACACACCCCTCGCGAGCTGGCACCGGTGGGGGTAGTAACGAGCACCCTGGACCCTCTTCAATTACAAGTCTCAGAGACATCTTCGGGACGGGTGCTTAACCACACGTCCCAGATCGAAGGCCGTTCTGCTGGGGTCAGCAGAGGGTGTGGGGCGTGAGCCCGACAGGTGTGCAGGCAGGTGTGTGCCATGGACAGAGAGAGTGACACACTTGGCATGAGCTGGGGCTGTGGGCTCAGGTCCTCACGCAGCCCAGAGCACTCCTTCAGGCCCGGCGTGTTGCAGAAGGAAATAGGAATGAGGTACATTTGAGCAAAACACGGTAGCTGAGAATGACAGGCCTAGTCCAAGGCGTGCGTGGCTTTTGTTTTCTGTTTCCTACACACGCTGACACTTTCTCTCCAGATTTCTCCCTAATCCTGTCTGGTTTAGAATTAGGGCCCACTACTCCGCTCCCCAACCCCTGCCAGGATCCCCCACCCTCTACCTTCTAGTAGGTGAAACGGTCACCAAGACAGAATCTAGAATTGACAACACCTTAATGCGAGGTTCTGACAGAAGCCTATGAAGCATTTGTGTGGAGGTTGTGTGTGAGCAAGTAGGATGCACTCACTGAGTTGGTAGCTCACGTGTTTGCACTAACATCAGCGGCCCAGGAGCGTCGCCTTCTGTAGCTGGCTTAACTGAGGTTTGGGTGAGGCAGAGACTGGTCCCCATCCTGCAGCCACCTCTACTTTTGGAACAAGGTGGAAGTGTGCTGAATGGAGGCGTGGAGGAAGGGAAGAGAAGGAGCCAGCCCACACCCCATCACAACCCTTTCTCCCCAGGCAATACCATGATGGGTGTGTTTCTTCCTTCTTCAGACTTTGCAGAATTTCCCAGGTCCTCACTGAAAATAGCACAAGTCATGTGTGTAGCATTTAAAACATCTATTAAAGGTGACCGTGTAGGAAACCGTGTCCAGTAGCCAGCGGTCCTGTCTGAAAGATTTGGCTGAAACACGCCTCGCTCTCTTCCCATCTCGGCTTCATCTTGTCCCTCCTGAGAAGCGAGTACTGTGCCTTCCCTGCTGGTGGGCCGCTGTGGGAAAGCCCAGGTTGTTCAGGCAGTGGGGGTGGGTGTCACAGCGTTAGGCTTGTGACATGCGCTTGCCGGTCATCCATGGTATAACCTCAGAGTTAAGGGCACGTGGGGTACTCAGTACTGGCTGAGCATAAATGAGGGGCAGGTGGCTTGACCCTGGTGCCAGGCTCTGTCCTGTCGTAAGTTCTTTTACCTTCAGCTGTTTGAGAGGCCCGAGACTCAAGGAAGAAGGAAATTGCTCGCCAAGTGATGGCTGGAGTTCATTTCCAGCCTGAGTTTGGAGGTGTTGTGAAGCCTATGTTCTCAGCCCCTCAGAACATGATACGTGAGTGAGGAAGGAGGCTCGCTCTCAGCACAACTTCTTTTTCTGCCCGAAATTTACCTGGTGCTTTCATCTGCGAGGGTGTCTCCAGTCAAAGCTTCTCTCATAAGACCCAATCAATCATTTGGGATTCCCTGTCTAATCTCGTCACAGAACAGCTAGGAATCTTGCAAACCCTTTCATTGTTTGACCTCAGGCACTTGACATCAAAGAGATGTGTCCCCACCTACTCGTCAAAGTCTTCTCCATGTAAAAAAATGCACAAGCATTATATAGCAGCAGGGCGTTGAGTTTCAGTAGCCCCAGATCACATTCTACAGGTGAGGAAACTGGGACCCTGTACATATAACCCATGCTTTACCAGTTTGCAGCAGAGTGAGAAATCCGCTCTCGGACCATACACTTAGAAAACTCGTGGTTCCTGGTCTAGTCATCTTGTTCCCACCTTACTATTTCATGGCAAGTCACTTTTCTGTAGTTCTTTTTAGTTCACACACTGTGTGTTTGGTTCTTGCAAGCAGGAGTTCACTTCTGCTTCCAGCTGTTTGGCTTTATCCAGTTTCATGGGTAAGGAGATAGATCTGGGTCAGGGGCCGGCTGAGCTCACACAGCTAGTCAGTGGAAGGCAGACGGGAGATTGCTGGGCGAGCTGAGCCCCACCCGAAGGACCCTTCAACTGCAGTTGCTGCCCTTCACCTGGGATTTCCCAGATGGGGCCCATTCCACCTTCAGGTGGTGGCACTTATGGATGCAGTGACACTGAACTCGGGTTGCTTCTATGGAATAAACCTCCGAAATGCATGTCTTGATGCTGACCCAGTTAAGTATCTTGACTTTTCTGTAAGTTCTTGGTTCTCGCAGGAGAACCAGCTGTCAGGCCGTTGCTTTTTAAAGGTGTGAGCATCCAAAAATGCAGCATTTAGAACTGTACCAGCAGGCGGCTTCGCTGGGATTCACACTTAGGTCAGGCACTTCCCGGTCACACTTGCTAGGCCACAGAGATGCTTTTATGGAAATGTTGGTGCAGGTGAGCTGAAGCTCTTGCTAATTCACCTTTCGTGGATGATCCATGAAATAGCAGTGAATGCTAGAGAGGTAGAGCTGGAGGGTTAGTTTTGGGGGGCTGTCCCCCAGACAGCTACAGAGTAGGTGTTGTAAACAATAGGTCTGTATATACTTCCTCATGCTCGTTGAGTTCGACTTTGGAGATCAAGATGGTTCTTCAAGGCATCAAGTTTTTGATGGATGGTATGTGTTAATGCAATAAGATCCAAAGCCCTCAGAATTTTTTTTTTTTTTTAAGATTCATCCATCCATGCATACAGAAGTGGGGTACAGGCCAGAGGGGCAGGAGTGGTGAGTGGACTTACTAAAGGCAGAGCAGGGAGCAGAACAGGCAGATCGACGAAGCACACTGCTGAGGGGAGCAGCGGGCGGGTCAGGAGAGGTCTGCCGCACCATGTGGTCACCTCCCTGGCCCGGGATCTGAACTCACGCTCAAGTGGCTGCTGCCAGCTTCACAGTGGTGCATCCCAACCTGTTGTGCCACCAGGAAGGGCCCCACATTTATAAATAAAATGTAAGTGGCTCCTGTCACTATGACCGATCCCAGGGAGGCTCCTGGTGCTGGTACTTTCTGTACATCGACAAGCGCCCTCGAATGTACGGCCTTTCTGTTTTTTAGGCACAGATAATAACTGTTCCTTACTTTTTTCATTTAATATAGTGTCTCAGATTGTATCAGTAGATAAAATTAACTCATTCTTTTTAGGAAATGAGTTAACTTTCTGTTCTTTCAACCTCCGTTTTCCCTTCCAATTGACTATTAACTAATTAACTGATTATTAACATTAATGAACAATTAACTAATCTCTGAGACAACTAGGTCTTGTATTCTGTTTTATAATCACTTTCTGCTTTTATCTTCATTAATTCCTTTCTTCTTTGGTTTATTTTGATGTTGCTTCTTGTTAAATGCACTTGTTTTCCTTCTTTTTATTAATATAAATATTTGGAAGCTGTGACCTTTGCTCTGAATCCTGTCCTAGCCAGATCCCAAGCAAGACTTTGGTGTGTCATAGTTAAGTTTTTAGGCAAGACTTCTGCAATGTGACTTGAGCAAATTTTTTTTTAATTGGCTGAGAAACTGTGTGATGGCAACAAAAAATTGCATTTGTGTTATGATTAACTTATCAATTTCTTAAAAGAAACAAATGCTTTTGAAACGTAAAATAGTACTTTGTAATTTTATTAATGTGTATCTGTGCTGTTCCTGCTCATACATAGTATTTATTGTTTTTGGTGTCCTAATACAGAAATGACTTTTGTGAGTGTCCTTTGGGCATTTTAAAAGATGGGCTTTTGTCCAAGGTGTACAGTTTAGTAACTTCATCAGGTCAACTTCAAATTACACTATGGCAGTCTTCTCTTTTGTTATAGTTTGATCCATTTGATACAACTGGCTCTAAGGTGAATTCATCTCTCTCAGTAACAAGCTTCTTACTGTAGTTCCTATCGATTTTGTTTTCCTAATTGTATGCTATGATTTTTAGACCACAAATAATCATAACTTGGGTTGTCACTGAGAATAGTAATCTCTGTTCTTTTAAGTGTCTTTCTTTGGTTCATGTGATGCTTTGACCCTAAATCCAAGATGACTCAAAATGAAGATGGAGTTCCCTGCTTTCACCTTTTATGGGAGGACTTTGCCATTGGTTGTCTCTTAATATCAGGCTGTTGATAGGTCCCCTATAAACAGCAGGTAACTCTATAGCTTATTAAGGGAGAGTTCTTTGGGGCCAGACTCCCTAACTTATCACATGAATATAATATGTGACCACTAAATCTTTAAATTTGCTAGTTATGCAATTCTTTGGTCACAGTTTGTTTGACTTAGTGTATTATATTCTTTGCTCTAAGGTCTTGTTGAATTGTTTACTCATTTGGAGAAATCTTAAATGACACTTCCTAGATCTTCTTTCTTGAACCCCAAATGAGTCTTTATTTTAAAGGTCGTTAGTTTTTCTGAGGAGATCGTGTACTCATTTGCCCTTTAAGCCTTCTTTGTTTCTGGAAAGTTGTTTAAGTCATGTCTTGAAAGTGTTTTTTTTTTTTTTCTTAAATGACTTCTCTTTATGAGTATCTATTGAGTATATGTTGCATATCCTTTGATTATTTGTAAGATTATTTTCTTTTTAATTAATTTTAATTCTTAATTTTAGAGGTGTATTTATGCACACGGGACTGGGGTACAGACCAGAGGTGCCATGAGTAAGAAGATTAACCAGAGACAGAGTGGGGAGCAGAATAGGAAAACTGACTGAAATACACTGCTGAGGGGAGCAGCAGGGAGACCGGAGAGGTCTGTCATGCCACGTAGGTCAGCTCCCTGGCAGGGGATAGGCTCATGCTGCAGTGGCTGCGGACAGCTTGATAGCGCTGCGCTTTAACCCCTGTGGCACAAGGGAGGCCCCTACTTTTAATTCTTTATTAACTCCAGTTATTTCGTTTGCATTCTTCCAATGCCGTGCATGGTGTCCCATCCTGTTTTGCAGCAGTAGCTAATCTTTGTGCTGCCTTCGGAATTGTCATTTCTTTGACATTTTCATTCTTCTCTTCCACTTTACCCGTGGCCTTTGTAAACTCATGTTTCATCATCTTCTGTTGCTGTGTCGTGTTTCCCTGTAGGCTCAAGCTCTGCTGTCCAGATTGATTGTGGTAATACATTTTCTCTGACTGCATTACATATTTTTCATATTTCATCGGTTCCGTATTTATTCATCCATCAACTACTTGTTCCTTTTCCTTGCTTTTATTCTTGGTACTCAGTAAGTATTGAGTTTTTCCTAGAGCTTATGTGACACACAGTGAGAGGTGTTGGGTCACTGAGAATGCAGGTTCCTGTAGTTATAATGGGGCCTGAATTTCAGGGATGGCTACTCTCCTAGGACTTCCCCACAGCAAAATGGTGGTTCAGCCGGACTCCTCATTGACACATCTCAGGCTGCCGGTGAGAGCCACTCTGGTCCGATCGCTCAGGTGTGCTCTACCAGCCAGCCCTGCTCCACATTGCGTCTTGCCTTGGTCCTCTTGGACCAAGTCTGAGTAGTTTGCCTTGTAATTCTTTATATGACTCTTGATCTCATCAAGGATTGGGCTTCCTTTTTATCTCTCAATCATCTTGCTGGTTTAGGGTTTTTTGTTTTTAAGGTTTATTTATTTATGCATACAGAACTCTGGGGTGTAGGCCAGAAATGCAGGGGTGTTGAGAGGATTCACCAGAGACAGAGTGGGGATCAGAACAGGCAGATCGATGAAGTACACTGCTGAGGGGAGCAGTGGGCAGGTGAGGAGAGGTCTCCTGGGCCATGTGGGACTCCTGCTAGGAGGGAATTGAACTCATGCTGAAGTGGCTTTAGTTCTTAGTTCTGTGCTTTAACCCACTGTGCCACCAGGGGGAGGGGTCTTTAGGGTGGTTTTTAAGAGAATAAGGAGATAGAACATCTATTATACCATTATCTCAAAAGCAGAATTCTTGTAATACACCCAAACTCCCCAGACATGCCAGTTACGTACATCACATTTCCATCTGCTTTAAAGATGAGTTTCAGAGTTACCAGGATGGAATGAGGGTCATGGAGGTCTATGAGAATGACCACAATCTTGAGCCCAAATTCCTCATATCTGTGGCACCTAAAGGAGACCGTGAAATAAATATCCACTTTATCTACAGGGGGAGTGTTTCTTGCTCTGTTAGGTTCAGTAAGATAGGATTTCATGATGGTGGCTTGCGAACAAGCTAGAATTTAAAATATTAACACTTAGTGTTAGCCTGCATTAGGGGATCTCTTAATGGGCTAACCCCAAAGAGAAGAAGCAGCCAGAAGGAAAGCAACATTCACTGCTCTTACAGTCAGCTTGCCCTGACCTGGGATTCTGGTAGTGTTGTCTCCTCAGACCTCCCGACCATTCACATCCTTACCTCTCCTTGACAAACAGAAACGCTGAATCTCTTCTCCAAGTCCAGTTAGTATGTGGCAGTGCTCCGACTGCCCTTTTAACTACCTTCCTGCCTCCCTGTTTGCCATTACCGTTCAATTTGGGGTGACTCAGCCAGGACTTTGAGGTTTTGCAAAGGAAAATCAAAATATCCACAAAAGGGTCTCCCAGCTGTTGTTGACATCATTCAAGCCATTGTTGCTGTTTTCTGTGGACTGAGGGGCAGCTCACCAAGCACTCAGAATCACACCCAGCATTTAGCCTGGTGTGTTTGCACTGGTGTTTGTAGCCATTAATTAGTTCCTGTGAGGTAAAGCCATTGTTGTCTCATTTCACACTTGAGACAGCCATATGGAGAGAAGAGGGCAAGTGTCTTTTTCAGGATCAGCAGTGAGGCCCAGGAGAGGCACTGAGGGCTGGATCTCCCTACCCTGGCTTAGCCCAAGATACGAGAATCCTAGGCACCTCCACTGTCTTCCCTAACCCACACTGGGAAAAAGATGCCTTCTCTTGTGTCAAAAAAAGGAAAGTCAAACCAAGGACTTTATACACAGAAAGTTTGTTTTCTTGCTCAGTTTCAAGTATCTCAGGCCATTAAGCCAAGACCATTCAGTTAAAAATTGTTAATTTTTTTTAAATGACATTGAGAGGGTTGTGGGGAATAAGAGCTTCTTTCGGGAGAGCTGTCAAGCAGTAGGAGATGAAGTATATTCCTATCTGTTCTTTGGGTCACTTTTAATTTCATCAGTATTTTTTTTAATATGTAAATATCTAGCTCCCAAAATATGACTAACTTCTAAAAAATTTAAGGTGGGAGATAAGATAATATTACTTCCTTTAAGATCTTATTTAATTAAAACTCTCGCAGTATAATAGAAATAGCTCCCCCATGTCAGCTGGAAGGGCAGAGGCATAGAGAATTCTTTTTTTCCTTAAGCTCAGTGACATAATACATAGTGTTTTATAAGTAATGATTTTATAGAGAAGCAATTGGCAAGAGAAAAAGCTCATACACGTAATATGAAGCATTTTTCTTTCTTGTCCCTGAAGTCCATTATCTCCTATGATGGCTTTGTTAACAGCACCACAAATGTATTGGGAGCCCAGTTATATAAAATGGATCCAGAACCATCTAAGAGATCCAGCCCCTAACACTTGTCGGCCTCAGACATATGGTACATTTTCTGTTTTAAAGACTCAAACAAAACTTTGCACATGCTTCTTTGGGGGAAAAAATTGCATTTGAAGTCCTTTTTTCACGCAAACACATTTTGAGATAAGAGCTCACAAGTCCTGACATTATTTCATTTTGTTATGTGCATCTGTCAAGGCACCAAGATATGATACAGCTACTAAAAACTGATGATTGTGGAACAGAGAAACTTGACAGCATTTCATTTCCTTTATGTTCTGATTATACATTTATCAGGAAACCTGTATCTCTTCTAGTTCAGCTAGAAATTGGTAGAATTCAAGAACTCAAAGGCTTGGCAAAGAACTGTCCTATTATTTGGTATCAGCTTACATTTTTAGAGAAGTTGCTTGGTTGAGTCATTGTTAAAGCTTTTGCTTCTCTTTTCATTATTGTGGCCCAGTATCCACAGATCACATTTCTGTGGGCCCTGTAACTGCTTTGCCGCACAAATTAAATGCTGGGATATTTCATACCGATACACCAGCGTCTCAATGCTTGTCAATCAGAGTTTATAAAATATAGGGATTACAACCTGATATTAACAACCAAACCTATTGTGCTCATTTTACGTGTGAAAATGAGAAAACCCCCGTGCAGACGCTAGATTTCTCAGGCTCTTTGTGCCCTCTTTTTAATTTATCTCCAGGTTTTTGAGTCAGTAAAAATGATTCTGCTTATCAATTTAATGTAGTGATAAAACATACCTATGAGTCAGAATGATCAGAACTGCAGTGAATCGACAGGTTGTTCAGCATTCAGCCTTGCCCCTTTGAGGGTTTTCAGGGGGCTATTTCTTTTGTCGTGTAAATAGAGCCCTGGGTTTTTTATTTTATTATTATTATTATTTTAAATTATGCCTCAGCTAGTGGTATGGTTTGCCTCCCATGAGGAAGCGGTCATGGAAATACATTGTCCTGGGGAGGAGGACTTTAAAACTCTTTTTTTTTTTTCTTTTTTAAAGATTTATTTATTTATTCATACAGAACTGGGGTGTAGACCAGAGATGCAGGGGCAGTGAGAGGATTCACCAGAGACAGAGAAGGGAGCCGAACAGGCAGATCAATAAACTATACTGCTGAGGGGAGCAGAGGGTGGGTCGGGAGAGGTCTGCGGCGCCATGTGGGTCAGCTCCTGGACCAGTGTTTAAACTCACAGCTGCAGCTAGCTTGCAGTGCTGCACCTTAACCTGCTGCGCCACCAGGGAGGGCCCAGATTTTAAAACTCTTAAACATACTCTCTTTATGCCTGTTCTTTTTTGCCCCCTCTCTTTTTACAGGTGTACTTCAAAAGGAATTACCCAGATATCACTCACAATGGCCACGTACTCATGAACACGTCCAACGGACAGCCGTCAGCCTTAACTATATTCGAGACAGCGCTGTGATTCTTCCCCAGCGTCAAGTCTGTTCCGAAGGCATTTTTTGGTAGCTTTTGTACTATATAAACAATATACCTATTATTTTTTAATTTAGCAACAAATATCTACACATACGAGGTGTTAATCTATTTGGATTTTTTCTTCACCCAATGATTTTCAGCCCTCACAAAGTGATTTATTACTTTTATTTAAATGTTATAGTATATGTTTTTCTTATCCAAATCAGAGGTGCAGGCCACCCAGAAAAACTGTTGACCAGGTTTTGTGCCTTAAGAGAAGCCAGAGCCAAAACTCATTTTGTAAAGGTATAAAACAAAGTTGTCAAGGATTTTTTTTCTCTTACTTTTCCCCAAATTTCATATTACTTTCCAGTTATATCAGGGATTCTATTTACTTGAAGTCTGTGTGTGAAGTTGCCATTTTGTGTCACTACTTTTTTAACAGAACTGGGATTATTATTTTCTCCAAAGGCCTCTGGTGAAAATAACATTGGTAACAGTCATGGGAAAAACCAAATACAGATTTTAAGAGGCACTGATGTAGGAGAGGGAGCCTTCATTTCTCCTCAAAATACAAGACACGTGATTAAAACATAGAGGGATGATCTGCAAACATCTGCAAGAGAAGGAAAATGAGGCTGTCTCAAAGTAGGAGACCTTCAGGATTTGATGATGGCTGTGATCATCTGTTGTCCTTTAGATGCACATGTTTCTGACATGGTTAAGGGTTGCAGTTTTAGATTCAGTCTGGTAATAAGTTCAAAAAGACCAAAACACGACCCATAATTTCTGAAGTCCGTGATAGTGTTTTTACTTGGATTTCGGGCTTGCGGACAGCTAACCTGTTGTTGACCCTCGGCCTTTGGCTTAGCCTTCATCGAAATCCTTGCTAAGTTGCATGCACAGGTTCTCCTGAGGTAGCAAACTGGAAAAGGATTGTAAACTTTCACTGTAATTTTGCAGTATGTTTTCAGAGTGCATCTGGGAGGTTCGTTTCCAAGTTAGGTCACTCCATCCACTCAGAGCAGTTTCTGTAGGTCTTTCTGACGAATCACTGACCCGCAGTGGTTGGTCTGCTCTGCTTTCGTTGCACTCTGGGCCTTCAATTGGTCTTTGATGGTGGTGATTCGGGTATCTTGAGTTGAAATCATAAAAGGCTTGCATGTCACAGTTTTAGTGACATGACCTCTCAGAATAAGAGGTAACCACCCTCAAATTGCATATGTTATATGCCTTCCTAGAGCCGATTACTGGACTCTTCAATGGAGAGCAAGAGATGCTTCATAGAATCAAGCCTTAAAATGCACAAACACAACAAACTACCAAAATACATTAAGTGCAATAGCCATTCTATTCTGTGTGTAGAAGTCACATGGTTGATGTTTCGTCCAATGAATCAGTAGGCTGTCTAATAATGATGTCTGATATTTCAGGGCTAGAAATGACAGCGATGATGGTTAGGTTTGGGAAAATATTTGAAATGTGTATGTGTTTATTTGGTCCTTAGTGGCTAAAGGCAGTTAAACATGTTTCTATTTTATTTCTGTTTTAATGTCATCATAGAATTTTTTAAGGAAAAGGCATTCAGTTTAAATAAATGACAGTTTTCATCTTCATTCAGCAATCTGTGCTTTTGTTCTTAGAGGGGTTACTGATTCATCTTTAATGTGTTTTCCTGAGATCAAAAAACTTTCTATTATCTGCTGCTTTTCTTGGCTAACGGTCTACCAAATCAGCAGAGAGGTGGATTTCAGAGTGGTGTCCACATCTGGCAGGGTTTTGAAACCATTGCTATTGAAGCAAGCTGGTTGCAACCCCCACCCCCTCTAGAAAGGAAGAGAATCAACTAGAATCAACTTATACCTCAGGCTTTAACAGTATTAAATTGTTGAAGTTTTTCAAATGTTTCTTTGCTCTAAATAAACAAGAAGTTATTGATTGCTACTGGATGTAAAACACTGCAGAACATTGGTTCTCAAAGTAGGGTCCCTGGACCAGAAGCATCAGCATAACTTGGAACACATTAGAGATGGAGATTCTTGCATCTCACTCCTCATCTCCTGCAGCAGAAGCTCTGTGGTCAGGACCAGTAGTCTGTCTCTCAGCCCTGAGGCTGATTCTGATGCCGACTCCAGACTAAGAACAAGTACCACAGAACACGAAGAACTCCTACATTGCTTTAAGAAAAGCACAGAAAGCCCAATTCGAGAAATGGACAAGAAACCTGAATAAATACTTCACAACACAGACTGTCCAAATGGCCTATCACTGGAGAAATACTCACTCTTGCTAGTTACCAGGGAAATGCAAGTTAAAACCACAAGGAGATAACATGAAACACCTACTAGGATTAAAGGTGGAGACACCGATAACGCCCAAGAGCCCAGGGCACACGCTTGGCCTGCTGTGTGTTTAAAGAGCGTATTTGAAAACGCCACGTTGGAGGACAGTTTGACAGTGTTTCCCCCAGCTGCACACCCTGGGATCCAGTCCTCCCATTCCCAGGGCACTATGTGTTCCCAGCCATGTGTCCTAGGTGTTCTTCAATACTGTGAATATGTTTATACCCACCATATCCTTGAATAAACAGCTTGGTCTTGATGTTGAAGAAAGTAACTTGGAACCAATCAGACCACTTATAAAGCCCTTTGGAGAACATAAGGTTTTATGTGTAAGCTGTTGATATTCCTTTAAAAACAGAAAGAATATGGGTTAATCAAGCTTTTGCTTTTCAAATTTAATGTTCTAAGGTAAATAATCTCATTTTTTCAAAAACTGAGACAGCAGTGTGTTGAAAAGCTAAGAGAAACATATGTTTGTTTGAATTTAAAACTAAAAAACAACGTTAATAAGAAAATAACATGCCCCAGCCCTCTGAGACCCCTTCTAGACTCCAGGCCCATCTAACTTGCCTTGGGGATCAACACAGAGACTGATTTTTCAGGAAGAACCAAGATCAAGACTTAGATACACTGAGAATGTTTTACAGAAAGCTTACATTGGATGGTTCTTACTAAATCCAATCTTTCACTCAGCAACCCTGCTCATAAAACTAGCCAACTCCCAATTATCCACCCCAGTAGATGGAAGCTTTGGGTATTCCCAAAACAGTGCTGGGTCCAAAAGTTAATCATATTTACTCTTGGAGGGCATTACATGAAAAACATTTTTTTAATTGAATTTTGTGGACTACCTAGACAAAAATGAAAATGAGTCTATGAGACAGAATTTGTATCAGGGTAGGAATGTTGTAAGAAAAGAACAATCAACAGTGCCTTGAGGATTTTAAAACTTTCCATTTTATAACAAGGAAGTCTGAAAAAATCCGTGAATCCATATGGACTGATTCTAATAACAGATGATAAATAAGGTGATGGTTGAATGGAGGGATTCGATAGATGGTGGATGGATGGGTAGATGGATTGGTAGGCAGGCAGATGATAGGTAATAGATGGCTGGCTGGCTGGATTGCAATTGTGGAAGCTTTCTTTGAATTCCAACAAATCAATGTAGAATTTACAGATAGAAAATGTGTAACATTGTAGCTATCGTTCCAAATAATTCTGACAAAATTCAACCATGGCAGCTAAATAAACATAGGGTGGCTTTTATAGACTGAAAGTATCTTCCCAGAGAAATTGTATCTTTAAAGTGAAAAAACAGGCCCTCCCTGGTGGTGCAGCAAGTTAAAGCACAGCCCTTTGAAGCGGGCCACAGCCACTTACCTGTGAGTTCAATCCCCAGTTCTGGAGCTGACCCACAGGGTGCTGCAGACCTCTCCTGACCTGCCTGCTGCTCCTCTCAGCAGTGTGCTTTGTTGATCTGCCTGTTCTGCTCCCCACTCCGGCTCTGGTGAAGCCTCTCATATCCCTACATCTCTAGCCTATACCCAGTTCTGTATACATAAATAAGTCTTTAAAAAATAAAGTGAAAAAACTGGGCAAACACTCCCTACCCCAAAAGCAGAGTCAGCATTACCAGGGGTGGTCTAACATCTGGCTGTGGCTGTGAGGCCTCAGCAGCCCACATCCCCTGTAGCATTCCTGCCACTCCCTATGGGGAAGAGGATCTGCCTTCGCCACATGAAGTCCACAGCCAGGTAAACGCAAAGGACAATCCTGGGGGCACCTGGTTTGCACCTTCAAAAGTCATGAAGTGAAGGTTGAAGAAGAGTTTTCAGATGAAATGGAAATTGTAAAGATGATAGAGTGAAATGCATGGTGTGATCCTGGTTCCAAACACTGAGGCCAGGGCTAAAGTGTAAATAGAGATAACTGCATAGTAGATAATAAAGTTGTGCCAGTTCCATTTCCTGAATTTTGCCTACCAGGGTTATCTCGGAAATACCCTTCTAATGAGATACCCGTTGATGGGTTCATGAATGAAGAGTTACTACTGTGTCTGCAACTTATGCTTAAATGGTTCAGCAAAATTCATCATATAATGTCATAACAATATCATTTTATTATCTATATATGATTCTGAAAGCACGATGTCTGTATTATCTGTCTACAAAGAGAGGAAATAGAGGAGAAATGTTAAGTGAACCTAGAGGAAAGATATACTGGAGTTCCTTGTATCACTACAGAAGCTTTTCTGTGGCAGCAAAGATTATTTTCCTTTTTTAAAAGATTTATGCATACAGAATTGGGGTACAGGCCAGAGGTGCAGGGGCGGTGAGAGGATTCACCACAAAGAGTGGGGAGCAGAACAGGCAGATTGATGAAGTGCATCTCTGAGAGGAGCAGCGGGCACAAGACAAAGGTCTGCTGTGCCATGTGGTCACCTCCTGGTGGGTGTCAAACTTTTGCTGAAGCGGCTGCAACGAACGTCATAGTGTGTTGCTTTAATGTGTTGTGCCACCATGCAGGGCCCGTAAAGATTATTTTTAAAGTAAAAAGGTTTAAAAAAGAAAAGTTTTCCATAGCCCTATCCCAAAGTGAAGAATACACATCTTCACAAACCAACAGTGACCCCCAAAAACTCTCAGACCAGGGCCCTCGCTGGTGGCACAACAGGTTAAAGTGCAGCTCAATGAAGCTCTCTGCAGCTTGAGTTTGATTCTTGGCCAGGGAGGTGACCTACATGACTCAGCTGACCTCTCCTGAAGCACCCCCTGATCCCCTCAGCAGTGTATTTCAGCAGATAGGCCTGTTCTGCTCTCCCTCTGTCTCTGGTGAAATCTCTTATCCCCGCTCCCAGTTCTTGTATGCATAAATAAATAAATCTTAAACAAACAACCCTCAGACCAGTTTCAGTTCTGTGAGTGTGGTTCACACAGCTCCCTTCTGCTGAGCCCTAGTCCCAAGCTCGCCTGAGGCAAACGCTCAGACAGGCCTCCCTTCACCCAGGAGCATGTGCAGTCAAGGAACCTTCTGCTCACATAGTTTTCACAAATAGCATTATGCGATCTGTTGTGGAGATAATTATGCCAAATGTAGACTCACCTATGAGCCAAGTTTCCAGGACTGCACCATTCCACAGCATTGTTATTGGAGGGAGCCGCCATTGGGGGGCTGCACAGATAATGGAGCTAGGCTGGTGGGTGATGGGTGGCCACACAGGGCACCCAGGCCTCGGTGACAAGACAGTGTTGCTCTCTGCTGATTAACAGAAGCATTGTGGAGGATCCCAAGTGATGTGTTCGGGCTGCAACCATTTCATCCCAAAGCTTTCTCTTTTCTCTTTTCTCCCCACCTTCCTTCTCCCACCCTCCCTCGCCCTCCTCCTCTCTCTGTCTCTCTGTAGTATACAGGTGTTTTCCTATGTTACATGTGATTAGATTCCTAGACATTTCTGGTTGTGCCAGTCAACTATTCTGGGAGTGTGCCGATTTACAGTATGAAAATAACTCCTTTTCATTTGTTTTCTTTTAAATTACATTTGTTGAGTTAACATTGGCTTCCAACATGGTGTATGATTGAGGAGTGTAAGTTGACACCTCTTCAAAGGTCTGGTTTTCTTGAAGACCCATTTGGTGTTTGCTTCGGCAGCACATATACTAAAATTGGAACGATACAGAGAAGATTAGCATGGCCCCTGCGCAAGGATGACACGCAAATTCATGAAGCGTTCCATATTTAAAAAAAAAAAAATGTGCAGGGCCCTCCCTGGTGGTGCAGTGGGTTAAAGCACAGCACTGAGAAGCTAAAGCCACTTTCGCATGAGTTCGATTCCCGCCTGCCCCGGAGGTGACCACATGGCAGGGCAGACCTCTCCTGACCCGCCCGCTGCTCCCCTCATCAGTGTACTTCATCGATCTGCCTGTTCTACTCCCCACTCTGTCTCTGGTGAAGCCTCTCGCCACCCCTGAGCCTTTGGCCTGTACCCCAATTCTGTATCACAAATAAATAAATCTTTAAAAAAAATGTGCAAAATGATGTAAAAATAAACTTTGTAAAAAAAAATGTTCTAAAAATTAAAAAAAAAAAGAGACCCATTTGAACTACCTGGACTCATGAGACCTCTGGGAGACTTTAGAAGAAGGCTTCATGGCTGTTTGGAAGCTACTTGTAAAGGGGGTAGCCAAGTGCCCACACAGCACACAAGACAAAAAATAATAACTAGAATTCCATTCCTCCAAGAGGAAACCATAGTCTGAAAATTCTCCTTGGCAATATGCAATAGTGTTGAGCAATCAACACGATATAGTGTTGAGTTACCCTGGCTGATTTAACAGGGTAACATCTTTGGTTCTTTAACAGTTGTACTGAAATATCAGACTTCTTTTGCTAAATAAATATTCCAGGTTTTCTTCCATATCATTTTATACCAAATCCTGTGAAAATGAAGCAGTATTTGTTCTACTCAAAAGGGTTAAACCAGACAACACTTCAATTGGCTGGGATACAGCAAATCAAGCACTTTCAAACCTGTTGGTGAAAGTGAATTGTATAAACTTTCTGAAGTGTTACATATGTCATTGTCCTTAAAATGTTCCTATATTTTGGCTGAAAAAACTCTCTTCTAGGAATCTAAATTCCAACAACAAAATATATTCAAAGATATTTGTTTCAATAGTGTTTAAAATATCAAAAATGGAAATAGCTAAATTCCAGAAGGAGTCCAAATTGGGCACCTTCATGCATCAATAAAAGTCTTTGCAAAGATAGTTTAATGGTGTGGGTAAAGTAGGGTCTAATATTAAGCGGAAAAATTAGCTGATGTTTTAAATTTTTACAAAGCGTGTTTGCAACTAAATGATCAAGTTAACAATAGTTATTTCTGACTAGTATCATCTTTGTTTTGTTTTTTTTTTTTTTTGTAGTTTTTCTGAATATTTCAAATGATCTACAATGAGTGTGGGTTAATGTTAGGGTCAACATGCCCTAGAACCTCATTATTAATGTATGATAAATTAGTCACTTCATATTTATTTGTGAATAATGTCTTCTTTCATATGTGTACACTTCAATATCTTTACAACAGATATGCCCATTACTTCATGTTCTTCAGGAAGTTTCTGTATCATAGCCTACACATCTGCCCAGTATTTCTGTTTTTGAGCAATATCTGACATATTTGAAAATTCTAAGGTATTCCCAGTAAAGATACAGGTCAGGTGAAAGCTAGACTCAGGAAGGCTCTATAATGGGAAACAGTTCTGAAGGATACTTGGGAGACAGAGAGTCATTCACTTCTACAACTTTGAAATCCTTTTCATAAATATGTAACTATCACTGGGGAAGAGCGAAGACCAAGCTAACAGCCATAAACACAACCTGCTCTTTGATTACTGCTTCCCAACCGCAGAACGGCCTACTCTATCTCAGATCTCATTTTCACTGGAATTTTGGCTTCTCAATGACACAGTGGTTCTAGATTAGCTGCCATGTGTCTTTTGGGGAGGCACCTAAAGTCAGTCATGGGCAAAGAGAAACAGTGAGGCAAATTTTCCTGAGAATGTGGTGTTTCCCCATATGATAATGCTTCTGGTTTCCATGCGTGGGGTGGAAATGCAGTCAATAACTGAAGACCTGAGACAGTGATTTGTGTCAGTGGCATTGGGACATTCAAGTCTTTCCCAAGCAGCTGGGCTCCAGAGGTGAGCACAGGTGGGTTAACTGTGGCAACAAGCTGGCTGAGCCAAGATGCCATGGTCATCAGCTAGCCATTAAGATGTCCAGCCACGGAGGAGGGCACGTTCTGTCTGTAGGTAGCTCTTGGCTCCCTTTCTTGCATTCTCACTTTGTTCTCCCTCTTTCATTAGCATATGACTCTATCTGGAAGGATTGCCTTGCTCTTATCTTTAGCTTGGAGGATACTTAAGTCTGTTGGAGGACAGCTTCTTTACAGGGGACTCAGCAATAGTTCCTGCCTGACAAACGACCCCTATATTGTTTTTACCACTGTCAACAGCCTCACTTCGAAGTGAGGTTTTGAGTAGACAGACCAGATAGCCCACATAGGCTATGACTTAAGATCCCTGGGAAAACCTTCTACACATTCATACCTTATGCTCTTTTTCTTGAGGTCCTTAGTTGTGTGCTTAGGACGGTGTAAAACATTAAGACATTAACATTTTAGCAGGAGCAAGGGGACCATATTGCTTTCTCCCTAATCACACATGACTTGGGGGAAAGGTGGGTTCTGATTATTCTGGAAGGGAATGAACCGATCCTTGGGAAACATGACAGAAACTTCATCAGAAAAAGTATTTCACAGGTCAGGTTGGAGGACACAACCAAATCACAGTAAGGAAAGGCTCAATAACACCCGGGGGTTGGCTTTGGCTTTGCTGTGTGCTGCCAGAAACCCACGTGAGTGCCCTCCCCGTGTTGCCTATTAAGCCAGTGTGTCACTCAGATCCATCCCATGTCAGTGCTGCTGGAGAGACTTGTAGGATTAGACTTTAAGTTTACCATTTGGGGGAGAAGGAAAATGAATACCTGGGCCTGTTTAGTAAAGAGGGGTGGCGCCTGCTTAAGGGGCCACGGGAATTTTTGAGTAAGCCAGGTCTCATTCATCATGGCCTGGCTACACATGACATCTGGACCATCGTAGAAGAATAATCTGTGTCAGCTGAAAGAGTGTTTTTCATACTGAGTATTAGTTGAACAAGTTTATCCTTGTTTCAGGCAAACAACTGTCACCTCCATCTCAACATCATGAAGTTCAGGTATAGTTTAAACCTAGAGACAACTGATTGGCGACAGTATATTTATGTGCTAAGGGTGTGATATTCTACCAAACACTTCTCTGGGTTTATTTCCCAGCTTGAATGCAGGTAGTTACTACCCTCTGGGCCCACTGAATATCATCCCACCCAGAGCAAGCGTGCAGACCCATGCACGCTTTTTTTTTTTAAAAAAAAGATTTATTTATGCATGCATGCATAGAAGAACTGGGGTTGAAGCCAGATTGGGGGGTGGGAAGAATGGTGAGAGGATTCATCAGAGACAGAGTGAGGAGCAGAACAGGCAGATGGACTGAAATACACTGATGAGGGGAGCAGCGGGAGTGACCAGAGAGGTCTGCTGGGCCATGTGGGTCAGCTCCCTGGCTGGGGATGGAACTCAGGCGGCAGTGGCTGCGGACAGCTTTATAGTGTTGCACTTGAACCCATCACACCACCAGGGAGGGCCCACACAACACATTCTGAATAGGCAAAACTAAATCAAGTGGACAAGGTGCGCAGTAAAATACATGTTTCTTCCCACCTTGACCCTCCTTCAGAGCTACCTGGAAGGCATGATTGGAAATTCAAATACTTGGATTCTCAGACCTTTGTGGTGAAACATGGGGCGGCGGGGCGCGGCGGGGCGTGGGGGGGGGTGCGTGGGAGGAAGCCAGCAAGTGCTTACAGCCCAAACCTGAAAGGGTCTCAGCTGTATAAGTAAGGACATCTGAGGGCAGTACAGGTGAGTGATATGGACCCCTGCCCACTCCAAATGGCCCACCCTGGCCCGGGACCACACCCACCCACAAAGGCCAGCCATTGCCCCTGTGAGGATGGGTTCAGGCAAAGACCCAGCAAGGCTTCCCACACCCTTTTTTAATTGGTTGACGTGTGTGTGTGTGTGTGTGTGTGTGTGTGTGTGTGTCTAACAAAAATCAAGCTGCCTACCATCATCCCTTTAATTCCCTTAACCCTTTATCCATCCCCCCTCACCCTCTTTACTGCTGATAACTTCAGTTTCTTTTTATTGATTTTGTCTCTTCCTGCTACGCATACGTGAGGGAAATGAAGAAGCTCAGCATTTATGCAGCTGGTCTCTGTGGCTCTCACCTGCGGCCTTGACTGCAGAGGCGCCTGGGAGCATGGGTGCTGGGCGAGCGTGCCACATGGTGGCTACCTGGCGTGTGGTGTGGGCCTGTGTGAGCAGGCGCACCTGAGCGTGGAGGCTGAGGCAGTAAGGGTGGCCTCTCTCAGTGACAGGACAATGGTTGTGGGGAAATGGCTACCAGACAGTGAATGATGGCTCCAAGTGGAAAAGACCATGAGAAAACGCCAGAGAGAACTCAAGGAGAGAGTAAAGATTTTCTGGAGTCTGGGAGGCCCTGCCAGCCTCCTGGTCTCCCATCCCTCGCTGCCTGCTCCCCCCAGCCTCCCTGCCTTGCCAACTCCCAGGCTTGTCCCCCCTTTACCTGTCTGCCAGATTGCTGGGGAACCTGCCCCTTGCCTGCTGGCCAAGCACCATAGGTGTGAAAATCATTCAGTGTTTGTCTTCACCTTTCTGACTGCTATGCAAAGTCCCCTCAAGTTCTTTCCATTTTGGATCAATGGTAAAATTTCCTCCCCTAGGATGCTGTGCTGTTTGAATCCTTGATGCAGTCGTCTCTTGGTCAGGACTCACCTTGCCTGTATATCTCAGCTATTGTAAGTATGACTGGAGTAAGCATTGCAGGGAATGTATTTTTTCCATGGTTTGAAACCTACTCTTGAAATACCTAGAAGTGGGATTGCTGGACTGTGTTGCATTTCTGTCTGTAGTGTTTTAGGAAAAGCCTTCCAACATGGCTACCCCAATGCTCATCCCCACCCACGGTTTTCAGTGCTTCTGCTCACATCTTTACCAACACTTGTGCGTCTTTTTGAGGCAGGCCATCCTGGGTGTGAGATGATCTCTCCTTGTGGTTTGATTCGCGTTTCTCTTATTAGAAGTGATGAGGGCTTTTTCATGAGCGTAAACCCTCTTTAGAAAAGTGTCTATTCAAATCTGTGGGTTTTTTCCCTTTGGCCTTTTTGTTGTTGAGGGCTTGCTTGTGTACCTTGGCTATTAACTCTTAGTTGGTTGTGGGATCCATGCAGCCTCTTAATGTGGACCACAGCCATTATTTAGAAAGACATTTCCAGGAGCCCAGATATGCACAGTGGTCTAGATGGAGGTCAGTGGGACCGTATCAGCCACCAGGGGATCTCGTTATTAGCAAGCGATAGAAAGAGGCTGGGCTGGGAGCTGGTGATGCTTTGGGAGACGCTGACGCTGCAGGTTCGTGGCCCACAGTGAAGTGAGCATCTCAAGGAGTAGGCTCTGAGAGGCTTAACCTTGGCCCGTCTGCCGAGGCCAGAGCTGAGTCCTCTAAGGTGTCCTCTGCAGGCTAAGCGCAGAGTCATCCTGCCCGGGTCACAGGGAGGTTCTGGTCCCTTCTTTGCTCACATCCCAGTGCATCCGTGGGCTCTGTTCCCACACTGCAGCCCTGGCCCTCACCCCCAGCGGTGCCACCACCAGTCTTTGATCTCCCACCCACTCTCCCCAAAGCTGAGTTTCTCTTGGCTCCTTTCACTGCACATTCCACTCCTTCCCCCGCTTTTCTCTTACGCCACAAAACAAATGTAAAATAACATTTCAAAAATATTGAAGAGCAATGCTGATGAAATTATGTTTCTGTTTTCTTGGGATGTAAGCAGGTAGTAGCAACAATCCAAGATACAGCCTCTTGGGTTCCTGGCTATTTAGCTTGTGAACCAAACCACATCTGCTCACCCATTACCTGAAATCAGGGTTTCCAGACATAAATGCTTGCTGGATTAGAGCGGGCTGGAATTTTTTTTTTCTCCCATATTTTTATTTTGACAAGGCTGTGAAAGCTGCTATCTCACCATCTAATGGAATCAAATAGGCTGCTAAAAATAACCCCTGCAAGTTTTTATTACAAACGGGAAACCTCGCCCCTCCCTGGCTGTTACTGCCTTGAAGCTTAATCCTTCGACTTGTGTTCAAGTATTTGCACTGGTTTTGAGTTCTTTTCTTCTTTCCAAGGCTTTCTTCTTCTTCTTCTTCACTATTTGCCTGAGTTATTTGAACAGGTGGCTTTGCACAACCCATGCTAATGTGCGGCTTTTGTCTCTTTTGAGATTGCACTGGGGACCGTTTAAGGGAGAAATGTCTTTCCTGCTCAACTATTCACACCTGTCCTGATAACCGCCCGGGGTGGGGCTGAAACAGCCAGCGGGAGAGAGGTGTTCCTCTACCTGGGCGCAAGTTTAGCACCGGGGAGGCGCGGCTGACGCCCGGGGTACAAACCGCCTTTTCTATTCTCGGGCCCTTGACCCGCAGCCCCCGATGCGCGTGGGTCCCCCTGTTTCCCGTGTCTGTCCCGAAACCTGGTTAGGGCCCCCCCACTGCGAAGGTTATGGGCGAGCATCTCAGCACTTGGTAAATGGCGGGGTGCAGGCGAACGTTCGAGACTTCCGGGGGGGCGGGGTCCGCCGCCGACCCAGAAACCCGGCCGCCGCCGGGTCCCCAGATGCCTTTGTCCCGGTCCACTTTCGGCGGGAGCATCAGGCCGCGGGCTCCGAGCGGCGCTTGGCGGGCGATCACAGGCGGGCGCGGGGCGGGCGCCCCGGG
>NW_004567111.1:8170161-8197555 GCF_000260355.1 Condylura cristata
AAAAAGAAAAAATAAAAGATTTTGAATTATGCATACAAGAGCTGGGTGTAGGTCAGAGATGCAGAGGGGAAGGGTGAGAGGATTCACCAGAGACAGGGGGGAGCAGAACAGGCAGATCCACTGAAATACTCTGCTGAGGGGAGCAGCGGGGAGACAGGAGGGGTCTGCCGCACTGTGTGGGTCAGCTCCCCGGCCAGGGATGAAACTGATGCCGCTGTGGCTGGTGACTGCTTGATAGCGCTGAGGCTTTAACCCCTGTGCCACTTGAGAGGCCCTATGTGTTTTCATCTTTACAGTGGCTGATCACATGGTAAGGAGAAGAGACGGAAGGAAGTAAACTTGCCTAACACTTTCAAAACCACAGATCAATGAAAAATGATAACACATTATCAGACATATCAGGAGCTAAAAAAAAATTCTCAGATAAAGTGCATAGAAGGACTACTATTTGGTATGGCTGTTCAAGAGGGTTTCAGATGTACTTCCATAAAATGAAGCTTACAATTTGAAATGTGTCATTTTAAAAGTAAAAGCTCAAGTAACCAACACTATAACCCTATAAATGACATTGTAACCCCTAAAATGTTCTTCATGCCCCTTGGAATCGCCTTCTTTACTTCCCTGGAAACCACTGTCCTTAAAGTGTTGCTTCTTCTCAGAATTCTATAAATAGAATCATACTGTTTTGTAATCTTTTGAATCCCACCTCTTTCACTTGGCAAAGTGCTTTTGAAATGAAACCACATTGCAGCATCTATCAGGAGCTCCCCCCCTTCCTATGGTTGGGTGGATAAATCACCCTTTGTTCCTCCAAGCATCAGTGGATGGACATTTGGGTTGTGTAGTGGGCTGAAGATACACGTGGGGACCCTAACTCTGGAGAGATGGGATTAAGTCAAGGATCTTGCGAGGAGGAGGAACTTAACCCTGATTATCGAGGAGGGCTCTGAGTGATCTCACTCTCTTATAAGCGAGAAGCAGGGGGAGGAGAGAAGGGACAGAGACAGGACAGAGCTGAGAATCACACGGCCAGGCCCACAGCCATGGCATCCCATGGCCTGCAGTTGGGAGGGCTGGGTTCTCCACGAGAGCCTCGAGAGGGGTACAGCGCTGCCTGTAGCTTGATGGCAGAATTCTGGTCTCCACGCTGTGAGAGGACACATTTCATTTGTGTTAAGCATAAATGGGGCTTCCAGCTTCTCCATGTCCTCATCAACACTGGGATTGTCGGCCTTTTAATTTAATCCTTCTCGGGTAGGTAGTGGTATCCCATTTGGTCTTCACTTGCTGGTTCTACTTTGTCAGGGCTGCTGAACAGTTTTGCATGTACTGATTTCCAGGGTAGACTTTCCTTAGTGAGAGTTCTGTTCAAATCGTTGGCTCAATTTTTATTGCGTTGTGTTTTGACTACTAATAAGGTATATGTTTTTAACATACATTCTAACAGATAATAACTCAGACAGATTTAACTATCTTTTATTGAGAACAAACTACATGAATAAAACAAAGCAGCTTTCAGTTTATGCTTTATATTAAAGATTTTTAATGAACTCGATTTTACATCTCTCTCTTTATCAGGTATTAACATTTGGAACAATGGAGCTGAGTCAGAACTTCATATCAGCTGCAACATCACGTCTATTCACTGATTTTGTTTTTGTTGGATCATGGAGTGTGTTGTAGCAAAGGGAAGAAGAACACATACTGGCGTTTTGCAATATTTGGGTAGCTTTGCAATGGGCTGCTCCAAAAATCATTAATTATTTCATCTTGGATGGCTCACCTTCCAGTTTTTCAGGATCTAGGGGTTGAATTTATTCATTTTCATTCTGAAATGTTTATCTTTTGTTTGGAGTAGTTTAAAACTATTATTTTCAGATATATCCATGAAGAAAATCAAGTAGAATAAATGTTTTCATATGTGAGGAACACTGTATACTATGAACAATGTAATATCACAAGCATAGGCTGAGATGATAAGATTTATAACAAGCTGGGGTTATTGAATTGACAGCTCACTGCAGTGAGTTAACAAATGTGCTTACCTGTCCTGGGGTCCCCAGGTGACTTTACTTCCTGGTCTCCCCAGGTGTGTTGTGCCATTTTATTGCTTTGTTTTTAAACGATGTATTTCTTTATGCATACAGAACTGGGGTACAGACCAGAGGTGTGGTGGGTGAGAGGCTTTACCAGAGACAGGGAGCAGAACAGGCAGACTGACAAAGTACACTGCTGAGGGGAACAGCGGGCGGGTCAGGAGAGGTCTGCCGCGCCCTGTGGTCACCTCCAGGCTGGGATCGAACTTGTGTTGCAGTGACTTCAGAGAGCTTCATAATGCGGTGCTTTAACCCATTGCGCCACCAGGGAGAGCCCCCATTTTATTACTTTTTAAAGGTTTATTTATGCACACAAGAGCTGGGGTGTAGGCCAGAGGTGTGGGGGTGAGAGAACTCACCAAATACAGAGTGGGGGGCAGAACAGGCTGACTGAAATACACTGCTGAGGGGAACAGGAGGAGTCAGGAAAGGTTGGGCACCATGTGGGTCACCTCTGTGGGTGGCTATAGCTTCATAGTGCTGAGACTTTAACCCTTGTGCCACCAGGGAGGCCCTGTTGTCCCATTTTGAAGAGAGATTACCTTAGTTCCTAAAAACTTCTGTATAAACATGTGTAATGTAACTTACCTATATGTTAAAATTCACATTTGAGAAGGGTATCCTTGCCTAGAAATTTTTAACTGCCTACTCAAATCTTAGAACCACCTGAGAAGTGCTGTGCCCAGTTTCACATTCATTACTTCACTGACTTTGATTTCGACCTGAGAGCAGTTAAATTCCTACTTTAGCATGTGTCAGTCCACAGGGAAAGGAGCTTGTTACTGATGGAAGCTGAGAGTAGAAAATTGAGGATGGAAGTTTCACAAGGCCAGAAACCAGAGGTGGGGATAAAAATAATTAACGTGTCATTAAACCAGCTTTGGAAGATCCACAAGGCCAGAAACCAGAGGTGGGGACCTAGAGAATTATCTATCATTACAAACAGGATCACCAGTCCTCATGGATGAACCCAACCAAACCCTAGAAGCGATAGATTCCACAACAGATAAAATTCCACAAAGGGTGAATCCCTCCGAAGAACAGCCTGTCAGAACAGCCTCTGCTCTGGCAGGGCCCCTGCTTGCCCTTTAAGAACTCCCAGCCCAGGTTTTGCTGATGGTTCCCTCGCTCCTTTCCTTTCATCTTAATCAGCTCACTGCTGAAGGAGGGACAGCTAAAATCATCTATCCAAAGGACCCAAGAACCCCACTCATCAAACCCCAACATTACAAGGCGCATTCCTGCGTCAACCCCTCAGGAGTCTGAGCCGGGGGCTCCTATTCCAGGCAATTCTGAAAGGGTTTGTCAGACTTTGAGAAACGATGCATCAGACCCTTAATTCTCTCAAGGTAAGAGCACTGAATTGTCTAATAACGCCTTATCTTCTGATACAAGGGTTAGTATTTTAAAAAATGTAGCTTAATAACAAATGAGTGGTGGGGGGTATAAGACATAATTCAACAAGAAACTTGACCTCTTCTAAAGAGCATGCAATGTGCCGCGGGAACCATGCAGTGGAGTGTTCAGGTGGAGAAGAGGCCCCGCACCTACTCAACACCAAGCCTGGGGGGGCCTCCTGTCAACACCTCGCCTCCTCACATCCCGAGGGAAAGGCCTAGCTAGGTGTAGGGAGAGTGAAATCGTCAGTCTTCTAGGCCGCTGGCCTCGGTGGCTCTCACCTGCGGCCTTGACTGCAGAAGCGCCTGTGTGTATGGGCGTGAGGAGCCTGCCTGATGGTGGACACCTGGCCTGAGGTGTGGGCTGCGTGCATGGGTACACCTGGGTGTGGAGGTTGAGGCGATATAAGGGCCACGGTGCTCAAGGGCAGATAGGGCGTAATGGCTGCGAGAGGACTGGATGAATGGCTAAGAGTGGCAGGACGAGAGAATGCCAGAGAGAGCCCAGAGAGAAAGCTCCTGCCAGGGCCGGTTCTGTGCCTAGTTGCTGGCACTGCAGGATTTGGCTGAGACTGTGAGCCCCTTGTCACTGGGGTTACAAGTAGAACAAAGGCAGCAAGTAGCTGACTCCACTCTTACATCATTAGGGACATGGAGACCTTCTTTACTCACAAAAAAAGACCGAAAACAGCCTGATTCGTTATTCAAGACAATTCACGTTGACAGTTCTGTTTTATCTACAATCTAAAACTCAATGGTTAGAGGAAAGAGCAAGAATACTGTCTGAATTCTAAGATGTTCCTTAACCTCATGGCCCCTGGGGCACATACATCCTTCCCTAGTTGACCACGAACACAGTAATCTAGGTGTTTCTATGAGGGGATTTTGCAGACACATCAAAGTCCCAAGTCAACTGACTTTAAGATGGGGAGAGGAACTAGTGCACCCCACCTTGGGAGCTGAAAGCCAGAACAGAAAGAGGGAAGTCAGAGAAGTGGGAGGGGGGTTTGGGGGACACGGCAGAGCCTTGGCTGCCGTGCAGTGGGTGTGGAGCAGAGCTGCTCCAGTGCTCAAGTCTCAGTGGCTGGGTTCTGCCAACACTCTGAGCTTGGAAGGAGAATATTCCCGAAGCCTCCACCCCACTACCATGGCGTCACACCAGGCTTCTATCCCACAGCACCGTCAGCAGTCAATGGCATGCCCTATACCACTTATATTAGTGCCATTTGTTTTCAAGCAACAGAAAACTATCATGCACATGCTGTCACTCTGTTGAAGCACCTCTTAGTGTGGGTATCCATGTTCCTGTCAAGATCTTCACCTGGAAGATGAAATGTTTCAGAACCCATTGACCCCCAATTTGATTGACTTTGAGGGAATTAGCTTGAAGAGTTTAAAATTCATGTTGCTCCTTTGCCACTACAGTCATAATTAATGATCTCAGATTTTGTGCTGCTGTGAAGGTAAATTTATGACAAATATCAACAGGATAATGTAACTTTCTCTCCCCCTTCTCTATGGAACTTTATTTTCTCCCCTCTACTAAATAGCATTTAATTTTGAGAAGGCTGGCCCATGCCCTTCTAGAATCAGATTCCATAGCATTTAATGGCAAAGTTTTCAAGCTCTAGAATACTTTGATTTGGCTATTCAATACCTGGTGTATTTTTTGAGCTACTGTGGCAAAGGACAAGTGGCTGTGCAATATGGGAAAGTAACTGTTCCGTGGGGAGCAAACTGTTTATCTTTACAATCCCATTGTGGGAACATGTTCAAATGAGAAGCAACATGGTAGAGAATGAGCATCAGCTGTGACTTCAATAAAAATTCTTTTATACCGACAACCTGTTCTGCAAACTTGAACAAGTTACTCAACCTTTGTTAACACTGAATATTAACCTTAATTTTGGGGTTGTGCTGATGATTAAGATCATCTAGGTAGCCCGCAGTAGTTTCTCAATAAATGATAGATTATCAAAAGTTAAACATTTTCAAGCTTCCCAATGTAGGTGTTGTCTGCAAACCTGGTTGCTCATCTCAGCCGCCTATGGAACCGGACCCCGAGCAGGAGAGAAAGCACCTGAACCTCATTTTAGATCACTGGGCTCTAGAAGGGTATGGGCCAGACTTCTCAAAATTTTAAAGGATACTCAGGACAAAACCAGTATGTTAGGGACACTATTCATTGGCTAACTTCCCATAGCACAGCTTCTGAGAGGGTAGGGTTCTGTGTACAGAAGCCAGAGCTAGGAATGATCTGTTCCTGATCAGGAGAGGTCAGTTTTCTTTTTGTATTGAGCTGGTGTGGAAAAAAAGTCATGACAAAGGCATCAGTCTCCATGGACATACCGCTGATACTGGGGGCCGGGACATGGAATGTACAGGATGAGCCTGGAACATCTTGAAGTGCCAGAAAAGAAGGAAGCACTCAAACACAAAACAATGAGGTCAGGTAAAATGGACACCAGCCGAGAGGAAAAAGCTCTCTGTGGCCGAACCTGGGACAAGCTGAGTAACAGGATAAATGTTGCATTAGAATGCAAAGTGACAAAGTATTCTGAGCAGCAACGGAGTGCTGGGTTATAACCCAGAGTATCCAACGCATAGACATCTTCATGTGCTACAGATGGTTGGATAATTAAATAAATGGGGAAAACAGGCAAATAGACTGTGCAGAAAAATTCGAGGTATCTTATGTAGCTCTCTTCCTCAAGGAGGGTGATGCTAATGTCCCTCCTCCTACAGTATGGACTGTGCTTAGTGAGGAGCTTCAGGAGGAGATCCACATGGCGAGGCAGACCTCTCCTGACCCGCCTGCTGCTCCCCTCAGCAGTGTACTTCATCATTCTGCCTGTTCTGCTCCCCTCTCTGTCTCTGGTGAATCCTCTCACCCTCCACTTCTCTGGCCTGTACCCCAGTTCTGTATAAATAAATAAATAAATCTTTAAAAACAAAACAAAACAAAACAAGAAGATGGCCCTCCCTGGTGGCACAATGGATTAGGATGCAGCACTGCAAGCTAGCTACAGCAGCCTCAGTGTGTGTTCGATCCCCAGCCCTGGAGGTGACCCACATGGCGCGGCAGACCTCTCCTGACTTGCCCGCTGCTCCCCTCAGCAGTGTACTCCTTTGATCTGCCTGTTCTGCTCCCTGCTCTGTTTCTAGTGGAGCCTCTCAGAACCCCAGTTCTATATGCTTAAATAAATAAATCTTTTTTTTAAAAAAAAAAAGCAAAAATCAAGAAGTTCTGGAAAACCATAAAGGAGGCAGCACACATGACTGCAGTATTTTATGTGACATCCAGGATTGATCCTGGAACAGAAAAGGGGCCTTAAGAAAAAACTAGTGAAATCTCAATGAAGTACGGTGTCTACTTGCTAGTAATGTGCAAATGTTGGTCCCTTAGTTTAACAAATGCTTCATAGGAAAGTAAGATGTTAACCATAGGGGAAACTCGGTTGGCACAACTTCTCTGTAAATCCAAAACAACTCTAAAGTAAAAGGTTCATTTAAAAAACAGTTGGTCATGAAAATGAATGAGTTTATTATATATAGCCCAAAGCTATAAGAAATTATAGCTGCTATGAAAAAAAAGGGCAATGATCAATTAAATATCTGTATTATAGCTAATTAATAAAATACAAAGCCTTTATTATAGTTAGTATTGAAAACTCTGCCTTTAAAAAAAAACAATGCAATATAATATTTATTTTTATTTTACAGAAATTAGTTATATTTATCAATAAATATTTACTAAATTTAATAGTGTGCATTGCCCAGTGTCTAGATTTATTGTTTCTAATCTCACTACTTTCCACTGGATTTTTCTCATTTTAATCTTTTAAGGTACTTTACTTATACTCTTTTATTGAAGATACAAATTAGTACTTGGACAAAATGTGTCCCCCCATCACCCCAATTCATATATTGAAGCCCTAACATTCAGTGTGATGGTATTAGCAGCTGGGGTCATTGGGAAGTAATTAGGTTATAAGAATGGGAACCTCTCTTATTTATGTAAGGATCTATTTACAGGTTATATTATGATATGTTAAGTGTGGGTTAATTTTTGTTGACTCTGCTTAGCATGATGCTCTCAAATTCTGGAATGTCATTGTTCATCATCACTGCTGGAAAATTTTCAACCATAATTCTTTTTAATATTGTTGCACTCATTTTAGAGAGCATTTTGGCTTACACCCCAGCTCTTGTACGCACAAATAAATGAGTCTTAAAAAAAGAAAAAAGGAAATGACTCTGGCAGCACTGAAGTCACTCTGTTTATTGGGGAAACTACCTTTTCAATCAAGAGCAAAACATGAGTCTACTTGGATACTTATAATATATTTAAGATCTCTGGATTGTGCTCATCCTTTTTTTCTTAAGATTTACTTTATGCATACAAGAAGTGGGGTATAGGCCAGAGGTGGGGGGTGGGGGAGAGAGGATCACCAGAGACAGAGTGGGGAGCAGAACAGGCAGATTGACTGCAACACATTGCTGAGGGGAGCAGTGGGGAGACAGGAGAGGTCTGCTGCACCATGTGGGTTACTTCCCTGTCTGGGAGTAGAACTTGTGTTGTAGTGACTGGCTTCACAGTGCTGAAACTTAACCCCTGTGTCATCAGGGTCCCTGAGTTATGCTCATTCTTTGTAATACAGGCAGATCTGGATTTGACTTTCAGCTCAGCAGTTTACTACTATGGTTGTAAGCCAGTCATTAGAAAACTGTGGACATCGATTCAATCAAAAATTTGACCAATACCACTAACATCAGAAATGTTAGATTCCTTGCTTTTGGCCTGCTTTATTACTAAATAAGGTCAAGTATGCAGAATTCCAGTCAGTTCTGCAATGGCCCAATTAGCCCACATCAGCTGACTGTGGGAACTGCGTTCGCTATGATGACTGATGGGAAATTATTACGTGTAAACTTTTTTTCCAGGCCACACCCTCTACCCACTGGGCATTTGAGGACAGAGTCACAATGAAGACTCTCTTGGCAAACCTCCATTCAAACTCTCTGAAATGCATTTCCTCAACCGTTCCGACAGGTGAGACTGCCCTCTCTGAGCACATCCAGAGGGGGAATTTAAAAAATTTCCCTGATGAGTCCTTTCTGGAAAATATGAAGTTGCACAGTTCCTTCAGCAAATGGCTCCTGAGGGAGCTATTGCTTTCGCGCCTACTTAAATTCCCTGGAATTGCACTAGGGAAGAAGACGGCGTGATTACTGTGCCAGAGCCATGGCCGAGTTTTCTGTGCATCTTGACAGAGACCAGATATTTGACACATTCTAAAACTTAGGGACTTTTCATATTCCACAGAAGCGACCCCTCAGGAACACTTTCTTCCATTTGGTAGGACCCAAACTTAGGCATCTGACTCAATTAAGACTGTCTTCTGCAAAGGAGACTTCAACTGGGAAGAAACTCTCAGACTTCTTTCTTGACAACCACACCGAGTTTCTCTTCTTATGTCTTCTTAGAGAGTGTAGATTACATATGTAAACGATGTCCTAAGAACAGCCTGGTGTAGCCCCTAGTTCTTTATAGAAAACATGTCAACAGATCTTAACAGAATACAGAATGGCAAAGCGTATTGCACATAATATGTGTTCCACAGTAAACCTGAAAACTGGGAAGTCCTTAGCTGAAGTGTGCCAGGTGAGAGAAGTGTTAATGGAACATCAAGTGCAACAAAGCTCCACAGACTCATTTTCAAAAGCACATCGTTTGTGGGAATGCACTGACAACTACAGAAGTGAAGAAGATATTCTAAATGAACATTTGAAGTATATCAGCATCGGTATCTAAATTCTGTAATTACTGTGTTCAAAGGAGCAAATATTAAGGTGCCATAACTGACTCCCAAATATTTACTTTGGGGATAAATCTTTCCATACTTGCTTTTAATCCTTAGGCAGTTTTTAAAGAAAAAAAATCTGATGCAATCCATCCAGCCACTTCTAATTATGCAAAGGAAGGAAATAATATGCCTTTCTTAATACAAAGAAGAAAAATTACAATTGGCTCCATATTCCTTTGATGGGAGGATCTTTCATTTTGTCTCTGTGTGTGAAGTCTGTGGCGATGTGTTTTGATATGGAACTTTCTATAGATAAAGGTCTAGAAGAGTTTTTCTTCAGGAAACACCTAGGTGACGGGTAATGGACGACCGAAAGAATCAGAGAAAGTAGACGATATTGTAGCATAAGCTCATTCCTTCCTACACACAGAACTTCAATCAAGGGGAAATGAACTGACAATCTCGCTCACCTTACTGTCTAGAGAGACTTGGTGGATAAGTACGAGAGTTGGGTTTTTTTTTAATGATTATATTTTTATTGTGGTTATAGTTTTATGATTACATTTTTATTATATACTTGGGGCAATGAGAGCTCCACTCGTAATTAAATGCACACATTTTATATGTAGGTGGGGGTAATGGAAAACAGCTCAGTAGTTTCTTAAAAAGGTATTGGCAGTCCTAAATGTAACCCAGTCATTCCAATCCCCCATATTTGCATAAAGGAAATGAAAACCTGTGTCCACACAAAGATTTCTACTGAATTTTCATAGCAGCTCCCTGTGTAGTACCCTGGGTGGGGACAATCCCACAGTCCACCAGCAGATAAGCCAAGAAGCGAAATACTGATTGATCCAATGAAACAGGACGATGAAAAGAACCATGTACCAATGTCCTGGACCATTTGAATAAATATCAGTCACTATTCTGCATTCAGTACAGATAAAGAAGAGTATATACATTATAATTCTATTTACATGCATTTTTAGAAAATGAAAAGTAATCTATAATAACAGATACCAGATGACTGGTTGCCTGAGGATTGGATAGAAGTGGGGAGGGAAGGAAAGGAAGCTTCTGGAGTGATGGCAATGTTCCTGTTTTATGAGTGGTGGATCCATGCATGTATAAATCTGTCAAAACTTCCCAAAATGTGTATTCTAAAAAGTGTGTAATTTATTTTTTACAAACTACCTCCATGAAGTTATTAAAAAAGATATTTTAAGTCCCAACTCCAGAAGAGCAAGCAGGCATTGCAAAGACCAGTGGCAATCTGACACTTGAGAGCAGTTAGGTTTGACTCAGTGAAGGGTGTTCTGGTGCAGGGGAATCATGGACGTTGACATGGTTCATAATGTCTCATCATCCAGATTAAGTTCCTAGCTGAGTAGGGCCACCAAGCACAGGATTCTCTGGTTTTAATGAGGCTCTTATACCTCAGGGGCTGCTTCCTCCCAGGCTCCCACCACACCCCCATTGGAAAAGGATCATCCTTACGCTTGATTTGTCTTACCTGGGAGAAGAGCCCTCTGGTGCACCTGTTCTTCAAGTCTCTCTTCCAAAGCTCAGGCTGAGCGCAATTGGGGAGAGCTTACCTGCCTCTCTTGGCGGGTCTCCCTGTGAAAGAAAGCCCAGGGGGATCCAGGCATACCCTCTCTCCAACTTCTCTCGTAGCAGGTTTGCTCTCACTTTGTGTGTGTATTCTGAACCAGCAGTATCTTCAAGCCCACTGCAAAAAACCATTTGAACATAGCGGAACAGTTGTTTTCTGTTTCCCAGTTTAAAATAGGACATGCTTATAAAGTGGAAGTCTTAGGAAGTTGAAAGAAGGGAAGCTCAATTTTGCTTCCTTCACCAGTTTGAATGAATAACTTTGTTTTCTGCTCTTTTTTCTTGTTTCAAAGCTTTAAAAATGCCAGTATGCTACACATACAGCTGGATTCCCTTATTACCGGTATCATTTCCACCTGGCCACGTTTTTGTGTTATTACCTTGTGTTCATAAATACTATTTTTCATGGCTGCATAACATCTCACTGAGCCAATGTACCATAGTTAGCAGAGTTTGAAATGCAGTTTTATTTCACATGAAACAGTTACATTCCACTAAAGTCTTAAAAGGAGATTTGGGGCCCTCCCTGGTGGCGCAGGGGGTTAGAGCACAGCACTAAGAAGCTAAAGCCACTTCAGCATGAGTTTGATCCCGCCCCAGAGGCAACCACAGAGCACAGCAGACCTCTCCTGACCCCTCAGCAGTGTACTTCAGCAGTCGGCCTGTTCTGCTCCCCACTCTGTCTCTGGTGAATCCTCTCACTGCCCCTACACCTTTGACCTGTACCCCAGTTCTGTATGCATAAATACATCTTCCCCCAAAAAAAGGAGACTTGATGGGTGAAAGAGCTCAAGACTGGAGTAGGTCTCAAAGTTTGGTGCCAGCAGAGTTCTAATTGGTGACCTTGAACATGAATTGTTACTCCACTGTGTCCTTTTACCAGCTCTTCTGTAAACCATACATCCACACAGCTGTCAGCTTTTAAGATTCGGGGCTTCTATGATTTCACTCTCTCAAACCAAGCTTCCAGATTTTGACCTTGGAAGGCTCCTTACCAATCCATTCTTCCTTTGTAAACCTAAAAGACAGTGGGTACCTGATGAGTAATTTTATATTGACTTGAAGCAACGATTTTAGATTGACATGAAGCCATTCGAATTCTTTTAAGCTTCAATATAACTCACTTCAATAGACTTCAGTAGGAGGAAAAACAATTTCTTTTAATTCCCTCATTTTCAGAAAGAATGTTTTGAAAGATCTGACTTCTTGCCTACACATTCACTCAGGAGAGTTCTAACTTACTTCATGTCACATCAATGAGAATGACCAAGCTTAATACAATCAGTCTCAATTTCAACAGTGACACAGAAGTCAGGCAACATAGAAGACCAGGTGAACAAGGACAGGGGTGAAAATACACATCTTATTAACATCTGCAATTAAAATGAATCTTCAGCCTTGGAAAGACTCCTCTGAATTACATGGAGATCACTGGATTCGTTCCATCTGTAACAACTTAAATCTGCAAGATTGTCCGCCTCCAAAAATAATAGGAGACTCCTGCCTGGCTGTCTGGAGCCTGATAAACACTTCCATTAATTAAAAAGTACACGTCATTAGCATATGTTACTATTATTACTCTGTACTTCTCTTTAATGTAACATTTGCTTCACTATGACAGGTTAAGGTTTCTGTTTCCTTTGAGTGTCTTCTCTCGCTCTCTTTTCTAACCAGCAGTTTCTATTTTATATTTATTGAATGATATTATTACAGAGTAAGGGTAACTTCTTTACTTCTAAATGAGAACAAATCCAACCTTAACAATTTAATCACCACAACAGAAATTTAAAGATGCAGAATGAACAATGCTTCAAAGCAAAAACATGAGTGCTTAGAAATATAAAATCAATGGCTGCAAATGTTATTCAGCTAACACTCCCAAATGATATTCCAAAGTCATGATTAAAAACTTCATTTGGAGTCATGTGTGTCACTCAAACAATAAAAGCAAAAAAAAAGTAAGAAAACTGAACAGAAAATGATGGCATGGTTCTGTCATTTCCACTGGGCAGTCCTCATGAAAATAAAATGAGATGGTGAGAAACAAAAACACATTTTTCACAATTTAAAATATAATTTTAATATAAAACATTTTCACAAACTGTCCTCCCAAAATGGAACTAAATTTAGTACAAAAATACAATAATTTCATTTTCTTTTAGTCTTTGGTTTGCTTTTTTTGAAAAGGAGAAGCTTTGGGAAACTGAACTCTATTAAATTACTGTGAAAGTCTGTAGACTTTCAATCCTAAACATTTTTTAAGTTGATAGAATCTTAAGATCACAAATTCATATTTTATATAAAAATAAGACCACTGAACTTTAAACAACAGCCTTCTTAACTTTGCCCACTGAGTTCTAATTTATTTTTTTAATTACATTTGAATTAAAAGACCAGAAACAATATAAGTCTACTGATTTTTTCAAGATTGTTTAAAAGAAAATAATTAAATATTCCTGCTGCTCTGTGGATTTAAAAATGTCTTTATTGGCCACAAAAATTCATGGCGTGTCTCATTCAATTACTGCAGTTACCTTAGGGTAGGAATTCATTCAATCAGGAGAACCATTGATCAATAAGAAAGCGGGAAGCCCATTCATTCAGGCTCCTTCATTCATGGTTTGTATGAAGTGCTTCCTATGTGCCTGGTTTACTGGAGGAAAATATTTAATTATAAAATTTTACATCACAATCAGAGACTCTGAAAGGCTTCCTGAACACACCCCCTTCTAAGTTAAATTCTAAGAAATAATTCTAGGGTTGCTTTCACACATGTAACATACCCCGCCCCCCCCAACCACGTAAATAAATGCTTAGCCTTCTATGGGCATAAAACTGCGCAGGGTTTATAGGTGCAAAATAAATTCCCTACCTGGAGGAGGAAGATATCATAGCTGGCGAGAGGGGTTAGAAGGTGGGCCTGCAATGGCTTGAAGGAGGAAGAAATTACTTCTTTGGGGAGCTGGATAGTAATTACTGATGAGATTTTCTTTTTTCTCTGCTATGGTGCAAGCTCTGTGAGATCAGGACGTGGGTGTGCCTGTCTTGGTTGAACTCTGGAGAAGGAATGCATACCTGACACCTACTAGGTACATAAACACAGTTGCCTGATGAATGAATGACTTGGCGTTTGACTTAGGTGGTAGAAGATTAGGATTCAGTTACTTGGACCAGGGTGCATTGTTAAGTGTGAGCTGAAAGGGCAGTACAGGTAAGGTGCAGAGCATAGCGTGAATTAGGGAATTAACATGGGGTGCTGCAATAGAAGAGCCCCCACGTCTCAAAGGATTGGTGCAATAATAATTTATTTCTCGGGCCAAGAAGTAGGTAGAGTAGACTACTTTTGTAACCACACCATTTGGGATATATGACCCCCCAACATTGCCATTGCACCAGAGAAAGGAGCAGAAAGTCCACACAGTAGGTCTTGAGATGCACACAGCATGTCAGAACAAATCATGTGGCCAATCTCATTGCAAAGGAGGCTGGAAATGTGAAGAAAGACATGGAATATTCAAGGAACATGGCCTTTCTGCAACACTAGTCTAAGTTTATTTGCACATGTGCTTCTCACACTTGGGTATAATTTCTTTTATTTTTTTAAAGATTTATTTATTTATGCTTACAGAACCCAGGTACAGGCCAGAGGTGCAGGGACAGTGACAGGATTCACCAGAGACAGAGTGGGAAGCAGAGTAGGTAGATCGACGAATACCGCTGAGGGGAGCAGCAGGCTAGGAAGGAGAGGTCTGCTGAGCCATGTGGGTCACCTCCCGGGACTGGGATTGAACTCTCACGAAGTGGCTGTGGCCAGCTTACAGTGCTGTGTCTTAACCTGTTGTGCCAACAGGGAGGACCTGGGTATAATTTCTGTTTGTCGGGATTTCTGTAACTTTTTCCACATCACTGAAGTGGAAATCATACCTGTAAATGAAAGGTAAGTGCTTGTCCCTTCTATTTAAATATTGAGAGCCAGTAACAATGATATTAATATTCATATCTCAAGCTGTGCCATGACTAATCTGAATTGTGTTCATAAATACAAGGGATATTGTAATTTATTGGATTATAGTATATTTGAGTTGGAAATATCACTTAAAGGGATTTTCATTTGGAAACAGCCAAGAGAGAATTTTGATTGATTCTATCCAGTAAACCTTTCTGTGCTTCAGTTTCCTCATCCGAGAAATGGAATTATGGTACCCAGTAAACAAGGTTGCTTCCTTTTTTTTTTTTTTTTCAAATACTCCTTGTGTGGTATTCAAGTCTGAAATATGTAATAATGAACTACTTGTTCCTTATACATTACACAAAAACATGGAAAAAAATTCCATGACAACGTAAATAATATCAGATGTTTGGACTATGTAACGTGCTTGTTATATGTGTATGATCTTTGACACTTTCCTATTCTTTTTTCCTTTAACATGATTTTGTTTATTATGTCCTCTGAAGATGGAAGTGAGTTAGATTAGTCAGAGGAGTAATGGATGAGTATTTAAAATTGTCTGGGAACAAGGGAAAAAAGATAAGCTAGGTAAAGATTTCTCTGGCATCTATTTCACTTTGAGAAATGGGTGTAATAGTTAGGATATGGAAACAACCTAAGTGCCTAGTGATGAAGGATTGGGTCAAGAAGATGTGGTCTCTCCACACAAGGAATACTATAAACCATGAATAAAGATGAAATGTTGCCATTTATAGTGAATGGGAGGAGTCTGCAAGAAGGATGTAAATAAGTCCGAGTGATAAAGACAAATGTTGGGCATTTACATAGCAGGTGATTTGACAAAGCAAAATGCTTACAAGAAATTGTAGACACTAATAAGGTGTGTGAGGCTAACAGAGAGTGGAGATGGAACAGCATCAGGGAGTGTAAATAGTTCTCTGTTCCCACCACATAAGGGGAAGGCAGCCATCCACATGCCAGGAAGAAAGTTTTCACCAGAAATTAATTAAGCAAGCACCTTGACATTGGAAAGCCACCTTCCAGAACTATGAAAAAATAATTTTCTGTTGTTTAAAGCCAAAAAACGAGCAAAAAAAACAAGAACAAGAAATGGGAGTTGATTAAACTGGATTCACTTTGGGTATGAATTAACCATGACTAGCTAAGCATCAGAAAACAAAAGTTCAAATGAACAGTCTCATAGGACTATTTTTGAAAATCCCAGAGTGTTACATTTTTGGACTCCACAGAGTTTTCAGATAAAAATAAATCTTGGTGGCAAAATATCCCCTAAATAAAGAACACATCAAAAAATATCAGCCATTACTGGATTTGCTTTTAGTCACTGTCGAGGGAGCATTATATCTCTCTCAAGCAGTAGTGAGATCTGGTTTCAGCGGTAAATTTGAATTATGTAGATGCTTAGGAGTTCAATCCCTGGGGTTCTGATTCTGTAGATCTGGAGTAAGACCTGAGAATTTATATTTCTAACATGTGAGGCAGCTGCTGGCCTGAGGACCAAACTTTGAGAACCACTATTTTAGAGGCCTCTTTACAGAGAGGTCTTATGAGGTGATCATAAGAAGCTGTGTGTTAAAGAAATGTTTCACACCCTGGTCCACTGCACTGGCTGCTTCTTGCTAATTTAATTTCTGCAGCATCAAGTGGGATACAAGAAAGACTGGCAAGTAGAGTCAGATGAGGTTGTCACTTTGGTTCCCAGTTATTTTAGGGACATGGAGGTCTGAGAGGGGTGGTAAAAGCTCACTGAAGAAACGCAAAGCATAGAGACAGACATAAGAGACAACCCAGACTTAAACTTAGTCCATTCTTTTCATCAATGGTGTGAAAGATATGGTTACACTAAGTTCTCACCCAATACAATTTAAAATGTACTTCTAGGCAAGCTTATAAAACGCACATAGAAACTCCTTCATGTGTCCAAATCAAAAATACTGTCGGAGGGGCAGAGAGAAATCATATTAAAGCTTGAGATAAATTTGTCCAAGGAATTTTGCAGAAATAGTCACCCAGATGGCTAAACAAGAAAAACGAACCTCCAAATTGCTCATTAAGTCATTAGGCATAGAGGAATCTTGCTTATAAGCGAGTCTTTTACTATAAACAAATAGTGCTACTTAGTAATTTTTATTAAGAGTTTCTGTATATACAATACGACTTTTAAGTTTGATATCATATTACACAAGTGCCTTGTAAAGTCCGTAATAAACGCCCAAATTATAAGGAATGTGGAAAAGCTAAGACAGCCTTGCAAATCGGTATGAAAATAAATTAGGCCAGAGAGTTTTAATCACTCTGCCACCCACCAGGAGGTTCACATGCAATAAAAAATGGAAAATTATATTGTTTTCTACCTGCCTGACCAAAGTCGTTACTCTGTCTGGGGTTAGTGGGTGCATGTTCAGAACACTGGCTACAGATCTTTCTTAGGGACACCTAAAGAGATCTTAGGAAGACCTAAGAATCCAGGCCATTTTCACCCAGAGCCACACTGGATATGAACTGGTTTAAAAATGGTGCTTACAAGTGATTTCTCTAGGCTGTATGAGGAACTCACTGACAGGGAGCATATTTCAAAAGAATCCTGAAAAATATTGAGGGCAAGAGTCCAAATTCAGTACATGCACCACATATGGGTGAAATTCCTGAGATGGAGCATCTCAGAGCTTCCATCTTTTCTCTCCTTTTCCATGCATAATTAGAAGCATGCACACACACCTTTATGTAGGGCATGCAGCTAACCCTTGAACAATGTGGGACTTAGGGGCGTCGACTCTGAGCAGTGACAAATCCATGTGAAACATTTGACTTCCTCCAAGTTTATAGTGATCTTTCAGGATCCCCGGGGACACCAACATCCATGAATACACATTCTGTAGAGTTGGAGTCAGTATCAACCAAAATCTATGAACCTGCAGAAATGGAAGGTCAACTGCATTTTTGTATCTGGGTATTATTGTGTCTGGGTGTGCTGTATCTAAGGGAATACCTGGAATTCATATCTGGGTTATTGAAGGATCATCTGATTTACATTAGACAAATACTTCTAATCCATAGTTTAAGGAAATCACAGTATGTAATTAATACAGGTGTTTCTTTCACAGGAATTCTATGAGATTCTTATTCACTGTGTCCCTGTGTAATACTTTCTGTCTCCACCAACTTCCTCCCACAGTTCTGCCTCTAGCTTCCACAGGCTCTGCCAGTCTTGTGTATTCGTCTTGCCCTGCCAATTCCTGCCATACCTTGCTTTGAGCTCCGTGGCCTTGTAATTCTTGTAAAAGTTTGGCAGTCATGCCCTACTTCTCAACGAGACTTAATAACAGTGCTCTTCAGTAAGTCCTATAATAGAGGTCATCATTATATGGATAATATATACTATTAAGAATTATCACAAATAATTGAAACTAAACTACACTTATAAAAGTAAAGGAAAAAAGTACATAGGATGCTGTGGCTTTTCAAAATGATTCTGACACAAGAGTAAATTAGGAAAGAATCAAAGGACTCAATGAAAACTGACAGTCAAGGACTCTTCTCCTTTCCTGCTGCTAGTAGTTTGTTGAATTTGCTTTGAATTTTATTTATGTACACATATAATATTTTTATTATAACAGGAATATAAAGTATCATTATACCTATATATATATGACATTTAAATAGATGATATCTTAAAAAGCTGTACCCATACACATAATATTCCTGCTACTAGAAATTATGCAATTCCTGGAAAATAACAGAATTAAGTGGATAGCAATGGTGCAAGAAGTTAACCTGAATAATTGTGAAGAAAAAATACATTACTGAACTATAAGCCTACAAACGTCAAGACCCAGCTGTGTCATGTCATTTCAACAACAATGTCAGCTGTGGCTGCCATTTACCAAGTGCAGCCATATGTTTTTGAGGAAACAGGGGCAGAATAGATGTCATCATGTCTAAGGTCACATGAGAGTTAGTGGAGCTCATGTGTGAACAAAGACAGGTCTGAGTCAGCTTTGCTATCAACTGATACTCTCCCTCTGTGGGAAGTTGAAAAATCAGTACCCTGCAAGGCTTTGGGCTCTGTGTGATGCTGGAGGGGCTGTCTCTCTTTTGCTTCAGGTTTCAGGATGATACCCTGACTCTCCATCCACCCAAAGGGCAGCTGGTGTTTCCATTTCTTAACCAAGGAATTTGGGAATTTTTCCTATATTATGTCTTTGTTGCTGCCATCCCAACTAGACATCTCCCCTGGGTTAGAGAAAGGAGAGAAATGCCACTCGAGGCCACCGCTGCCTGCAGGACAGGCTGAGCTCACAAGAACTCAAAGTGAAAATGGGCTCCTGCTCTGATGCCTTTCCAAGGTGCAGGAAAAGAATTTACAGAGAAGATAACTGCACTCACCAACCAGAGAACTGTGCACAGTTGACTTACAGGTTCAGGTTAACACTGCCCATAATGCTATATTTAAAAAGTAGGGGGCCTTGGGTTGGCATGTCAAGAGAGTGGGAGAGAGATGGGGGCCCCAGGTGATGCTCAACCCCGATTTCTCTTGAATATGGGTAAGCTTATGTGGGCCATCCAGCTCACTGAGTTGAGTTCACTGCTCCTTCTGGGGAGGATGGCAAACTCACAGTGGAATTCTGTGTGCAAGACTTATTGTGGAAAACCCAGGTGGGGGTGGGCAGCCAGGGAAGCAAGGTGTTGCAGAAAGTCCTGATTATTTCTTTTCTTCCGTTACAGTAACGCAGAGATGTAGGTAAATAACTAAATGCTCTCAGAAGTGAGTTGGTCTGGTCCTACATTACCTGGTCAAGAGACTGTGATTCACAGCAACTGAGATAACATCAAGAAACAAAGGTTAATGTACCCCAAGTTTGATTTGGGGGATGCTCTTCCCTCTGGTTACTGTTATTCCTACATTTCTGATTCCTTGTTGATGCTTCGTGGCTAGAAAATATCCAATCACAAGGGGAGTTTTTTGTATTTTCTTGCAAAATCTTCAGCACTTTCTGTCTGTCTGTTCACCTTCAGGAGTACATATTATGCTCCCTGCACTTCTGTGTTGTTAAGATCTGCAGAATAATCTTTTTCTCTTTTTAGGAATTAACTCATCCTTCTCCAGTCCCACCTGACTTAACACATTGTATCTCACTGCCAGCTTCCTGCCATCAATTTTGCCTACGATGGCCATCTTTGACTGTCCCCCTGATTGTGTTCCTGCCTTCTCAGAACCTGTTAAAAGATTTTCATTTTCTGCTCTCAGGAAATGACACTTTTGATTACATGCCCAGCTCTGTTCTTTGTTTCACTCAGCCTGGTTATCATTTCTCACCCACTGAGGGTTCACTCTTTCTTCCCTATGAGTGAGTACCTAGCACTCTGACTTCATAAAGTCCTAGTCGATCTTTTAAAAAGAGTTCAATCAATCAATAAGAGTTAAGGGAAAGCTCTTCTTTATCACAGAATTCTGATGAATAAATGTGTGAGGAATGATGGAAATGAAAATTACTCTTTGGCAAACAGCAGTAATGATCGTAGGCAAGAATCATGTGTGGATGATAGAATTAGTGGGCAAAAGTATAATGAGAAGCAGAATAGTTGCATAGTCTCAAAGCATCTTCCCATCAGAAACATATTAATTACAAATTAATATTAACTACAAAGGACAACAGCAATATCTTGCCATCATAACCATGGGATCCAGCTAACATCCATGAAGCAGCCCAGTGTCATCACAGGCTTGCAATGGGTGCAACAAATGTTTCGGTGGATTTCATGCCAGAACTGACATACTAAGTGTAATCAAGAGGTTACATCAAAAGCATTCAAATTCAAGGTCCTTCCAAGATAAATGGCCAGTAGTTTTCAAAAGGTCAAGGTCATGAAGTCAAAGAAAGACCAAAGAACTGATTCAGATTAGAAGTGAGTAAGGAAACAAGACAACAAAACACAGCACGTGATCCTGGATAGGATCCTAGATCAGATAATGGCCATTAGTGGCACAGTTGGTGAAATTTGAATAAGGTCTGTAGCCCAGCTAAGAGCATTGCACAATGTTAATTTTCTGGCTTGGGTAATTGTTCTGTGGTTATGGAAGATGTTAACATTTGAAGATGAGTGAAGGGTACTCAAGAGTTCTTGCACTGCATTCGCCATTTTTTTAAAGTCAGAGATTATTGGAAAATTAATTAAAGTTCCTTTAAACATCTTCTAAAGATCCCTGGAGTCTGACCTCTCTATAACCTGCTATACACATTTCCAGGCAATCAAATTGCACACACACACACACACACACAATCACCTTGACAAAGAATAAGTTCAGGCTGAGTAGTGAGTCAATAACTGTGAACGGAACACATTTATTGAGTATCTCCTATGCCCCAGTAGTGAAACTGGATATGGGGACTTCCCAGTTAGATGCTATACATGTATTCTACCTTACTCCCCTTTTTTGATGGAAAACTCTTGGAAGTCCAATTTAATCTCTTTGTACATTTCCACAGGATGCTTCAGACAATGTCATTTACACAGCAGCCACTTCTAGGGAAACACATAGCTGAATGATACTGCTTCATTCCCTTTCTGTGAGGACATCTGGATGGCTGGTCACTGGCATATCCCAGGGATGGCTTAAAGGCAGGCTGTGTCTGGAGCTCCTTCTTCTGGTAACAGCCTATCCTGTCTCGTAAGGCACCCTCAGGTATCCCGGCGTGTTTCCATCCCCCTCTGCCTTATTTTTCTGTTAATGGTTCTGTGGGAACACAACACTGTGTCTACAATGGCAGGCGCCATGAAAAGACTGATGAGAAGATATACTTCCTCCATGACCTTCGGCAATCAACTTGACCTCCTCAGGCCTCCTTTGCTCTGCCTCTAAAGTGGGAATCCTGATAACGATTTGTCAAGGGCTTTGACATGGTTCTTTCCCAAGTCTAAGTGCATATTATCCCTAATTAAGAGTAATGAGAATGATAAGTAAAGCTACTTGAGGAGTCTGCTCTTGGGGAAAGTAGTCAGAGAATGTTTCCGGGGCTTGAGATGTTTTTCGTCATGGTTTCTCCTTCAAATCATAGCTGGCAAAAGGCTCTCCTTTCCTTCTTCAGACACTTTATCTACAAAGTAAACAAAATCCTGGCTCTTAGATCCTCACCTATCAACCACCTTCTTCCAAAGGATCAAATTCATCAGGATAAAAAGAGTAGATGATCCATCTGCCTTTGGCAATTTCGCAGGAGTCTGAAAGATATCAAATAGGAATAAAGATCAGTTATTTGAAAACAAAACTGGAGTGCAATTTGCATCATTTCTCATCTTTCATTTGAGAAAGAAAGGATGGGTTGTGTCATCCTGGGGACGCTGGGGGCCAGAGCAGCTTCCCCCATGCCTCCTGTTCTCCCCTAACCCTGAATTTGCCTGCTGTTTGTGGGATTGCCAGTCTGAAACACACCTGCAAACCCACGCCATCACCCCGCTGGTATTTTAGCATCTCTGTTGCTGTCTATACCAAAAGATCTCAGTGTGTAAACATGAATCTGCTATTTTGTGCAGTGTGATTTACAAAACTCACCTGATATTGGAGTTTAGGAATCGCTTACTAGTGCCTTAACTGTGCATCAGAGAGAACCTAGGTCAGCAGATTTCTCATGGGTGTGTGTGTGTGTGTGTGTGTGTGTGTGCACATTGTAGAACAGCTTGTGAGCTGCTGGGCTGGTGGAAACTGCAACAGGAGATGCAGGGCACTACAGCCAGCGGAGACACAGGCAAGCATGCAAGCATGCATAAAATGATCCACTGTGGGCGTGGCCAGCATTCAAAGCAGGCAGGGACATGCTCTTATTGTGGGAATGCTTTCTGTAACCCTCCCGAATGCACATTCAAAGGATTTCAGCGGATGTAACAGAAAAGGGAAAATCCAAAGATTTTGTTACTCATGGAAGGGCACAGTGAGAGGATTCCCTAAGGACTGAAAACTAAATAAAAATATGCATTCTGTGGCTGCCGATAATAGAGACTCCGGCTGGGAGAGGGGCTGGCCACCTTAGAGATACAGTATTCAGCATACTGAGTGTGGGCAGGGGAGATAGAAAAATAATCTGGTAGACACCCGGGGAAGAGTTCCAGATGCCACGGATATAGGGTCGGCCATGTCCATCGTTTTAAGGCAGGTTTTATAGTTTTATAGCCTTCAAAAGTGTTAGATTAGTGGAGACAGATCCGCTAAAGATGCACATTTCAGAGAAGGGAGAAATAGAAGCTCCTTAAGTGACTGAAAAAACAAAACAAAATAATCAGCTTCTAGCCTCAGACACATATGCCCCGCAGAACGCAAGCACCAACATTCTGTGCTGTGAATAACTCTTACAATTCCACTAAGCTGGCACTATTTTAGCATAATTTACTCACCGCCACTGACCACTAGACCAATAGCTGGACAGCTAAGCAGCTTTTGAACATGAACCTGGAATCTCCTAGTGAGTAGAAGCAGCACTTAAAGCTGACTGAAAATAAACATGGTTTCACCAGGCACAGATTGTGCATTATGCTACCTGGCTAGAAATTTTTAAAAAATGACTGGAAGAATAAAGGTCACTTTAAAAGGTCTCATGGGAAATGGGGCGTTGAACTTTTTCTCTCTGTGTTAATAAAGCTGGATAATGCTATCAGTGAGGTGTCCGAACACATGTGGGCTCCTTTGAACGGAAAATTAGACAGCTCAGGATGGGGCCCAAGCTGGTGTACCCCCAGTGGGGGTGCCGGTGCTCAGCCCTGGAGTGTGGAGGAGTGTGGAGGACCGCTCCCGTCCACACGCAGCTGTCCTAAGGTAGAAGTCATTCCTTGCTCTTCCCACGTCCTCCAGGTGCTGTGAAGCCCAAAAGGAAGGGACGTTTGTGGAAGCATTTTGTAAATTGCAAACGCTGTAAAAATGAAGGATTTCCATAAAAATCCTCTTAGGTTGACAGAAAACACGTAGCTTTAGATGGACGTTGAAAAAGAACCCAGCCCACAGGAGAGGTATGACAAAAGCGACTAAGAACCCACCTGAAAGTAAACTTCTGTATGGACAGAACTTTAAAAGCAATATTTAAAAATGTCCTTTTATGCTCTCAAATGCATGTGAATTGTTCAACATGGCTTTACTTTCAATAACTATGCGCTGTGTGATTCCCCTTCACAGACTGTTCTTTCGACATCACTGAAGAACTCCACGGAGGAGTCTCTCAACCTGGTCGACTCCAAGGCGTTGAGAAAATGAAAACAATGGCAGAGGGTTTAAGGAGCAACTCACGTATTCTGCAAGACGATGACGTCATCGCCTGAGCCACCAATCCCTGGGCAGCCGAGATACGTCCTGCATCACTAGCGTTTACCCAGGTACCAGAGGCTCATTTGTAATTTTCTGGAGTGTGGTAATTGAATTGCAGAGATCACGTCTGTCCCGAGGATGCTCCTTGAGATTCATATAATGCTTACCGATTCTGAGAGTTGCAGAAAGTGATTATAAAGAACTTTTAGTTGGTAGCTCTGGGGTTGTATAGAAGGTGTGATTGCTAAGCAGGTGGAAATGAGTCTGGTATTTCGTTCTGATTTCTTTTTGAAGGAGTGCCTTAGTTCGATGAAATCCAGTCTTTCACATAGTAGAATAACACACAGAGAGCCTGGATCAGAGGTATTAGCTTGAGAACACAAATTCTTTGGAACAAACCACTATGATGGATATTTATGGATGAAAGATAAACTATTTCTGATCCATGTCAACAGCTTATTTCAAGTGAAAAAAAGCATGTGAGAGGAAGATGCTTAGGAATCATTTCACTCAGGATAAAGGAATAAGGAATCATTTCACTAACAATAAAGAAATGACAGTGTTGCTTCATCACTGTAAGAATTGATGTTTCAAAATAAAGAGTTAATGGTTAATAGATGTACCGATATACATGCCATGCCTTGTAATTTATAAGTAGTTTCTGAAGCTGGAGGAGGACGGATTTGGGAGGACTGACTCAAAGCCAAAATCTACTTCTCCTCTATAATAGCTTTATGGCTTGAAAGAGAAATTTAACATGTTTGGTTGCAGTTTCCTCATCTGTGAGGTGAATAATAGTAGTCACTGGCTGTCAGTTTGTGGATTAAATGGTTGAATTTTTCTACTACCCCCCAGTATGGAGGTAAATATATGAAATGTTAACTTTCCTCTTCCAAGGTGAAAATGGATAAGTTTGGGCAGTCTTTGGGAACTGAGTGTGAATGATTCAGTGGGCAAATCTCCATTTGGAATTTCTTTGACTCCATTGACTAAGGGAGTTACTGCAGTCCTAAAGCAAAGCATGGAGTTGGTGCCTAGCAGTAAACTGTAAAGTCCTGTTCTTTACTCTAGTAACGCAGCTAGCGGCAGACATTCTTTTAATGAGAGCAGAGCAAGAGCTATTTGGGAAGCGTTTTATCCCCAAAGCTCCATCAGTGCCTGGAACTAGTAGGTGTTCAATAAATATGAACAAATGAATGAATATAGTCTATGCCTTCTGTCCAATGTTAAACATGCTTGCAATTGATGCCATGCATTTAAAATCCCTCCCCCCCCCTTTGATTTTCCTACCTCCTTGCAAAAGGCTGAGAAAACTCCCTCATCTAGATTAATAATGAACGGATTTGTCATTTAATTTTCTGTGGGTATTCCAGTGTAGATGGATTCTCTCTACAGAGAAGCACTCAGCAAGTTCCCGCTCCCTGCCCTTGGGAACTTAGGTATGGGGATTCTCTCTGCAAACTTTCTGGCCTGGTCTTCATCTCCCCCAGATGGATTTTTTTTTTGCTCTGGTCAATGCCACCAACATAGTCCCTCCTTGACCAGAACCTAAGTGCTTCAGAACTAGGGTACAGGCTGGGGCGGTTTTAATGTTGTTCCCTAATGTCAGGTTCTAAAAATCAAGGGGAAACCATGATTGTATGTTGAATGTGATCATGCAGGTGGTTGTTTCCACATGTACTTTAGGAAAGGGGGCATCATCCACTGAGGTTAAGATACCTAGGGAAACCAGCTCGATACTGATATTCAGGATTCCTAAAACCTGTGCTCTCACCCAAATCACAAAGCAGAAGAAATGACCAAACAACAAAAACCAAGACAATATAGGGTGATGTTAGCAAATCTTCAACACTAATAGTGGAACCCCAGTTTCACAAGACTTCAAGACAATTTGCTAGACATCAGGAAAGAGAGACTGGAAAATAGAAACATGTGTCTTCATGACACATGTCAAACTACTTGTCAGTATTTTTAAGGGATTTTGCAGTTACTAATTATCCCATTTACATATACTGACCTAAATCTGAATTTGCTAATGATGCTGCTTTGTGTGCATTTCACAAGGAGAGTCCACTTTTTGACTCCTCCCCCTAAAGGGTGGCTTGAAAAATCAACAGCTAAAAAATAAATCGACTCAGGTAGTTTTAGAGCTAATAACTTTCTTTTAAAGTTTAAAGTTTGCATCTAATATCATAAAATCCAAAAACGTGCTGCCTCATATGGGGGCTGAGATGGTGGCCTTTGGAAATTTAAGGAAAACTTTTTCGTAAAATGTAGGTGCAAAGTACAGGAATGAATGTATAGTCAAAATATGCTCGACATAAAACCAACCAGAATTTGCAGGTCTAGTCAGAATTACAGCTGAAATACAAGCAAGAGGTCAAGTTCTGAGATTATCTTGAGGGCAGTACAAGTTGATTATCTCTGAGCCTTCAGTGTTGAAACCATTATTGACAGTCTGGTTCCAAGGAGTTCTAAGGCAGCTGCGAGAGCCAGCAGGAGAAGGAAGCATGTATTAAAATACTTGAGGACTGTCCCGCAGCCTTCGTCAAAATAAAAAGCTTTAAAAACAACCGAGAGCAGGTCTGCCTACCACGGAATCAGATGACCCATAAACAGCTAAGGAATGAGATCCATGTCTTTGCTACTGTTGGCTTTAAAGAAAAGACGGGCACCAAGCCTACAGAGTTGGAGCTTGGAGAAGCGGAGATCAGGGAACACACGGAAATGTTTTGATCTGGGCCCGACCGTCCCGCAGGATAAAATGGTTTGGACTTGAGGCTGAAGAGGCGAAAGGCACCAAACCAAAGTTTGTCCTGCTTTCCCGGAACTGTGACTGACCTGAGAGAACACCCACCAGCTTAAGCTCAGAATTGCGGCGCAAGGGCAGGGTGCGGGGTAGAATTTCAACCTCAGATTTGGGCCGGCGCGCCCCGCTTCTGTGAGTTCCACCCCGGGACTCCTCCCAGAGCCCAGCTTTGTGCTGCCTCTCCCGGAGTTACCGCGAGTTCCAGCCCAAGGGGATCTCAAGCGGAGCTGACAAGACTTCAGGTTCAGGCGCCCACGGTTCTCTTTCATGTCCCCTGTCCCGGTGCTCCCCGGGGCAACGACCTGTTGAGAGGGCGACTCTAGGGCGAAGACTTGGGGTCCGCGAAAGCAGACCTGCAGAGCCGAGGTTGGACGGCGCCTGCCCGCGGCCCCCAGCGGGCGCTCCGAGCGCGGGG
>NW_004567111.1:8198403-8199842 GCF_000260355.1 Condylura cristata
CGGGTGGGAGAGGGAGGCCGGGCAGTCCCGATGCGCCCCGGCTCCGAGGGAGCCCTCGGGGTCTGGGGCCAGCGGGGAGGAAGACCTGTTGAAAACTCTGCACGCCTGCTTGAAAGACAATCAAAGCATCGAAGCAAAACCCTCTCTCCAATTTCATATTTTTAGATGCCCTAAACGCAGCACTGCAGGGAGATTGTTGCTTCCCTAAATGGGCCAATAATTTCCAGCTCTCTCCCACCCAGTCCTCTACCGGGGATTTCAGTGTAAAGCCATTCATTTGAAGTAAAAACCACTTCATTGCTGCTCGAAAATTCGCATGCATTTATTCTGCTTAAACATTTGATATAGGGCATTTTTTTTTTGTATTCCCATTTATCGCTTGCCAAGAAATAATTAAGAATAGGAGCTCGAAGATTAATTTTAAATAAAAAATCTTCTCAAATGAAAATGTCAGGTCATAAAAATTCCTTTTAAATCATAACAGCATATAAATCTTTGAAATTAACCATGTAATTACAATGTCTATCAACTTTTACCTTGAGCTTTGAGCCGCTCTTTTTAATCTTCCATTCTTTTTTAATGAATAGCTATTTTGAAATTAAAAAGTACTGTTCATTACACATGCCCCACTATAATAGGGTTTTTATCATATTTGCTCTATGTAAAAATACTTGCTACTTTGTAATTATTCACAGGCCGATCCTTTCCTATATTGAGTAGAAAATAAAAAATGAAATAGAAGTCAAAGGTGCTTTAGAGCTGAATGATTTACACAATTCATTAAGGACGGTGATTTTTCAGTTAGCATCAGATTAAATGGTTACTTACTCTCAAATAGCCCTTGGGGAGTTGAATTGCTGGGTAGCAAACAGATTAAAGTTTGCATTGAAAGAAAAATTGAATTCAGAGGTAATCAATAGCATAATAGGGGCAGTGAGTGGTGCCTGCTGCCTGAAATGAAATTACCATATTTTTAATCTTAATTTTCCACTCTGTTTATCTGACAGTGTGGATGTGCAATCCAAACAGATAATGAGAGAGTGGGATATTGACACTGCTGTCCTCTGGAGTGCTTGTTTTCAGTGATTAAACGCTGTGATCTGTGATTACTTTGTGCAAGGATGTCGGGGCTGCTGGCCAGAACCAGGGGAGGGGCTCACCCAGCAGCTGCAGCTCGGGCTCTCCCAGGTCCTAATGTCTGAAAGTCATTTTCCACTGGCAATATCGCAAAATAAAGATTACCTATTTATGTATAGACTTCGGCTGCACAAATTACAATAATTAATCCCATTATTATTGTTGTCCTGACTCAAAAACATTTAATTAGATCAATATGTAGTGGGCCCTCTGTACATTTTGTATTAATGAGATGACAAAGTTGCTTCTTAGAGGGAGAGGTGAGTTATAGAGAGGAAGATGCTGGGAAACTTTGAAGGGAA
>NW_004567111.1:8199942-8241202 GCF_000260355.1 Condylura cristata
TGGTGAATCCTCTTACCTCCCTCACCCTTCCCCCCGTGCAATTATATAACAAGCTGTGATCACTTCTTAAAATGCAAACAGTCTTCTCTGGGTATTGGGACAAAGTCTTCTTGTACCTTTAATTCAATTAATACTGTTAGCCAAGTAACACAAATACCCAATCACAAAATGTTAGTTATATAGGAATCCTATATTCTCAATGTGCATTATCTTTTGAAGCCAAATGCCCCTCGTGGCTAGGAGGGTTCTGACAAATACCTACCACTGAAAGCATTATTCCACTTTGCAATGAGAATATTCACAATTCTTCACTCTAGACAACATATTGGGGACACAGCATTTGAATTTGAATTCACTTAATCCTGCTGTGGGAATAGATTGACCGTAGATGGCTGCTATCTACCATCTACACAACTTGCAGTGCACAGCCTACTTTGGCTTCCACTGGGTGATGTCTGGATGTGTTTGGAGGATTCAGTGAGTTTGCACAGTTAATTAATTTATCCTTCCTTTATGCATATGGGGGCTCATAAAAAGACAAGAAGAGAAAGGGTGGTGGGCAGTGCTGACTGACTGATAACAGGTGATTACACAGCATTTTGTTTCTCCAAGTTGGAGCGAACAGAAAAAGGTGAGAGGGCCTTGCATCTTCCTTAGGCTCAGCTTGATGTACTGTCTTCAGTTCCGAATGCACATAAGAACTTTATTTTTTTTTCTCAGTCATTTCTGAGATGTACAACTCTCTGGAGTGCTAGGCTAATACTTGGAAATGAAGAGGGTAAGATAAGTTTGTGAAAAGGCCAATGAGCTCCACCACTGGCTGTGAATTCATACTTGTTAACGCTCTTATTCACGTCCCTCAAAAAAATTGCCCCAATCACCTGTGGGTGATCACAGACAGCTGTTTTTATGACACGTATTTGCTGAGTAACGAAACTGGAGGCTCGTATGCTTCTGACTATAGGAGAAGAGTGTTTGCTGAGTTTTGTATTTTAAATATAGACTAAAGAAATTCCATTGTGTTATATCAACCTGAAATGAGGACTGCACATTTTGGCTTTCCTGCTGGCTTTAGATTTGCTATATGCTGTGTTATTTTGTAATTTGCTTTAAAGAAAAGTAGCATGAAATCTACAGAATAAGTGAATATAGTCAAGTCCCAATGGACTGATATCGTAGTGCCAGAAAGAGCTTAAAAGTTTTACTTAGACTTAAGAAAATCACAATAAGATGGTATCAGGAGATTAACAGTTGGGACTGATTCTTTCACATAGGGTTTTAGTGCCCTGTTGACAATTTATTCAGTATTCAGGAAGATCCATAAACTTGAATATGAACTACATACAGTCCTGTCTTCATTACCACAAACTCATCCAATTTTTTGATAACTTGCATTGTGTCCTTTAAAATTATTTTATCAATACTTAAACATGCTGATTCTTGTAGCAGTGGAATATGGCTGATACATACCCATTGACATGGAAAGCAGTGAAAGTGCTATTTGAACTTTTTCCCTATCTCTTGATGACTTCTATAATCCAACAGAGACCAAGGCTTTCTAAGGATACAAAAGCTCTCCTCTACCCCTATACCTGCAGTCACCATTCGAAGTTTATTGAGCTTTAGAGCACACAAAGAGAGTGGGAAAATCCAAACCAATCTCTTTCCTTTCACTTTCTAAATCCTGACATGGTCCATCACCTTTCAAAAGTAGTGAGCTGGCCTTTCCCCAAAAGGAGAAAGGAAACAAAATCTAATGGAAAACAATGGAAGGAGGATAATCTAATCTTTAAATAAGGAGACATGTTTCTGAAAGCTTAAGAGGGTGAGTTTCACACTGATGTCACCTTCTCTTGCAAAATGCAAGCCCTCCAGGAGGTGAAGAGAGAAATATTAATGCCATTATCCATTGTCCCCCAGCCACCACCACCCTCCCTCCTCCAACCCCCCCCCCCCCAGCCCCCAATAGATGGGATTTGAGGGAAGGCTCTAGGTCACAAGAAATGGAAGTATTCACTGAGAACAAATGGTTGGCTCCTGATTGGCGTTCAGTTCGTTCAACCATTAACAAGCCAGTCCTGGGAAAACCTAAACATTCCGACGAACCACACACGAATAACCATCACTTCCTGAAGTGACCCACGCGTTGCTTCCAATGCCAATCCCCAGTGACCCGGTGAAGAAAAAAAATGCATTACCACACACTCCTGGTGGAAAGTGCACTCTGGTGACAAGGCCAGCATGTCTCATGTTCCTTTTGTTTTAAGGGAACAAGTCCTGAAGGAGTTTCATTAAAGAACAGTAAATTTTCCTTCGCCTCTAGAGCCACTGGTAGCATCAGCTGCCACCATGTTGGCAGCTAGAACTGGAATATTTTGTTACCAATGATAATAAAAGAGACGTGATCATTTCTCTGGAGTGAAGGTAGCAGTAGATAGAGGACATCATCTGGGGACATATGGAGTCATTTACTGCTCTGGCCCAGTCTCTAGCTTCAGGCTCGGCGCTTGGTGAGTATCGATAATTCATTCAGTGAAGATACAGATACAGCAAACATTTGGGAACTGTCAGATCCACTTGTAAGTCTCGTTCGTCATCCAGAGCTCAGGTGTTTATTATATAGTGAAAGGTCAACATCTCACGGCTTCTAGCCTTCCCTAGTGATGCTTTCTAAAAAGATCATTATGAGGTACTCGGAAGAGAAGCAGTGGCGGAGCGAAGGAAGAAGCCTTGCAGATATTCAGTGTAAGCAGCATCTAGAAGGCAATACTCAGATGCTCGGAAGAGATGCATGGTCACCTCCCAGACGTTCCTTCCAACAGTTCCTGGTGGTATCCACAGACTCTGCTCACTCAACATTGTGGTGCTGGCAACCTCTTATTCTGTGTTGTTTCTGTTTTAAAAATAACCAGAAACGCAACCCCTTTGGGAATTCCCGTCCCTTTGGGAATTCCCTTCTGGGCCTTCCCTCTGTTGCTATCCCTTGGAAGTGGAAGGACTAATCAGACCCCTGTTTTCCTCAACTTCAAAATGAAGATGTACCTCCAAGTCTTGGTTTTAAAACTCTACTCATCAAATGGATGTCTCCCACTCGATTTGTTCAAAACTAGACATTTTTTGGAGACGAAAGTTATCTACAGGTGAAAATAGTATTTTTTCCCCAACCCACACTTTTATCTTGTGTGGAAAAGTCACAGGAAAAATATGAGCTTGCTAACAGAAGCACAACTACAGTTTGTATCTGAGCAAATCACTTTGCACTGAGATGTATGTAGCTCAGTCTTTCCTTTTTGCTTTGCCCAAGGCCCTTCCCACAATCACGGGCCACCTGTCTTCCTTCAGAGTGAAAGCCTCCATTTGAAGCAGACCAGAGGCCACTCTGCCCTTAATGTTTAGGGTGTTATAGTAGCCAGCGAGTCCACATTCTCCTGGTTATCACCTCTGTGTCATCCCTTTCTACAGCATTCCAGAATCATCTGTGTGATCAGTGCAATACAGAGAAATACGTGACCAGACTGGCTTCAGAGTTGGACTTCTGCTCTCTCTCTTCATTTGCAGTAGAGGGGGCCGGTGGCCATGTTGTGAGGGGCCCTGTGGAAAGGCCCATGTGGCCAAGAACAGAAGCCTCAGATAGAGAGCTCACAAGGGCGGGGAGCCAGCTGTCATGTCAGGAAGACCTTCAGACAGCCTATGGTGAAGCAGAGTTAACTGGCATCCCTGTCAACAGCCAGCGACAGATCAAAAGCTCACGGACCGACCAACAGCTCAGTGAGTAAACCTAGAAGTGGCCCTTCTCCCATGCAGACCTTCAGATGAAATAGCAAGCAGCCTCTCAGCAACCTCTAGAGAGAGGATGACTGCTCTTGGACCATCCAGCTAAGCAGCTCCAAGATTTCTGCCCATCGGGAGGTGAGTTGATTTATGTTTGTTGTTTTAAGCCGTTCAGTTTTGACATAATTTGTTATACTGCAAGACCAGGTATTCAAATACAGTGTTTCTAGGCTATTAATTGAGCATCATGCAAACAGTTGCACTTCCTTCGGAATCCTTTTTATTGGTAATGAACATTCTCTGTCTATGTGAGTAGCTAGAAGTCTAGATATTCTCAATTGTGGAATCTATTTGATTGAATCCTACCACAGGAGTCTGCATTATCACATTTGTTTTTAAACTTTGCAGCAAAACGTGATCTTGATATTATGTCTTTAATATTTGAAACCCTGAGCATTGTTTTGCTGGGACCTGTATTTATAAGCATAACAGATTTCACCTGGATCAGTCACTATGTCTCTTATTAATTAATGTTATGTTGTACCTAAGTAGACTTAGAGTTGGAATAAGAACAGGAAAACCAGAAGATCTGCATGGATAATAGCTCACTAGTTTCATACCACATTTTAAAAAAAGATTTATTTTATTTATTTATGCATACAAGAAATGGGGTGTAGGTGAGAGGATTCACCAGAGACAGAGTGGGGAACAGGACAGGTGGATGTATTGACATCCAGGAGAGATCTGCATGCCATGTGGGTCAGCTCCCTGACTAGGGCTCGAACTCATGCCTCAGGGGCTGCTGATAGCTTGGTAGTGCTGAAACTTTAACCCCTCTGCCACCAGGGAGGCCTTTCATACCACGTTTTGACAACTGGAGTAATGAATCCATTGGGACAAGAGAAGGCTTTAAGATCAAGAAGTGGTTGTAAGTGTGATCCTTGATGTTATTCAAAAGATGATTTTTCCATTTTCACCCCACCTCCAAATTACAATAAGGCACATACTTACAAATAAATTAAAAGCCCACTGGTTTGAGTTATTGTAAAAGGTGAAAGATTTATACGATCTGAAGAGAAACCAGAGTATGGTTTGAGTTTTTGTTAGAATGACTAATACATGTGTTCAGCGTGCAGAATTGGACATGAATCCCAGTTTGCATGTGAGGTCTTTTCCTTATCATCTTAACCGGGATATGAAACAATAGCCATGGATGTGTGACAACCCTGACAGATGCCCTTGACTGAGAACTTACGTGACTTACACACGTTCACCTCGAATTCAAGCCTCCATTCAATTGAATTTGAATAAGAGGATTTCTCTCCTGTTTTATGAGTGCAAAGTTGAGGTTCAGAGGAACTAAACAGTTTTCGCAGGCTACATGGCTGGGCCCACCTAATGGACCCAGGACAGAAAGCCAGAACTTGCTGACTCCAAGTTTTATTCTATTGTTAACCATGCTCTCTTGTTTCCCTAGATCATTAATTTTATCAGTTTGAGGAATGACAATATGTTAGCAACTCTTAGTCTTTAGTACTGATTGATAGCAAACTCATAATGATAGCTACCAACAAAAATCCTCCTGTTCAAAAAGATTTTATATTAAGCTCAAGGTGAAAACGCAGCCTCCTTTGCAGACGCTCAGAGGGAACAGTGAAGAGATGATGGCCAGCAGCTTCTGGGCTCTCTGCGGGATGGTGTCAGCATTTTATGGGGACGCTTTCACTGCAGGCTGCGCTTCCTAGCTGCCGCCATTTCCCAAGTTCTGAAGTTGGCCTTTTGTCTCAGAATATCATTTCTGTTTCGATTTTCTTATGGAGGGTAAATATGATTTTTATATATCTCTGAGTATTCAGTGCCAACCTTTAAAAAAAATCTATACACATATAATTAGATTTTTTTTCCAGGGGAGAAGGCCATTTATGTTATTCATCTTCCCCTGGAGTCTGGGACCAAGTCCTTTGGCTCTCTAATTAGAATTCAAAGCACACAGCTTCATCAGAGACTTTCTGAGCAGCATGGCCCTGGCTCTGGGCAGTGTCTGTTGGTGGGACTTTGAGGGGACGGTTGAGGAGGGGAATGGCGAGGCAGCTCATTCTCTCAGCACATGCGCATCATCTGGATGCTTTGTCCATGGGTCCTGCCACCTTTCCATCACCAGCATGAAGGTTTCAAAGGCCAGTAGAGTAGAAGCGATATAGCTCACATGATATCACGAAGCAGGAAGTCTCTGGCTACTTATTTAGACACATCCATTTGGAGAGGGGTCATTATCACCCATCAGTGACCACTCCAATAGTAGCCTGTCTTTTAAGATCAGAGAAAAACTAACATAGATGTTCCACCATGGCTTCTTGTGTCCTCTCATCTGTGTGTGTGTGTTATCTTTAAGTGCTGCAAATTCAGAAAATTCACTAAACGTGCGATTCTGAAGTGTTTCTTTTTCTTTCATCTGCTAGTGAACAGCCTCATTTTGAGGATGGTCAGCTACGTGCTCACTGTCACTGATGTGTACAAATATCTTGGGGAAGTTGAGAGAATCCATATTTTTCAAATAACAAGCTCACTTCTCCATGACACACTAGTTCAGACTTAAGTTCAAGCTCCTTATTACCTAAGTTTTTGGTTACTGTTGGCATCTTCTTCTAAGCCAGAGGTGTCTCTGTATTTTCATGTCACTGTCTCCATTTTAAAGATGGAGAAAGAAGTAAGACAGTGATACTTTTTCCAGATTACAAGGAAAAGCCAAGAGTGTAGCCCAACAGCATTCTAACTTGCAAGCCATGGGCCTGGAATCAGCAAAGTTTACACTTGCTTTACGCACCATGGCCCGGGAAGGCGGAAAGTTCTCCCCAAACAAGCATCACAACAAGCTCTAATATTATCTTGATTCAGAAAAGTTTTACAATAGCAGTGACAATGTTAATTTAATGATTTCTAACTTGATGAATCAGTATTCGAACACACCTTTAGCTATTTCTGCTTTTGTAAGTTTAAATTAAATTTTGCTTTCATTTGCTTTTGGAGAAGTTTAGACAAAGTCCATTTGATTTAGTTACTAAATCAGCTAATATAGTTTTAAAACATGTCAAAATACATTGTTGATTTGTTTTTCTCATTGACATGATCTCAGATTACTTTATGAAAGCTCTCTCCTATGTTACCAGATACTATTCTATTTTCCTTACAGATGTTTGCCCCTTAGATTGGTGAATTCATAGGCTATCGACATAGTTTAAAACAGAGGTCTCAAGTATTTTTAATAGTATGTGGCTACAGTTAAGGAAATCTGAGATGCATCCCCAAACCCTTCATGTTTACACGTAAAGTATATACATGTGCTACTTTATGTAAATATCCAGAAGGTTCATGTCTCTTCCTTAGATTAAGCCATGTCGGTTGATAATATACTTTTCTTCCTGTACCTCAAAGGACTATTTTAGGCTTATGCCATTTTGGAGATTACTATGTAAACAGTTGGAGAGTTTCTGCTTTCAAGTGGAAGTTTTTTCTTTATTTTTTGTTTATTTATTTATTTATTTTAAAGATTTATTTATTTGTGCATACAGAACTGGGGTACAGGCCAGAGGCTTAGGGGCGGCGAGAGGCTTCACCAGAGACAGAGCGGGGAGAAGAACAGGCTGACTGACGAAGTACACTGTTGAGGGGAGCAGCGGGTGGGTCAGGAGAGGTCTGGCACGCCCTGTGGTCACCTCCAGGGCAGGCGGGAATCGAACTCATGCAGAAGTGGCTTTAGCTCCTTAGTGCTGTGCTTTAACCTGCTGTGCCACCAGGGAGGGCCAGTTTTTTCTTTATTTAATGTAGTTATACTTTATAATTTACTCACGTTATATATACTGCTTTTCACATGGGATATTTTGTCTTTATATCATTTCATTGCAATGTCATGCAAATGGAGGCCCCAGCATGAAAGACAAAAGCAGAACCCAGATTCTGATCTGAAAGTGAGGCGCAGAATGTGCATACGAGGTTGGTGTGAAGAGGACAAAAGTGCTGTCAACCATCTCAAGGTCCCACGAAAAAGAGCTTCTGGCATGTTTGTATCTTTCAAGAGAAACCTTGTGAAACCCAGTGAAGTTACAGGCAGGCAGACAAACTCGGCTCATTGATGAGCATTGTAATTTTGCATTTGTTGACATCAGGCTTCCCTTGAGCAGGCCAAATTGTCCTCATGTGTAATCAATCCCCTATCTCTGCATCTAGCTAAGTAGGGTTTGGGCTGTTGAAATACTTAGATTTCTCTATTGCAAAAGTCAGAGCAGACCATCAATAATGTGACTTTCACTCAAGTCCTATGACTTTATAATCATAGCACGTGGAGTCCTTTTGACTCCAAGAGACTGACTGACCATGCTCAAAAGTCTGAAGGTCGGGAGAAGGCAGGAGCGGAAGCGACAGTCCACTTGCTGGTTTTTTTTTTTTTTTTTTTAAGGATTTATTTATTTAGGCATACAAGAACTGGGGTACAGGTGGTGGGGGGCAGGTGGTGAAAGAGTTCACCATAGACAGAGTGGGGAGCAGAACAGGCAGACTGACTGAAATCCACTGCTGAGGGGAGCAGCAGGTGAGGCAGGAAAAGTCTGCTGCTCCTTGTGGGTCAGCTCCCTGGCCGGGGATTGAACTTGTGCTACAGTGGCTTTGGATGGGTTCACAGTGCTGAGACTTAACCCCTTGCCCCACCAGGGAGGCCCCACTTGCAGGATCTATATGAAGAAATCTGACTCTAGACAGGCTCAGAGGCTGAGCATCTGTCATGAAAGGCTGCAGGAGGTGAGTTTGGCAGGGACTCCCCTGGGAGAGCTTCACAGACAGAGCACGAAGAAACACTTTTGGGGAAGATCCGAACTTAGTAAATAAAAATTACAAGCATCCTAGTTCTCTGAATCAGTCAGTTCTAATGACCATCTGCTATGGTGAATCAAACTACAAAAAACTACAAAAAATTAAGAGAGAAAGAAGAAAAGGAAGAGGACGGAGAAAAGAGTCATTTTAATACTTTTCTTGACTTATTTTGGTTCTGAGAAATTTACTGGGCACAGACTAATAACACGTCATCCTTTTTTCTTTTCATACTGAATATTATGTTGTGTCATTCCTCAGAGCTCAGGACTAGAGGCTCTCGGCTTTTGGTGTCTGCAGTATCTTAGGTAAAGATGGAAGTTCCCTCACGTGTGGGCACCAGAGGCCAAGAACCTAGCCCTTCTTCCTGGTTGATAAACAAGGCAGGACACCCCATGAATAGGTCCCCTTATTGAGGGCTGGGGGGCAGAAATCCGTTCTGTTTGTCTCAGGGCAGGTGCTGTGCGAATAAAGCCCCTCAGTGCTGTCCCGGCTCGGGAAGCCATGACGTCATGCAGTTCACACGGGCGCTGGGCTGTCAGCCCTACCATCTGCAGGCTGCTGTCATCCTGAACAAGGAGACAGGCCCCTCTCTGCCTCTCTTGCTCACTCCCAGCCTCCTTCCTGAGCGGGCAGGGAAAGCTCTCATCTCCTTTTTTTGGGGCCGCTGGCTGTGGTAATTCAGACAAATTGCCTCGAAAAAAGGTAAGTGCCGGTTTCCCCAACTTCGAGCCAGTGTGACATGTAGGATGCTCTGATGATTTGTAATCAAGGTCCAGGAAATTGACCTCCAAACGAAACTCTAACTGCCCGATGAGGCTGACGACCGGATCTCCTCCATCCAGCTGAGCCGCTGTCATTATTTGAATGCCAACAAGCTGAACGATGGAAGTCTTCAATTCTTTAAAACGTTGCCTGTGATATTTACTTACCTTCTTGAATTTCCTCCACGCTATGAATATTGACTAAATGTGTGCCTATATTTGATTCCCAATTCTATTTAAAAATCAATCCCTTTTGTCAGGTGGATATAATAGATTTTTTTTAAAGATTTATTTATTTATGCATATAAGAGAGAGCTGGAGTATAGGCCAGAGGGATGGGGTGGGGCTAGGGTGGGGTGGGTAAAAGTGGGGAGAAGAACAGGCAGACTGATGAAGGACACTGCTGAGGGGAGCAGCAGGTGAGACAGGTGAGGTCTGCTGTGCCATGTGGGTCGCTCCCTGACTGGGAATCAAACTTGTGCTGCAGTGGCTGTGGATAGCTTCATAGTGCTGTGCTTCAACCCGTTGTGCCACCAGGGAGGGCCTGAATATAGTTAATTTCATGTATATTAACTTCATTGAGTAGATTTCTAAGTTTATGAGGTTATATTTATTTTTAATTTAGAATTTTAATGGCCTCTCATGTTATAATGAGAATGAAAATGTAAACAATAAATAATCATCAATTCTATTGTGTTTATAACTTTGACCAATATTAACATTCTGGGCTTGTTTTATTATGTAATTGAACTTTATTAGTTTTGTACCATGAATTGAGAAATTATAATGAGTGAGCTAAGGAATTAAGCTAAAGCTTACCTTTGCTTAGCCTATAAAAATAATTTTGGCAAACCCAGTGAATCTTGCCAGGGGCCTAGAGTTGGACAAGTGTAATAGGATTTGGTCATATATGAAACCAGCCCATGAGCGTCTCCTGTGTCAGTCTCAGGGAGCTTCTGCTGTGGCCAGCAAGCATGCCCTTGAGTCAGCACGGCTTGTTCCTCAGCCTCCTTGGGCCACCTCCTTGGGGTGTCTCCTAGTCCTAGGTGTTTGCTCTCACCGTGTAGATTTAAATCCAGTTTGGGGAGGGTATTTTACCTTTTTTAGATCACGAGTGACAACTATTAACAAGGAAGCACATAGTATGACCATTACTTAAAGATAAAACTACCACTAACTAGAGCCTCCCTGGTGGTACAAGGGGTTAAGTCTCAGCACTATGAAGCTATCACAGCCACTGCAGCATGAGTTTGATTCCTGGCCAGGGAGTGACCCACAGGGTACGGCAGACCTCTCCTGTCTCCCCGCTGCTCCCTCAGCAGTGTTTCAGTGAATCCACCTGTGGTGCTCCACACTCTGTCTCTGATGTATCCTCTTGCCCCACCCCCCACAATACCTCTGGCCTACACCCCAATTCTTGCATGCATAAATAAATAAATCTTAAAAAACTACTACTAAATAGCCACTCAGAGAACATAATTGTTATACCATAAAATTCACACCTAAGTAATTAAAGGAATGTGCTTTTGTAAATTAGAGTTGTACAAACATCACTCCAAAACAAATCATCCTAACATGTTCTTCTATGTATTTGTAGTCCACTCATGGTCCCATCCTCTCAGACAACTACTAATCTGTATTTTGTCTCAATGGATTTTCTTTTGGGGGATACTTCATACAAATGTCACCATATAATACATAAGTAGTCTGGAGCATTTAGTTTCTTTCACTTAGTATGTTTTTGAGGATCACAGATATTGTAGTGAGTATCAGTCCTTCTTTTGTTTTATTACTCACTAATATTCCAAGGTATGGATATACCACATTAAAAAAAGTCTTGCCTTTGGGCCGTCCCTTGTGGCTCAGTGAGTTAAAGCACAGCACTAAGAAGCTAAAGCCACTGCAGCATGAGTTCGAACCCCACCCCGGAGGTGACCTACATGGCACAGCAGACCTCTCCTGACCCGCCCGCTGCTCCCCTCAGCAGTGTACTTCGTCAGTGGGCCTGTTCTGTTCCCCACTCTGTCTCTGGTGAGTCCTTCCACCGCCCCTGCACCTCTGGCTTGTACCCCAGTTCTGTATACACAAATAAAAACAAAGCTTATAAAAAAATTCTTGCCATCAATTAATGTTATTACTACTTTTTGGTTATTACAAATAACATTGCTAAAACATTCATCGACAAATCTTTTTAAGGAATGCTTACTTACATGACTCTTGGGGAGATACTAAATATGATATTTATGGGTCATCTGATCAATTTATGTACATCATTTTTTGTAAAGTTGTCTGTGTCCCAAAGTGGCTGTGCTAATTCACATTTGCACAATGAGTGAACATTTCAATTTCTCTTCATCTTCTACCAAATGTGTCACTGAATGCTTTTCTAGTTATGGTTATTCTCTCTTGAACAGTCGTTGAATAGACAACATCTCACTTAAACCTGGGGCTAACTGGGAATCAGCGGGCTGCAGCACCATGTCCAGACACACAGTGCTCAAGCCCATCCATTGCATTTCTCAATGGGCGTCCATGGCACATCTCCTTGAGCAGACAGGAACCACACACTGGAGAAAGAGGCCGAGAAGCAGACACTGTATTTGGGCAAGAGATGGTAACAAGAGACATGAAGTCTTTTAGGAATCTTTTAGGAAACAGATGAGAAAAGACTTGAAGTGGTGTCTTGGGGAAATCAGTGTTCAAGAATTGGTGGTGAGAACATCGTGAGCACCAATGACAGCAGGACAGAGGGGCATTGAGACAAAGAATGACAAAAGCTGTCAACTGGGGGCAGAAGACGAAGCTTGAAGAAGCTGGTGGGTTTCAGTGCTGCGAGCAGTAACGGTTGAGAATTTCCTGTCAGTAATGTTCTGGGGAAAGAACAGGTTTTCGTGAGCTTCTGAAACTGGAAACAAGGATTTTAAGTTACCTTTTGGAGAAAGCTGTAGCGAAAGGAAGGCAAGAGGATGGGGAGCCTTTGCAGTCTTGAGAAAAGGCAGGTTCTCCTCATGAACTCCCACGGCCCCAAGAATGAGGGTAACCTGACTTTATTTGTAGGTAAATTTGTAGATCCTTTTCTGAATGGATGAGAAGAAGCGCCAATATCATGCTCATTATCCATTGTTAGTCAAATAAAGCAATATGGTGGCCAGCATGAGACTTCGGAGTAATCTAGACCAACTGTTCCAACAGTCCCTCTCTTTTGCTTTATCACCTGCAGTCCCAAGCTCTAAGCCTGAGCTGGAACCCTGGATCTTCTTCAGCCACTAATTGGCCAAAGCTAGTGACAGTGATAGACCATTCGGTGATAGTGCATGCATCTTCTCCTCATTGGCACTGACATTCTCTGTCTGCATGGCCCCGGTACAATGGTCTTTCTACCCCCAGCCCCAACCCATCCTGACCCCTGCCTGGGCCGTGCCCTGCAGCCGGATGCAGCACACAGCCAGACACCCCAGCTCCTGCTTCCTCCTCCCCAACCCCAGCCTGTCTGCCTGCTCCCTGTCCTGCACATTCTTTGCTCCTAACGAAAATGTCTGCAAGCATTGGCAGGTATCCTAGCTGGGTACAGGCTGCAGAACTGCTTCTGGCGGAGAGCATGGCATGCATTGTCCAGACAGAGCTTGTTACACTGCGGTCATGTGATCTGGGCCTGGCATCTAGTAATTGCGCAGAAAACATGAATTCCACATGCAGACAAGACTGGGAACTTAGCATCAGACGGGGCTTAGTCTCCTCTCTGACACCAGCTGCATGAGACTGGAAGATGATGAATCCTCCTCAAAACTCAGGGTCTACGCTGAACGGGGGTAGCAGAGCTGGCCGGGCTTTGCTACAGTTCAGTGACACTTGTATTTGTGAAGCCCCTGCACCACAGGGGCAGAGGGAAAGCACTAACATGAGGGGCCTCGCCTGCTTGACCACAGGGCCTCTGCTGCATGCAGGGCCCAGCTGGCAGCAGGAGCTCGGCAGCCCCTGCCCCACAGGGCTGAAGAGGCCATCAAGGTGCAGGCACACAGCTTGGGCTGTGGAGAGGAGGAGAGGACGCTGAACAAGTCGCTAGGGAGGGGGGAGAGTTGGGCCAGGAGGAGACTGCCAGCAGGTGGCCTGGGGTGCTGTAGCTTCCCACAGGACTTTGCTCTAATCATCTGACCTTGTGATGCTTTAAGTAGCTTCAGGCAAAAGAAAAGAACATGGACAGCTGAACTGGACACACAGAATCACGTTTCAGCCAAAGGTAAGTGCGGATGTGTTTTGCTTTCCCTGCTAGATGATAACCTGCCTGAGGGCTGGACGGCCTGTGTCTGGTTCAGTTTAACTCACCTTGCTCCGGCACCCGAGTTCCCAACATGGGCGATCGGGAGGGGGTGTATGAATTCCAGTCCACTGCAGGGACTGTGTTCCAGGGGCCTTTCCTGTAGGGTGAGGTGTCGGCGAAGGTGTGCTATACTCCTCTTAAAAGCATCTTGGTCTTAAACAAACAGACATTTACTTCTCACAGTTCTGGAGCCTGGAAATCTGAGAGCTGGATGCCAATATCATTGGGTTCAGGTGAGGGCCCTGCTGCTGGCTTGCAGGTGACTGTCTTCCATGAGCTCTCACGGCCTGTATTGGCCTAGGTGAGTGTGAGTGTGAAAGTGACAGAGACCGAGACAGAGAGAGGGAGAGAGCTTCCTCTTTTAAGACCACCAATTCTACTGGGTTAATGAGTCCATCCCCCTCATAAGCACATTTAACCCATATCACCTCCTAAAAGCCCTGTCACAAATCCAGTCACATTGAGGGTTAGAGGAACACAACCCCCAATGAAGACCCTGCGTTGAACCCCCATAGTTGAAACTGGTACGCTCTATCACATATTCATTATGCTCATGTTGGTAAGGTGGACTGGCGTTACAGTGAGTCTGGCTAACCAGGCCCAGTCCAGCAGAACCTGCTTTAACTGGCTCATTTTTACTGGCATAAAAGAATCCTTCTGCTTGTTCGCATCACTGCTAGTCAACCAACTGGTAACAGCTGACCTAGAGTATGGGTAAGAAAATAAAATGGGGACCCACCAGGATGCACAGAGGAGGTGGGAGGAAGGAGCTATACTTTGCAGTCATTTTTCACAAAGTGTGGTTTTTGGACAGTATGGAGGTGGGAGGGGTGTGCTGTGCCAAAATCCTGGGTCCCACATGAAACCTATGGAATTAGAATATGTTGGGAAAATAGGGCCTCCCTGGTGGCACAAAGGGTTAAAGCCCAGCACTATGAAGCCATTGGCAGCCACAGCAGCACGAGTTCCATCCCTGGCCAGGGAGGTGACCCACAGGGCGCAGCAGACCTCTCCTGTCTCCCCACTACTCCCCTCAGCAGTGTATTTCAGTCAATCTGCCTATTCTGCTCCCCACTCTGTCTCTGCTGAGTCCTCTCAACCCCCACACCACTGATCTGTACCCCAGTTCTTATGTGCATAAATAAATAAATCTTTAAAAGAAAAGAAAAGAAAAAAGAATATGTTGGGAAAAGACCTCCCCAAGCTGCTCCTGCTTTTCCTTCTTCTGTTGTACACTTTGAGAAGCACTGTGTGTAAAACAGAATTAAATGTACAGTCAGCTTCTGCTGAGATCCTGATTCTTCACAACTTGTGACACTGGGCAGTTTCACTGTTCGTGCACAGTATGGTTTGAGCTGATGAGAGACATCATACTGGTAGTTGAAAAAGAGATCTGTTCTCTCGTCCTGACGGTGGCTGTGGCTCAGGCCACCTGCGGTACAGACCCTCACCTGCCTTAGTTGCTGTTGATCTTCCTGAATGATCCAGGTCTTCCTCCACGGCCCCAGCATCTAGTGAGGCCATGGTCGGCAAAACCCTTTCTGCTGTTTGATGAACAAACAGTAAGAGGAGTAAACATGTACAGAGCACCAGTGCCATGCCAGGTCCTGTTATAAATGCTTCACATGACTCATTCATTGAATTCCTGAGTGTAACCTTAGTAGTTAACCCCACTGTATAGATAGCAAAACTGGGGCACACAGAGATCAGGCTGCTGCTGAAGGTTCAACAGCTGAATGAACAACTGACAAGCTCACAGCAAAAATAATTATGTCTATATTAAAAAATAAAATATTTCTATCTTTAAAATGGTAGCACAGGGCACCAGGAACCCTGGGGTCTAACTTGCGCTGCTTTTACTAGTCACGGCTGGTCACTTAACGTAGTCCTTTTCCTCAGTAAGGTGACATTCCAGAACATTCTAGGGCTATCCTAGAATCTTCCAATCACCAATCTTCCTCAACGTGTTAATATTTGGCATACCCATGATGCTTAAAAAGTGAAGTTTGAGGGCCTCCCTGGTGGCATAGGGGTTAAAGACACACATCGCTGTCAAACTATCACCAGCCACTGCAGCACAAGTTCGATCCCCAGCCAGGGAGGTGACCCACATGGCACAGGAGACCTCTCCTGTCTCGCCATCTGCTCCCCTCAGCAGTGTATTTCAGTCCCCACTCTGCTCCCCACTCTGTTTCTGGTAGACCCTCTCATCTTCTGCACTTCTGGCCCGTACCCCAGCTTTTGTGTACATAAAATAAGTCTTTAAAGAAAAGTACAGTTTGAGAAGTATCAGGGAATGATTATCATTATAAATTTGCCTCAAATGAAAGTAATTTAAATCCCTACCTAAATATGGCCATCTAAAGGAGTTCTTTTTAGAGTGACAGATATTTTTAAGAAGCATTTGTTTCATTTAATAGATTATTTTTCTCCTTTTCTCCTCCGTGGGATGAGGGTGTCCCTCTGTGGATACTGCCTGTGCCAGAAATGGAGGCCAGCTTCACTAATCCAGCCGCAGTTAGCTCCCACTTTAAAAGGAAGCGAGAGCTTACACAACCATTCATTCTGCTGTGAAAATTTCATCTGTTTTTAGAGATGAGTTTTCCCAGTGGGCAATGGAGACCCCAAGAAGTAAGCACACCCCAAATGTTGCCTTTTCATAATTATCTAAAGCACAGACGAGTCCTGAAAAGACAATTGTATGGCTTCTGTGTTGCTTCATGGGCTTTAAGTGCACACAAAGAGGATTCCTTATGCTTTAATTTCTCTTTATTTTTCTGACTGTAAAGACCCTCAGGGTAAATGCCAGCCCCACAATCCCGCCGTTATACGGTCGCTGTCAGCCTGCTCCAATGATGCTTCCTGTTCACTGGGCCTCCTTTCATCTGGCCACAATGTCCTGGCTTTGCTGCAATTCTTAGTCAACGCCCATCTCCTCAATAGCCTGTGAATAGTATTAAATGGTGTTTATGCTAGCTATTGTTGCCTTTTGTGTGGTTTGTCTAATTCACAGAGAAAAGTCTGCTTTTGTGGCTGAAGAGCAGCTACGTCATGGCACACCATGTGCCTTCTGCTGCGACCCAGTCCCGCTGAGTGATAACATTGCCGGCCTGAGCTCCTTTGCAACACAATCCCGCATTCTTCGCACGGTCAATACGCTCTCAGGCAGACTGGTTTACCCTTTTTATTAAGAGGTAGGGCAAGATAAAGCACAAACAAATACCCGATCCTGAAACAAAACAGAAGAGAAGGGTGCGTTCCACTGATTTGCAACTGACTCAGCCAGGCAAGAAGTGAGAAGGCCAGTGAAAAGAAAAATCACAGATTTATTCTGGAAGCCACAGGCGAGCCAGGTGTGCCCACACTGGCAGCAATACCTGGGTTGCAGGAGCGAGGCTGCCTTCTGGTTTCAAGGTATTGTTTAAAAGGACACTTAATACTGGACTGACTTCTCCGCTGGGCTTTTTTCTAAAATGCCCACAAAAGAGAAAGGCTATAGTATTGACGATTACATTATCCTCTGGTTCAAGAGTCTGTGCAGGGCAGGTACGTTGCTCTGTCTTGAAAGGGCTTTTGAAGTAAGAAGATCATTACAGGCTCAGTGGTAATTGATCCCTCCAAGCCGGCCTCTTGGTGCTGTGTGTTGATTTCATCCTGGTGTGTGGTGTAATCCGTTTTCCGGCTATCTGCGATCTTTTTTATATCCCTAATGGTGGCTTATAGTTTAGCTTATTTTGTTGTTGTTGTTGAGAAGAGCTCACCAGACAAAATGAAATGGAAATTGCATGGAAACAGAAAAATTTCAGTGAGCGGATGGCACCTCTCTTTTGGTGCTGAAAAGGTGTGTATGATTTCGGGGTCCAGCTCATTTTCTTTTACTTGCTGACTCAAAACCAACCCCAGTGTGAAAGTAATCCCAAGATAAAGGAGGAAAAGGAAAAGAGGAGCCACAGCTTAAAAATGTCCCCCGCGGTGCTGGGTGTGTGAGGTGGTGACGTCACCTGCAGGGTGTCCTAGACCTCTAATCATCCAGGGCTGTCAACCAGCATCACCTCATCACCTCCAAGTCTGGGCTTTCAGAAGAGAGAATTCAAACCATGTTTTTGCACTGAAAAATGCTGACAATGAGCGTGATTTTAATTTCTGTTTGAAATTCTGAAAACTCGGCTTCCCCCGTGGTGCAAAGGGTTAAGGCACAGCACTGTGAAGCTGTCTGTAGCCACTAAAACACGAATTTGATTCCAGGCCAGGGAGTGACCCACAGAGTGCAGCAGATCGCTCCCTTCTGGCCCGCTGCTCCTCTCAGCAACATGTTTCAGTGGCTCTGCCTGTTCTGCTCCCCACTCTGTCTGGGTAATCCTCTCACCCCCACACCTCTGGCCAACACCTCAGCTTTTGTATGCACAAGTATACCTATATTTTAAGAAATTTAAAAATATATAAAATTCTGGAAACTTGGTTCTTTCCTTTCCTGAGAAAGTCCAAGTACAAAGAGTAGGATTTCCTCTCCCAACTCCAATGTCAGAAAGCAGGAAACCACGTAAGGATCTGAGTGTTAAGATAACTCATGCCACCCCATGAAAATCACCCAATCCAGCTCAGATAATAAATATTTGCTGAGCTGATATCAGCTGAGCATAGAGCTACAGGCGATGGTCATTTTCCTAAGAGTTTGCAAGTCTTTTGGGGGAACAGTAACACTATAAAGAAATTAGGGTAATTAGGTCCCAGTGAGGTGGTGGCCAAGCCAGGCCTGAGACAGGGCAGCCCACGTGAGCTGTGAGACCAGGGGCGGGTGCTACCACCTTCGGCCAGATGCCTGCAGGTGGGTGTAGGTGCTGGGGCTGGCTGTGTCAGGTGCCAGGTAAGTGTCCGCTGCGTTAAGATGGGTCCCTTGCAGAAGGAATACAACACGTGTTTAAATAGGAAAGAAAAAGCGGTCACTAAAAGTGAGGAAATAGCTAAGGAAATAGCTAAAGTGATGCCTGGGGACAGGAATAACATTTGGGGCCATGATCTGATCCTCGAGCAGGGGATGACCCCACAGCTCTGGGGTGATGGAGCAGTGAGTGAGCAAGGGGGGGCCCAGAACAGATGCACAGGTCCAAGCTGGTGGCCTGTGGGCTAGCAGCATGGGGGCCGACATTCCATCTGTGTCAGGCGCCTGGTCATCAGACTGGGCAGAGCGGGGAAGATGGGATAGGAGGAGGGGAAGCCAGGCTGGGCAGCGGGAAGGCCAGCTAATGTACAATAGGCCTCCAGAGTGGCAAAACAACCGACACCCAAGGAAAGGGGGGTTCATCCCTCTATTCGTACATTTGTTCATTCCCTTGTTCATCTACTCACACTCATAGTGTCGGCCGTTCTCTGATGAGGTAAACATCTGCCAGCGATTCGAGAGGATTTCAGGGAAATTTGAGCATCCCATCACAGCTTACCAGGTTGTCTGCCCCAGAGAGGTTTGAGGCTCTGTAGTTGGGGATACTCTGCCCCCCACAAGCACTCTCCTTGTCAGGGGAAATGGAAGGGGCAGAATATTTGCTTCCAAAGTGGGCTCAACTCTGCCACTTTGGTCTGACTCAGAGACGCATTCATCAAACATCTGTTGAGCTACAGGTATGTCCCTGGTGTGATTTAATCTCTGGTGACAGAAAATCAATAGAACATGTTTCCTAGCTTTGAGGGGCTCAGGATCGAACGAGGGAATCAGACACGTTAAGAAAGAATTCTATTCATGGAAGTCTTCTGTGGGTTACTTTTGGAACCCTGCCTGGGGGCGGCCAGTGAAGACTTCACAGAGGCGCTGATGTGGGAGCCTCATCAGACATTGGGGCAGGGGACGCCCAGCTGGTCTCTCCTACACGAGGGAGGAAGTGGCCTTCTAAGCAGAGGGGGGCAATATGTGCAAGGAGAAAGGAAGGCTGAGTCAAGACCAGAGGGGTTCTTGGTTTTGTTGAACCCTACTTCCAAAGTGCAGCCTCTGGTTTCTTCTGCACAAGCTCTTCTTTCTGTCTTTACTGACCACACCAGTTTCCACCTTCCCTTCTTGGAACTTGCTTGTGGTCAAACCACTCTCCACCGGAGATGCCTGCTACTTCTTCCTCAACCTCTGCCAGCTGTCTCCAACTGGCTTCCTGGATGCAGAATCTTAGATTGTGAGGAATTGAAGGATTTTTTTTTTTTTTTTAGTAAATGCTACACAACTGAATTTATTTTTATCATGACTCCACCATTACTGGAACATCAGATAGAGCATCTTCTTGAACTACTTGAACTACCTGTTTAATATTGCATCTATGCTTTTCATTTCATGCTTGTCTAAAGTTAGTTCTCCCCTGACATCAGATTGGACAACTGGCTTTTTTTTTTTTATATATAATAGTTTATTTTTACATCATGTTGTGCCTTTTCCCACTTCAGTTGTAATCCCTTGGCTTCCCATCACCAGATCACCTGTGTGCCATCACCACAGTCCTGTGCACTCCCCCTTCCCCAATTTTTAACCCTTTCCCCACTCCACCCTGTAAAATATCTCAGGTATATAGTTTGTTCGTTATTATTATTATTATTTCCCCCGGACCTCTATACTCCTGCTATGAGTGAAACCATCGGTATTTTTCTTTTTCTTTCTGGCTTATTTTATTAAGCATGATCCCTTCCAGCTCCATCCATGTTGCTGCAAAAGGTATGTGCTTATCTTTATTGATTGCTGAGTAATGGAATTGAAGAAATTTTAAGAGCATTGGATTCTCATTTTTTTTCTGCATTAACAGATGTGATAAATGATTTTCTGCTGCAAAGACATACTCCTAAGTGTGCACCACTGGCATCTGCCAACCGGGGCCAGAGAAGCAGCTTCCACCGCATTCCAGAAAAAGCTGAGGCCACTGGTGAGCTCCAGATCTTGTTGTCTAGGTAACCTTGACTCCCCAGCATTAGTGGTTCGAAGCCCTCCCCTTCCTTGCTGCTAACTGAATTGTACGTTTGTATTGCTGGAATGGGGAATCCCCCCCACCCGCCTCACCCCCGGCTCCCTGCAAAGTCATATTGTGGTAATACTCCATTTGCTTGCAAGGTAAGTGAAAGTTTTGGTGGGAGGGATCACTTTTGAGACCCAAAAGTCATATGACACTTTTTGAGAACCCCACAGACACAGCAAGCTTAGGACAGGCTTGGAGTGAGGTCTCAGACTCTCTGAGCTCCCTGTTGTACAGATCAATGGAAAGAACCAGAATTTTCTCAAAAATCAGACTCACACACACAGCCCCCTCCCTTGTGTAGGACAATTGATTTCCAATGGTTGAAATTTGCATAATAAAGGAAACCTTTGTTTTCAACTCTACTGGTAAAGGGGTCCCTGTGTGTGGCCTCATAGACTGGCTCTCCTGGTTTTGGCTCATTCTTGAGAGAATCACTAAACAGAAGAAAAAATGATTTGTTTCCATTGGTTGATAATGTGACTGTCTCACAGCCATGGTTTCTATATTAAAATAAAATGTCATTAGTGTAATATGTAGAATCAAAAAGATATCACTCAGGCTCTGACTATACTGCTGGTTTTATATATATATATGTAATATTTTAAAAGATTTATTTATTTATGCATACATTGGGGTAGAGGCCAGAGGTGTTGGGGGGGCGGGGTGGGTGAAAGGAGTAACCAGAGACAGAGTGGGGAGCAGAACAGGCTGACTGATGAAGTACACTACTGAGGGAAGTAGCGGGCAGGTCAGGAGAGGTCTGCTGTGCCATGTGGGTCACCCCCCCAACCCCCCAGGGATCGAACTCATGTTGCAGTGGCTGTGATAGCTTCATAGTGCTGTGCTTTAACCATTTGCACCCCCAGGAGGTCCCTTGGTTATATTTTTTACTAAATTAAAAGCATTTTTAGAGGAAATAAATCTCATGTCAGCAATTACAGATGAAAACTCTCACTTATAAATCACCACACACCCAAGGAAACTTCCTCTACTCCCTTAGAGGAGGATGCTGGAGAGACATTTCTCAAAATGCCCCTGTTATATCATGAAATTCTTATGATCACTGATAATTGTGAGAATGTAGGAAAGATGATGTCGCCATTGTTCATTTTAATTCCTTTCTCCTTTTCAGAACCATTTATTGCTTGAAGTTAATAAGTCATATAGAGCGTGGTGAAGCCAGGCTTGATTTGGGTCTCCCTGAAGTCTTCCCTGAACTCTGTGTTCGTATTGGGGATACTGTGTGCATTTCTAATTCGCTGTAACTTTTCTCTCCCCTGGCAATGATTGCCAAGAAATTAATTATGACAAGCAGAAAAGTAACCACTCTGTAGCTGGCTTGGGCTGACTGCAAAACTCCAGCCTCGAAGTGAACATCTGGGTGTTGAAATTAAGTGATCCTTGGAATTTTCTAGAAAATCCTTCATATTGACGGGGGCAATTTGAGGACCCTTTTGCCCCCGTAGATTTTAAGGGCCTTAGCCATCGTCCTACTCCTACTTTGGGACTACAGAGCCGTTGGTGTGTATTTTTCAGACATATGACAGGCGCTCAAGGAAGAGTTGCTTCTTTTTACTGGGGAGTCAGGGCTGCATGGCCACAGCGCTACATGCTAGTGAGGAGGTTCTGGTACTCGCTTTAAAGCTCTGCACTGGTTGTCTCCAAATTCTTTATGCTTTTTGAAGAAGAGGCATTTTCATCTTGTCTAGGGCTTGCAGGTTATGCAGCTGACGTGAGTGCAAGGCTGGTTTGCAGCCTGCTTATACTTTAAAGCGACCCCGTTGATTCAGTCAGCTCCATCCATTTGCACAAATCTGTGTGAGTGTAGCATGCTCACTTTCTCCATCCTGTGAATTTCTCCTCCTTTCTTTTTGCAGTAAGGGAAAATGGGCAGGAGCATTGTTCATGTCTTCCAAGCCTCATGAGAGATGACTGAAGATTAGTTTTGCTGGTGGTAGATACAAAATTCCTTAAATAAAGACAGACTATTCTAGAAGGATGAACAGGAACTTACTATTTTCTTTTTTTTTGCGCTAAGTAGTATAGGCAGTTTTGTTAAATATTTTATCATTAGTTTAAAAATGAAACACATATTTAATAGTGTCATTATAATGTTGATGAAGAAACAAAAAAACGATTGATACCTTCCTGGGGCCACTGTCTGTGGAAGCTCCTGGCACCCTAGACCTCAAACTGGAATAAGCTGATTAGAAAATGAATGAATGAATAAAAATGGTTGTTTTGCATGACAAGTGTCTTAGGTCTTTATTTAGGTGTTTAGTGATATTTTTGTGACCAGAAACATCTTGTAGGAACTTCACTCTTGTTTTTATCAATTAGCCTATAGTAAAACTGATGTCATCATCACTTTGCTAATCCAATTTTTAAGGAATGTAAGGGACCAGGAAAGAAAAAAGTAATTATAATAAAGTAAAAATCAAAATCAATAGACACCTATAAACCAGAGACATTCTGCAGGGTGGGGGTTAGGATCAAAGCAAGGGTGGGAAGAGCACAGGGTGGGTCCCACGGGGGGTGAAAACCCAAATGAAAAATCACACACTGTACAAAGATGAAGAATGATGTGAAAAAAAGATGTATATAATATATAAACACACACACACCCAGCCTCTGAGAACCTCAGGGCAGTGCTCCTGGAGGGCTTTACTGTGTCGAACAAGTTTGAGACTGCAGTTGAGAAGCCACCGGTTGCCACTTGCACCTGGGCAGCTCCGAGGTGGAACCGAGAGCCTCCCTTTGAGAGCAAAAGCGCTGACGACTTTGGGGGAACTTTGGGCTCAAGTGCATGGCCTTATTTGCCGCTGGGCCCCTCACCACTCTGGGCTCTGAACTCCCGAGCCCCTGGGCTGCGCACACACATTTCCTGCTGCCGTGACTGCCTGTGGGTGGGGGCGAGCCATTCGCTCTTGAAACCTACTTCCAAGTCACTACTCAGCTTTGATCTAAGCTGGCTTTAAACTTCTCTGTTGAACAAATCCATTCTATAGAGTTGATGCAAAATAACAGTACAGCTGTTATTCCAGGGCAAATATTTGAAATATTTTAATGGACAGATGATTTTATTTACTCTTCGTTGTGACATTTGGTGCCTTTGAGGTATTACTTAATGCTAAGTGTTCAAGTGCTCTGTGTAGGTGAATGTAGTAAACTCATTCAGAACACTTCCATTATTTATTTTTAAAAAATAGTCTATTTTCTGCAAGAGCAAATTAGTGAAGTTTTCTTGAACCGAGAATAACATAATCATGGAACACTTTTGTTCATTTTGAGTTTTTTTTAAAGTTTTATAAGCAAGAGATTATTGGAGTGATCTTGGTGAATTATCCACCCTCCTCTGGCATCATCAAAATGTAGGTTTATTACAATAACTGATCTTGTCAAATGTTTTAAAACATTGCATGAAGTCACCTTTCCACCATTTTGACCTGTCATTTCTTATCCTTCTTTTATGAAAGGAGCTGCCAGAGGATTCTGTAATTACAGAGTGTTCTGGAACTTTCCAACAGGCCAACATTGATGAGTAACAGATGGCAGAAGTTGGGGTACTCGCTTCTCACTTCATCCTTTCTGACAGCCCCCACATTATTTCTAGTGATGCTTGCTCTCCGTAGTGACTCAGCGATGAACTCAGCAAGCTTTTTCTGAAGAGAGTCAGGTGGTTAATATTTTTGGCTTTAAGGACCTTACGGTCTCTGATGAAATTACTGGACTGTGCCATTTTCAGATGAAAGCAGCCTGAGGCAAGATGTAAATTAATGAGCGAGGCTTGTGTTCCAATAAAACTTTATGGGTACTAAAATGGACATGTTTTGCATTTTTTGCTTGTCACAAATAAACCATTCCAAAGAAGGACGCAGGCTAGCTTTGCCCATGCTGAGACTTAGCTGCCCTTTACCTCCCACTAGCTGTGCTGATGGAGCAAACGGAACTTGATGCTTTTGTTCAAGGCGCAGAGGCCGAAGCCAGATAGCCTGGGCATGTATTTGACTTCTGCCTTTACCATCCATGTGACCTTGGGCAAGGTTCTTTGTGTTAAAATGTGGGACTATTGATAACTCACTTTAATACTACTTCTAGTATTATGTAGGTAACATGCTGGACACCTAGCAAATTCTGTCAACATGTTACTTGTTTCAGCTTATCATTGTCACCTGCCAGAGCTGGAAATTCGGATGTACTGCAAAACTGCTGCAAGAATGAGTCTGACCCCTCGGGATCAGAAATGTTCATTCCCACTAGCCCAAGTGACCCTTTGGCAGTGTCCTGTAATGGTTTCTGCTGTTGGCAGAGGTAGGATTGTTCTTCTTCATGCTCCCAAAATGTCTCTGGATTTTGAAATTCCAAATCCCAAGTATAGTTATATTACCCTCCTCCATCTGATATTTATCAAATCATTTGCAATGCAATTAACCAATCTTTTTAAAAAGATACTAACCAGAGCCCTGGTGACGCAGCACTGCAAGCTGGCCGCAGCCACCTCAGGGCGAGTTTGATCCTTGGCCCCAGAAGTGACCACATGGTGTGGCAGACCTCTCCTGACACACCCACTGCTCCCCTCAGCAGTGTACGTCGTCCATCTGCCTGTTCTGCTCCCCACTGTCTCTGGATAAAAGGACTCGTGATGCCTCCACACATCCCCTCTCCAGGTAACAATAATAAGATATGGCATATTATTTTCCAGTATGCTACTAGAAAACAAACACAGATAAGTTATACTTAATGGCTAAATAATACCCAGATTATATTTTTATCATGTGCTTTTATTAACATTCAGAGAATGGTTCAATTTAGAGAGTGTTGGGTATAAAGAAAGAAAAAAATCATCCCAGATACTGCTAGGTGTTTCTACGTTGGCAAGTAATCAGGTAAGCATCAGAGTGATAGATGGGGAAGAACTTAAAATACCTCAGTAACATGTGTACCTTGTATAACATGGGAGAGACCCAACAGCACTGGGCTTCACCTGCTTGGCTCCAGTTGCCCCCTTAAATAGCTTGGCTGAGACAAGAAACTTAGTGGGAGAGAAAGGGAAAGTGGAAAAGGGAGCTTACGGGGAGGCACCCAACACTAAGGTATGCAGACTTAAGGTTGCTCCGCCAAGGAAACCAGATGAAGACTGGGGATTCCCTATGTACGCCCTTACATTTACATTTACATGTAAATGTCTTTTTTTTTTTAAATGTCTTTTTTTAAAGATTTATTTATTGATGCACACAAGAACTGGGGTACAGGCCAGAGGTGCAGGGGGGTAATGAGGGTGAGAGGATTCACCAGGGACAGAGTGGGGAGCAGAACAGACTGACTGATAAAGAACACTGCCGAGGGGAGCAGTGGATGGAACAGGAGAGGTCTGCCGCGCCATGTGGGTCAGCTCCCTGGCCAGGGATTGAACTCATGCTGCAGTGGTTATGGACGGCTTCATAGTGCTGGGCTTTAACCCCTTGCACCACCAGGGAGGCCCTAAATGTCGTTTTCAAAAGCAGCCTCACCCAGCCTTCAGGCCCCCTTTTATGAAATCATACATATTTTGGGGGTGGTGGCTTTTTGTTGTCCTCTAACTGTCACATTGCTTTTGGCATCAGGATAAATGGCCGTGGGGTCTCGGGCATTCGTAGCACAATGGAGATATCCTGTTTGTGTCCCTGCATCTGCCTTGGCTTCTTCCTTATTGAAATATTATCCATTGATAAAATGAAGAAAAACAGGGAAGTAGCTTTGCAATCAGACCTCGCAGCCAACACAGTTACATGTTGCACTCCCCTGGCTCACAGGCCAGCGACAGGGGATTTGGGCTCTGGGCTTGGTCATTTCTTGTCCCTTTTAAAAGTCCCTGGGATCTTAGTTGGGATCCCACAAAAGACACATTTCAGAATGAGAGAGAGAGGTTAAGGAATGATCTGGACTTTGCCTCCTCCCCTGGCCCCCAATCTCACCCCCCAAATAATTCACAACTGTCTGTTATTATTAGCAGCACCAACCCTGATATCGTGGGGTGTCATGTCTGTGTGGCAAACCTCACCCTAAACAAGTAAATCCTGCGTGGCTACTGTCAGGGGTTGAAATAACTGGGTTCTTGCAGAGGGTACTCCTGTCCTCCCTCTCTGGGGCTGGCTTAATCACACACGAGATGAGATCATTTTTGTATTCCAAACTGATGATAGCAGAGAAGATGCTTTAGATTTGTATTATAGGAAAGACAATATGTTCCACTTATATAAATTAATCTAAATTAGTATTATAGGCGAATAATTACGTTTTCAATCCAGAACCTTAAATCTTTAATCAGTCTTAAACTCAGCTATTTAGCTTACATAATGCTAAGTGACAAAACTTACTAATAAAGCATCAGTGAGTAGTAAAGACATGTCACAGATTACTGTAGATTCAGCAACATACAATTCATCCATGGATACTTTTATCCCCAAATGTGCTTTCTTGGATCAAAAATTATTGTAGCCACAAGCAGCAAATCAACAAAATTTGCTGCTCTCCCCTTGCAAAATCATGAAACTTTAAAAGCATATGCACACCAACATTTAAGCGTACTGATTTTTTTCTTTTTTCTTTTGTATTTTAGTAAGGCAAAAAACATTTGGAAAGTCTGTGGCCATGATGTAAACTCAGCATGAGAAAAAGAAAAAGCAGGATGGCCTGTCAGCCACTCCTCATCCAAGGAGGTAGCTGAACTTCCTCAACAGCTAGGACTAGTGTTAAATGTGGTTGCTAAATGTCCAAATAGTCATGACTAGATGAGATTTTATGAGTGTGGACACTAATTCTGCAGCTTATTAAACTTTCACTTATTACCTATCATGTTCATTCCAGATGGGAAAAAATTTAAAAAGAGAATTATAACATAAAATTACTTGAAAACAAAACACAAAACTGTAGACGCTGATAATTGAGGGAAAATTATTTTGTGTCTTCCAATGGGTCTGGGTAACGACCTTGATTGTCTCCCTGGGGTGCTGGCCTGGTGTCTGTCCTGAGGAGGACTTACTTTAGGAAAGGGGATGGTGGGAGACAGAGCTTAGCACTGGAAAGGGGAAATCGTGGGACTGGAATTCATGGAAACGCATTTGATGTTGACTTCCTGGCCCAAGGGGAACTCACCTCTAACATGTTTTCAAATGGAAAGTAGCCTCTCACCTGCAAGCTACTGCCAACTCCAAGATACACATTTAACTTGGGGCACCATTATGAAACCCCAAACTGTTGGTCAAACCTGCACATCATGAAACATCACTGCACACAGAATTGGGGGAATGACTGCAGGTATACCCAGGCATTTCTACACCACTGATTTGACTGACTCATGGATGAAACTTGGGAGCCTAACTATCCTTGCTTTGGGTCAGCTCTGCTGCCAATGCCTGGCCTCAGAGCCAGTGCGTGCAACGGGGAGCAGTGAGATTCTGCACGCAGATACCAGCTGGTTTGCAGGGCTTCCTGACACCCACCTTACTTTGCTTGCTTCCACTAACTCTCCCACGGAGAGCTCAGAGAATACACAAAGAAAAAAAGGAACAGAAACAAACCAGCTCCTGTCATCTCTGTTGATTTTTCACTTAGTAGACTTCTTTATGGATTAAAAAACTTTTTTTCTGCTTCTTGTAAAGCAGTGTTCACTGGAGCTTAGCCAATAGATGGTATCGCCTCTTCCAGAGTCTATGCTATGGGCGGCCGATGGCGGCTTCTCTGCTCAAAGCATTCATGCAAATTATTACTCACTGCCCTGTATGCTCATAAATTAATAGCTTCTCTGTGGATGAAAAACAGAAATTAGACAACCATTAAGGTTGAACAATGTTTAAAGAATATTAAATATTAATATATGAAATGAAAAAAAAAAAGCGTGAGTGATATCAGGAGATATGCCAAAAGCGTGACAAGCCAAACCTAAGAATGCAAATAATAAAAACATGTTTTTGGCTAGATATTCTGGATGGTTTAGTATTCAAATTAAAGTTGATTTCTTTCCCTTTCAGTAAAAACAAAACAAAGTATTTACTGCTGTTGTCATATTGTATGAGTGTTCACTTCCTTCCGCAGAACAAAAGCGAATTTAAGGCGACTCCCATTTAGGAGTCTGGGCTATTTGGGTCTGAGCTGTTTGCTTGTGAGAATTTTCTTTATGTGCTGAGAGTGCATAGCGTGCAGATCAGAAAGGCAGTTTTCATCAGTCTCAGTGTTGTCCTCCCAACCTTGGCATTTTTATAAATAAGTGTCAGGTTGGCAACGGCGGCCTCTGGACTTTGCCAGGCGCTGTGAAATTGGAATGGGATTTGGAGGAAGACTCGGGTGATGGGACCGACCGAACCGTTGCTCTTCCGCGAGTGGCTGTGAACGCTTTGGCCACATGGAATTCAGAAGAAAGGTTCTCAGGCCCATACGTGCACCCTCAGAATCCACCCGGTCCCAAGGCGCAGACGGACACTGGCTAGGGACCCTGCTCAGCTGCCAGCCGCAAGCCCCAAGCCCCGCAAGAGCCTGGTCTGGCACCTCCTGCCACTCATTGTGAGGTTGCTGACCTGGAGCCTCCTCAGGGCCCCTCCCCCATGCGCTACCTGGGGCTACTGGTGCAAAAGGGAACTCAGGGAGGGCGATGCACTCAGACCCCAAAGCACATGTCAGCTTACCTATGGAGCACCCACTTTATGCCAAGCTCCCAGGTAGTTTTGGCCATCGAAACCTGAATAATTAAATGATGGAAAAGGCCCTCCCTGGGGGCACAGCGGGTTCGGATGCAGCAGTGCAAGGTAGCCGCTGCAGCTTCAGTGCAAGTTCCATCCCTGGAGATGATACACAGGGAGCCGCAGACCTCTCCTGACCCGCCTGCTGCTCCCCTCAGCAGTGGACTTCCTTGATTTGCCTGTTCTGCTCCCCACTCTGTCTCTGGTGAATCCTCTCACTGCCCCTGTACCTCTGGCCTGTACTCCAGTTCTGTATGCACAAATAAATAAATCTTTAAAAATAATGATGGAAAAAATGTCGATAGCATGCCTCTATCGCCAACCAATGCATTTTCTCCTCCCAGCCTCCTGAAATGGGTCCCTCAAATCTGTCCTTTTTACCATAGTGAAACTGAAGCACAGTGACTTGTCCTAGGTCACCAGCTAGCAAGTGACTGAGCTGGACAGGACAACCCAGACCACCAGCTCCAGGCTGGTTCTCGATGACCCAAATTACATGTCTTTCTCCCAGGCTGAGTCTCCCACAAAAATAGCTGTAAAACACCACGATGTGCGCGTGCTCAAGCTTCAGGGTGCACCCCCATGTGGAGCCAAACCCCCTTGCAGGGTATGTCACAGAGGACAGGCCACCAGAGCTGCCCTGCGCTGAGTGAGCTCTCGGTGGAATTCCAAGGGATGGCTGCAAGGGCAGAAAGGGCATTTAAGTGACATCACAGAGCAAAGGCCCAAGGGCAGAAACTGCCTCCCTTGAGCAAGGCCGCAACTTGGAGAAAAAAGACTGAAGAGAGCTGGAGTGTGACAGTTAAGCTGGCAGTGGGCTGGACCCAGCTCTCTGGGGCCCTGTTCATAGGCTCAAGAGATTGCGTGAGATGTGGGGGGAGGGGTTGCGTGCGGGAGGTGGGACACGATGAACGCCCCCGAAGTCAGGCTGCAGGTACAGACGGCCGGCTGGAAGCACAGCAGCGGTTCCTCAGGGGGGAAGTGCTGCTTCTCAGATTTCAGCGCACACCAGTCATGGGGCACTTGGGAAAAGCAGAATCTGACTGGGGAGCTTGGGAAGTAGCCACTGAGCTTGTGCTTTGTAAACAGGCTCCGGATGCTGGTGCCTCTTGCAGGAACAAGGTCCTGCGGACAGTCAGCAGCCTAGAAAGCTGTTCGTTCCCCTCTGGGGACCTTCCAGACACGACCCCAGAGAACAGGTGCTGCTTGGTTCATCTCAAGGCTGTGGCCAAGACTCCTGCCAAAGACCTTCCCCGCCAGAGACTGGTCTTGATTGGATGGAGGCTGCCGGGTCCCTGTTCAGAGAAAAACGCCTGTGGCGCTCTGCTAGGTATTTGGGTTCCCTCAACCTGAGACCTATTTCCAGCCTCCTGCTCTATGCTCTAGGTGTATGGTAAGTGAATTGCTCAGGCGCCTAGGCCGCTGGCCTCCGTGGCTCTCCCCTGGGCCTTGACTGCAGAGGGGTCTGGGAGTGTGGGGGCTGGGCGCAGTGCCTGATGGTGGACACCTGGCCCGAGGTGCGGGCTAAGTGCGGGCGCACCTGGGCTGGAGGCTGAGGCGATATAAGGGCGGGCGTTGCTCAGGGGCCGAAAACTAACATGGCTATGACGGGAGAGCAGTGACTCTAGAGAACGCCACAGAGAGCCCAAAGAGAGAGTAAAGATTCCCCGGGGGGCAGGAGGCCCCGCCAGCCTCCTGGTCCCGGCCTCCCTGCCCTGTCAGCCCGAGTGCCTGTCCCGCAGCACCGGGTGTAAGAAGAGCTTTACAGTCTGCAAAAGCCACGGAGAGTGGCTGCCCCAGGATTCTGCTGCCCGCGGGAGCTGATGGAGAAGCTGCCCCGTGCCTGCTTGGGCGCAACTAGGGACTTGAGATTCAGAGATGAAGAAGGTGAGTGCAGGGGACACACACTTTTGACACTGATCTCAGGACCCTTTGAAAGTCACAATTTATTATGTATTAGGCCAGGCCGTCTTCAATTTGCGTTACTATGTGTGCAAGGCAGCGAGATCACCTTCGCTCTGAAACAGGTGCGGTGCTGCTTTAGGGAGCTCGCGCATCCTCAGAGGTCACGAGACTTCGAGCTCCAGTGAGCCGGCATTTGTAGGAGGGCCCCTCGGGATCATGTTTGGAAGATTTGTGGGTTTTGCAAGGGTGCCTGGGAGCATGACACTCTCAGAGGAGACCTGGGGGTTGTGTTCCATGTCTGCCATGGAAACGTCTCAAAGAACGGAAGCCCAGAGAGAAGGCTCCAGACTGGGGGAGAGCACAGGCTTCTGCCAGGTGTTGGTGCCTTCACCCAGCACCCCATCACCAAGAGCACTGTGGGTGTGGCTGACATCAGTCCATCAGGCTCTGAATGAGGAGCTCGCCTAAATCCAAGGTGGGAGAAAGAGGGATCCCGACTCAGGATTTATGAGATGACAGCTAGAACAGTGACAGCCCACACCCTGGAATTGTCCAGAAGGCCGTCACCTCGGCATTTAGCTCTTTGGGCAAACCTCCTGCCCGGTCGCCCTGAACATCCCTCCACCCCGCATCCTGGCAGTTCCCTGGGGCTCTGGCACGGAGCAGGTCCTCAGAGACTGAGCACTGGTCATTTATCAGCCTGACCCCCTTCTCTCGTAGCTGCTCTCCCTCAGTTTAAAAGGAAACACTCACATTCTGCAAGGATTCTCCATTGTGCACACTACACGTATGCATTCTAGTACCTCAGGAGAGAATCTCCAAGGTGGGAAAACAACAGCTTTGCAATTTTGCTTTTACTTCTAGGACCGCTCTATTCTTCAGCTCACATTGTGGGGATGTGTAAAGGAGCAAGAGAGAAGGAAGAAACTTGTCTGAGGCAGTAGAGCTTTGGTTTCTTCAACAACATCCTAGGTGCTCCCTAACCAATGGTGAACAGGAGGTTAAAGAAGGGGAGAATGATAAGTAGATTCAAAAAGCCATTTCAGCACATGGAAACTGAGTTGATAAATAAAACAAAGCAGTAGGTAGGCTGGAGCCATTCAAATTCAGTGAGAAGCCCCCTCCCCAACTCCCAACACTGACCTTATCATTTGTTCTCAAATTCCTAGCTAGCTAGTGTTGATATTTCTGCCCCTGAGCTACATTCTAGCCTTCTCTTTTATTTTCTTTTTTTAAGCTTTATTTACTTATGCATACAGAACTGGGGTATAGGCCAGAGGTGCAGGGGTGGTGAGAGGCTTCACCAGAGACAGTGGGGAGCAGAACAGGCAGATTGATGAAGTACACTGCTGAGGGGAGCAGCGGGCGGGTCAGGAGAGGTCTGCCATGCCATGTGGGTCAGCTCCAGAGCTGGGGATCGAACTCACACTGAAGTGGCTGCTAGCTTCACAGTGCTGCCCTTCACCCACTGTGCCACCAGGGAGGGCCCATGTTTCTGTCCTTCTGTGTATTTAGAGGAATGCTTTGGCCGGCAAAGTGGCATCTCCAACTTGAGTTGGGCACATGCTCTAACTGAAAGCTGGGAGAGGGACAAGCCAGCCCAGGCCAACTGCTGGTCTGTGAAGCTACTAATTGCTCTGCTAAACCAATGATTAAATTCCACTTGGATGGAAAACCTGGTTCCCTTAATTGGAATGCTCCACTGAAAACCCCACACCTCGTTCTGCATTCATTTCAATTAATGAGACTCTGGTTCCTATGCTCCTGTCTCTCCTAACTAACTTTTAAAGTGACTCAGTACATGAAAGAGTCACTGGATTGTGGGGACTTGGAATTCCCTCAGCCTGCACCACTCCATAACCAAGAAAAAGCAATTTATTACATTTACAAACTCCCCTGATTCATTCAACAAATGAACATTGCCCATCGGATAATACCCCAAACATACCAACTATTCTAATGTGCTGACTTCTTGGTCTACCACCACAACTGAAACCAAAATGAGAAGAGGAAGAGAAAAAGAAACAGTATTGGATTGGGACCTCCCTGGTGGCGCAGCGGGTTAAAGCACAGCACCGAGAATCTGAAGCCGCTTCCGCATGAGTTCGATCCCCACCTGCCCTGGAGGTGACCACAGGGCGTGGCAGACCTCTCCTGACCCGCCCGCTGCTCCCCTCAGCAGTGTACTTGGTCGATCTGCCTGTTCTGCTCCCCACTCTGTCTCTGGTGAAGCCTCTCACCACCCCTGAGCCTCTGGCCTGTACTCCAGTTCTGTATGCACAAATAAATAAATCTTAAAAAAAACAGAAACAGTATTCCCGTGAAAGTGACAGTGGGCCTTTCTCCCACTGGGCCCCCTGGGAAGAGACTGACATGGGGCTGTGCCGCCAGGACCTCTGGGGAAGGACTCCTGTGACAAGCAGGAAGGGCAGGAGCAGCCTGAGGAGAAGCTGAACCACAGGGGGACTGCACATGAGGCCTGAGCCAGTACCTCCAGGAGCGCTGAGGCTGGCCTGGTCTTTGGCGTGTCCACCCTGAGGCAAGGCTCTGGGTTTGTAGAGTTTAGTGTACCTCCACAGCTGCTTGTTGGCTGTGAGCTGCCTGTACCTGCTGCCCTCCCCTCCCAGGGGCTTGCAGTCCAGTTACCTATTACTGCTGGACAAACTTGTCTGTAGCTTGAAACAACAAACCAGTTGTATCGTACATTGCACAGGCCAGGAATTCAGACGGGGCCAGCTGTTGCATCTGCTGACCTACCTCTCATTGACCAGGGCTGCTTGGTGGAGTTGAGGTGCATGGGCTGGTCTGGAATGTCCACGACAGCTTCACTTACATGCTTGGCCCTGTGGCAGGTGTGACAGGGAAGTTGGACTCTTCAGGGATTGTGATTGAGCAGCATGGTGGACTTAGTGCAGTTGGGTGCTTTGCACAGATCAGGACAGCCAGAGTCTGTCTTTCAAACGACAGTTTTTTGTCTCTTAGGTCTTGGACTCAGAAGCTGACAGGATTTTATTGACCTTCTGCTGCCTCCCATTGATTAAAGCAGTCACAGAGCCTGCCCAGAATTCAAGGTGGGTGGATGTGTACGATTCAACTCTACCTCTCAGTGGGCGGAATACACAGAATTGCTGCCACGTTTAGCTCAATGACAGGTTGTTACCTTGAGTGAGGCAATTTCCTGCAGCACTCAAGAATCTCCAGGGAGGGACTCAGCTGTAAGCTACCAGTAACTACGTTTCCCAAACCTGGAGGTCTCCTGTGCTAGTTCTAATGACAAACCAGAGTCCTCTGCAGAGGCAGTGAGATGGTTCATTCCTCAGAAACAGTCCCTACAACAGTGAACACTGGGTTATGTCTTGGAGTGGAGAAAGCTTGCGGAAAGATCGGTCTAAGCAACTTCATAGATCATTCCACAAGGGGGCTTCAACCTCTAGGATGAATTGCAGGTGGCTACACAGAAATTTTAAAAGTGCAACAGTAATGTTAGAGGAACAGGAAGGAGGAAGCGCTGAGTTCTTGAATGATGTCCTGAGCGAAGGCCACTCCCTGACATTACAATTCCCAGCATGCCATGGACCTGACTTCCTGAGTGGGGTGTCCCCGAGAAACAGGGGTGGAGTCAAGCACCTTGGTATATACCTGAAGTCATGCAGGCTCAGTTTGCTTGTTCTGCGGCCCAACTTGCACCCTGGTACTGCTAGGAAGGGAGTTGGAGGGAGACACATGGATCAAAGGCATGTGGGAAGGCCATCCTTGGCAGTCAATGACAGACATTTTCTTGATTGGTATTTCTTTTAAAGATTTATGCATACAAGAAATGGGGTGCCAGTTCTTGAGTGAGGCCAGAGGTGCAGGAGGTAAGAGGATTCACCAGAGATACAGTGGGGAGCATAGGTAGATTGAAATCCACTGCTGATGGGAGCAGCGGGGGAGACAGGAGGGGTCTGCTGCACTATGTGGGTCACCTCCTTGGCCAGGATTCGAACTCATGCTGCAGTGACTGGTCATAGCTTGACAGTGCTGTGTCTTTAACCCCTGTACCAGCAGGGAGGCCCTTACTTGGTATCTCCTCTTGTGCCAGTTTTCTGGGACCCAGCCCAGCTGTTTTCTTGCTATTCTCTATCAGAAGGTGCCTTTGCCTTGTGGCAAGATTTTTTGGGCCTCAGTGGCCCTGCTTTATGCCAGTTCACCTGGACTGGGCATTTGCCCATAAAGGAGGCTCTTTGATTGCTTTGACTTGGGGGATTTTATTGAGAAATATTCATTGGGATTATCCTGGTTTCCTTCTGTGTGCACAATAAATCTATTAGAGATCTTTCTTACTACTAAGAGTCTGCTTCCTTTGTCTTTATGGAGAAGATAACAGAATCCCTTTGGAGCGTGCACCCCTAAGTTGGGGGTTCCTGGGTACCCCTTGGCTGCATGCTAACAGTAACACTGGACAATACCTTTCAAGGCTATGGACTTGGTAGTGGGCGGGTGTATGTGGAATAAGTCTCAATGGCACTTGTATAAAATCGTCTTGGATCCGCAACATTCATGGGCTGAAAGAAAGAGGATGGATTTGGGATGTCTATGTCTTTGGAAAAGTTTATTTCAGCTTTTGAAATAATGGGATATTAGAGCTTTGAGAGATAGAGGTGAACGATCAGCCTCCTTTGCAGATTGTAGAGGAGAAAATGTGACCTTATTGGGATACAAAGAAAACCTCCCTTGCCCTTCTGGGTTCTTCAAGGCTGGCAAATAACAAACCAGCATCAAACAGATTGGTGAGCGAAAAAGGGGAAAGAAAGAACAATAACCTATGTGTACCTCTGGCACACATGGGAGAGAACCAGCATGGCTCAGTGACTTGCCCACTTGACCTTAGACACCATTTAGCTTTGCTACGACTAGAGAGACTGAGGTACGCAAGGGGAAGGCCAGTTAGGGAAACCAAGCTGTGCAATTTAAGTTCCATCTTTCCCCCCCAGAAACGAGTTAAAGAGGTAGGGTCTTCCCAGAAAGATCCTTACAGAGAAAAGTTTACAAATAAATGCCAAAAGCAACTTGCACCTAGTTCCAGAGTCTTCTCCCATGAAACAAGTATTGTCCCAAAAGACCTGCTGCTGAGTGGAAAAGGGCTGCTCTCTTCCTGTCCAGAGAGGGAAGCAAGTTGTCTAAGCCCAGACTGCTAGATAATGCAGAAGCAGAAACAGAATCAGAATCCAGTTCTCTTGTTTCACGTCGGGTTTCAAATAGGAGCCTCTTGGCTACAGGTGGCCTCCCAGGTTCCTCAGAAACTTGGGCCACCATTGGTCCAAGATACAGAATTTCTGACCTAGAACTTGCTAGATGGCACTGAGCATTGATAAGATTATTGCTATTAAAACAATGGAAGTGATCCCTCTGGAAACAAAAATTGTTTCATTTCTTTCTTTTTTAATGGCTGCATATCCAAGTAGCCAAAACCATCAGGATTTCTCATGCTGTACATTCAGTCCAGTGCAACAGTCAATGGTTCTCTTCATGCTCTTTTTCTCTCTATGGTTGCAAGAGCGAGACCGGGAGTCCCTGCCCTCAGAGAACTTACCATGTAGCTCTAGAGTTACATGAAGACAGCTTGGGAAAAGCCCCCAAAAGTTAGTTTCAGCTACTCCACGGTGCCTTTCAGCTGCATGCAGGTAATAGAAACTACTAGATTTTGGACTTTGGGAGGGTGATGACTAAGCCTCTACCTTTTAAAGGAAGATGATAGGAGTTTTTTCAGTGGTCCAGATGAACACAAAGAACCTGAAACTCTAGTGCCAGGCAGGAGGGGCAGCTTTATTAGGATCTCAGAGCTGAATGGGAAGAGTCCCAGCTGTAGTTTTAGTGTAATCACAGCAGGATGCACAGAGTTGACTCACTTTTCTGCTGACTCATTTATAAACACAATTGCAGATGGTGGGGCCAGGTTGCCTCTCCACGTCGCCTGAATAAGTCAGGGGTCTCCACTGTCAAGCAGGTGCCCAATAAATGGTCTCAGCTTTCAATGGCCAGTGGGCAAAAAAGGGCCACATTTGTCTCTGTTGCTTCATAAACAGCCAAAGCATCCATCTCCCATCATCCCGCTTTCGCTATTCTCTGCTCACAATAGTCATTCCTGGCCACCAAAGCTGTGCCCAAGATAGCTAGTGATTATAATTTAATGCACCTTTATTGAAATCTTCAGGGAAATTAAATCTGGGAGCTCCCTGGGGGCAGGGGATCTGACAGGGCTGGGCCCAGCAGAGACAGCAGCTCTGAGGGTTAGTTGCCAGCACGTCCTCTGTGCCAGGGCCGACCTCGCTCAGTTCGGGAGACCAACTCACTCGCTTGCAAACTGAGCCAACTGTGGTGGTGTTGGAACTCGGGGAGTCTGGCTGGAGTTCCCTCTCAATCTGAAGTGTATAGTATTGCTCCTGAACTCCAAGTGAACCCCAGGATTGCCTGTCAGTGTGGTCCAGCACCCAACATTAGCACTGACTGGGTGCGCACACTTGTCTTTTGGTTTCCACGACAATGATCAGAGCTTTTCAGGCCACCTTGGAAAACATGAAGAATTCTATTTAAGATGAATTTTCTCTACCACACTCTACTTTTCCCTCTCTGCCCTCCCAAGAAACTTGAGGGCAGATCCAAATGATCTGATAATGAAAACCAAAATCATTGAAATGCAGGAGAAAAAGACTCATGTAGTCACTGAAATAAAAGCTCCTGACAACAGCCACCCACCAGATAGACAGCAAGAACCTCCAGCCTGCCCGGTCCATTACAGGAGCCACTAGCCACACGTGGCTATTTAAATGTAAATGAACTTAAACTGGACGTGAAATTCCCTTCTTTCAGTCACATTAGCCAGTCCAACTATCCCCTGGTCTGTTAGCCCCCACACCAGAAAGGCAAACCTCAGAGCACATATAGAAGTAAAACCAGTACAGTAAGGGATGATGAGCATTGAGTGTGTATTTCGTTTGTTTTTTGTATAAAAGCTCATGATATGTTTATATAACTTAATTTTTACATAATGATGTAAATAGTTCTTAATTAGCAGCTCGCCACATTTTAAAAAAAGATTTATTTATGCACACAAAAACTGAGGTGTAGGCCGGGGCGGGGGGGTGATGAGAGGATTCGCCAGAGACAGAGTGGGGAGCAGAACAGGCAGATGGACTGAAGTCCACTGCTGAGGGGAGCAGCGGGCGGGTCAGGAGAGGTCTGCTGTGCCATATGGGTCAGCTCCCGGGCCGGGGATCGAACCCATGCTGCAATAGCTGCAGATAGCTTCATAGTGCTTTGTTTTAACCCCTTGTGCCACCAAAAAGGGCCCAGGTCACCAAATTTCTGATAAGGAGATAATGCAGTCCCTAGTCAGTATAAACTGCTTCTTACCCCGAAACATTTCCATCATGGTAGATGGTTCATTGAGACAGTGATACCCCAGGGTGCTCCCCAACTAGTGTGCCTGGAAATTATCTAAAATGAGAAAGAGACATCAGCCCCCAGCCCCACATCGGTAGTGAAGAGCCTTTTAAAGAAGGCAAGTGCTCCCTCAGCCCTTCCTCTCCTAGGGCCTAAGCCAAACTCCTCGCCATTTCTCTGCTGAGGGGAATGCATACTTCATGGTCTCAGAGAGTGTCACTGCCTCTCCGAAGCTTTGTGATCTACTGCTCTCCCCATCTGCTGGCACACTCCACAAACTCTTCTGCCTTTTTTCCCTCCCTTCCTCTGACAGTAAACCTTCTTTTTCTTCTAAACTTCATCATCACAGTAGGGCCCGAGGCCCCGTGATTATTTATCCAAGTCACCTTCCAATTCACAAGAGTCCCTGGTGTTTTGCATAGAATTCAGGACAATGCTGCAGGCTGAAACCTCACCAGAAATTTATACACCACCAGAATGTTCGTCTGAGACCCCAGGCATTCTTCCCTGATTGGAGCCAGGGATCCATTTGCTTTCTCCAGATACCAGAGCGTTTCTCCCTGGGTCAGAGAATTCAGAGTTAGTCTGTTTCAGAATTGAATGAGCACACAGAAGGCTCTTTCTTGTTGGCAAGCCCAAGAGAGAAGCTTCTTTTCTTTTCCCAATGAAGAATATGCTCAAGAGAATATTTGCAGCAGGTGAGAAGAGTGATTTTTGTTTTTACTTCGGCCCAAATTAGCAATGATGTTTGGTTCCGAAGACGAGTGTTTTCTGGGAGTGGGACTGGGCAGGTGCCCCCGGGAGACAGCAGACCTGCTCAGGAACTATAGCAAATTTCAAGGAGCTTTTAGAAAAAATGCCAGAATCCTGGAGCCACGTCCAGAAAGTTGATTCCATGCATCTGACCCTGGCATCAGTATTCTCTAAATATTATTTGGAATTGTGGAAAAATACACAGCCATTTTCAAGTGTACATTGAGTGGCCCTGAGTCCACTCATGTTGCTGCGCAGACCTCACCCCCATCGTCTTCAGAGCTCATCTTGCAGCAGTGAGGCTCCCCTGCCACCACGCCCCCCCCGCCACCTCTCTGCCCTGTCCCTGCAAGCAGCAGCCGACTGTAAGCATTTGTCACTCCCAGGTATCTCAGAGTGATGGTGTTTAGTAACCAGATCACAAAATGTCTAAAAAGGAAGTAACTTACTCTCCCAAGTCAGAAAAAACTGGCTCCTGCTCAGCCCTGGAGCATTCCATCATGGTAGGAAATGACGTACTTGTTTCACTGAGCATAATGTTCTCAGGCTTCATTCATGTGGTAGCGTGAGTGCCTTTTTCAAGACTGAATAATATTCCACCGTGTGTATTCATCAAGGTTTTGTTTTTCCATTCATCTGCGACAGTGCTGAGATGGCTTCAGCCTCTCGGCTATTGTGAATGAGGCTGCTGTAAACATTGTTGTGCAGCTATCACTTTGGGGTCCTTTCAGTTTTGGGCAATAGCTATTGTTCTTTTGTTTAAAGTAGGTATTAACATTTTTCTAGTGATGCTAACATCAGTTTAAAGCACTATATGTGATTCAAAGGCATAGGATCACCTCTTTAGATACATGCCAGCACCCCAAGCCCCCACCAAGTCACCCCATAACCGGTTCTCCACCATAACCGGTTGTGCCACCCACGTCACTAACCCCCCTTGCCCCCATGTTCAGTCAGCTCTCTCGGGTTGGTTATTGCTTTGGTTTTGTCTGACCCTTTGCTTTGTTGCTCTATATTCCACATAGATTTGAAAGCATTGGTATCTGTCATTCTCCTTCTGGCTTATTTCGCTGGGCATTATTTCCTCTAGTTCCATCCATGTTGCTTCAAATGACAAGACTTCACTTTTTTTTTTTTTTATAGCTAACTGGCATTCCATTGTGTACACATACCACATTTTTCTAATCCACTTCTTTGTTCTTGGCACTTCAGTTGTCCCCATAACTGGCTGTTGTGAGCAGTGCCGCAGTGAGCAGGAGTGTGCACATCCCTTCAAAAGAGGTTTTCGCACTGGTTGAATAGACACCTTGGAGTGCAATTGCTGAATTATATGGCAGATCTATTTTTCATATTTTGAGAAATGTCCATGCTGCCTTCCTTGGGGGCTGGGTCCGTCTACACTCCCACCGTGTACTTCCTCTCCCAAGAAATGATCATATTGTTTTCTACATTTTCTATTCCTTCCAGTAGGGATCCAACGAGACCCCTCTTCCCACTCACTTGCCATTTGCTGTTTTCTTTGCTAGTAGCCATCCCAGTGTGAGCAAGGTATCTCATTGTGGTCAAAGGTGTCACTATTTTCCAGAAGCCCTGTAGGGAACCGTAATATATAGAGAGGGTGCCCATATCCTCTCTGGACACAGAGGGTAAAGATCTCTGGGCCAACAGGGTGGATTAATTCCATGCTCCAGATAAATTAAAGGAAGGAGACTTGGCTTTGGCCCAGGGTAGTTTATAGAACTTTGGGTAAATCCCAAATACCCAAAAGTAGAT
>NW_004567111.1:8241664-8243479 GCF_000260355.1 Condylura cristata
GGTGATGGGAAACCCACAGGGATTGCAATTGAGATGAAAAAAAAAAAACAAGGTACAAAATGATGTAAAAATAAACTATTATATAAAAAAAAGAACTTTGGGCAAATCACTTGTTCCCCTTATTTGTCCCCTCTTTGTATATACAGAAAACCCTTTGATAACCATTGTAATTGGTACCTGGCATGTAACTGACACAGGAAGGTGAAAGCTTTAGAGAGCTGGAACATCACACCTTCTCTCTCTCTCTGAACATGAGAGATGAGAAACTGAGTCAAAAGAAGATTGAGAGATTTTGCTAGAGGCTTGAACCTCATATGTCAGCATTTACATTGAAATCCAGGTTCTGTCGACACATCTGCTCATACCATTCTTTCCCCTTACCCAGGATTCCATAGAGAGTAAAGCAAAAAGGATTGCCGGGCCTTCTCACATTCATTTCTTCAGAGACAACTAAGAAATCATTTTTTTATTACCACTGCTCAAGATGATGTTTAAACGAAAGCTAAAAACATTAAAGAGAAGTTACCACACTCCTATAATGGACAGTCACTCTTCCATCAGCAGGTAGAAGGTAGGGTACAGTTATCTATCCTGAGAAAGAAGGAGGCATGTCTTTCATTGCTGTTCATGTCAGTGATAGTAACACCATGTTATTTTTCTATTTTGTTTGCTCTTTTTCAAAGCATTCCAGTGGGAATGATACTGTCAGACCCTACTTCCATGTGTAGTAGGCGTGGTGGATAGGATTCACTCCATCCTACTGGATTCTTTCACTCTGGTCTCATATAAAGAGAAAGTTACTCATCCCGTACTCATTCAGTCCCACACAGCTGGAGAACACATCCAAACTCCAAACTCCTAGCATGTAACTGAAAAGAGAGATGAGATCAGTCATCAGGAGCAGGCAGACTCTGCTGTGATGTACTAAACCACATCCATAGCAGTAGCCTGCTTCCCGTCATGGCTGAGTGTTGATGTTCCCTCCCACCCAGCTCATCTGCTGAAATCTTAACCTTCAGGGTGATGGTATTTGAAGGGAAGGCCTTTGGGGGTTCAGGAGTCACAAGGGTGGAAATCTCATGAATGGGATTTGTGCCCATAAAAAGAGCCCCCTAGAGAGCGCTCTTCTCTGCCTGCCATGAAAACAAAGTGTCGAGGCAGCAGTTGCCAAGATACAGAGGGCTCCTGTTGCCCCATCACCATCCGGGCACCCTAGTCTTGCAGCTCCAGCTTCTAGAACTGTGAGACATAAACTTTGTTATTTGTAAGCCCCTACAACTCCCCCTTATCAAAAGGATATTACGGGAGTATCCTAAACTAGTCTGTGCCCTCAAATTTGATAATAAAATACATAAATAAATAGAATCCCCTTCCTCAAGTGAAGATCTGCTTTCTGTCCTTATAGATTACTTTGTATTTTCTAGAATATTATATAGATTGAATCACATGAGTATGTACTCTTTTTATCTGGAAACTTCTATCGGCATAATTATTTTGAGATGCATCCTTGTTGTATTTGTTCTCAACAGCATGCTGCATGCTAGGGTATTCCATGACTTGTTCATTCATTCACCTGTTAACTACGATTATCTCCAGTCTTTAATTATTACACCTAAAACTGTTATAAACATTGTGTACAGGATCTTCTAAGGACATACGGTTTTATTTCTCTTAGATAGTGCTCAGGAATAGCATGGCTGTTTGGCATGATAAATTCATGTTTAACTTTTTTTTTAAGATTTATTTATTTATGCATACAAGAACTGGGGTACAGGCCAGAGGGGGAGGGGGTGAGGATTCATCAGGGACAGGGTG
>NW_004567111.1:8244674-8246297 GCF_000260355.1 Condylura cristata
TGAATCAGCAATTATATCTATAATCCACAGAAAATAATTTATACAGCGTAAAGATCCAGAGATATTCTCACCCTTCATTCCCATACTACTGATTGAAAGAGTTGTTTACTAACCTGGCCCAGATATCTTACATATTCATGAGGAAAAACTTTTCTAGAAGCAAATGATTTTCTTTGATAATGGCTCATTGTTGTATGATGTGTTTACCAGTTACTTGTAACAAGTTGCACACGACACTATTTTATCACTGGATCTGGTATTCAGCACAACACACCATCTGGAAGATTCCCTGTAATGTAGAAAACACAAATCATCATCATAGTTCAGTGTTAGTTGGAATTTACCAGCCTGCCAGGGTGTCTCTGCCAATGACTGGAAACTATTCACTCTAACCCTCACCTACCAGGTATAAGCTTATCTGGGGGGGGGGGGGTCACACTACTTGATTATTATTAATTATTCCCATTATTTTTTTAAACCAGAACTAGAATTCATATCTACTGTTGTCCAAGTCAAAGACTTTCCATGACATCTTCTGTGTCCGACTCAATTGAATCCAATTTTATGTGTTTTCTTTCAACATAGGACATTTTGGCTTTACTTTTCTGCCTCAATTGAATCCAATTTTGTATGTTTTTTTTCAACATAGGACATTTTGGCTTTACTTAACTAGAAATGGAGTTTCCTACAATGCTACTATCCAAAAACAGAAGGACTTTATACTTTAAAGTTCATAGGGCACTCTATGCTTAAACATCTAGGGAACTTCATGTCCCCCAATGTCGTGGAAGCTCAGCACCAAGCAAATATATCTTCTAGAGTATTCCTTACCAAGATTTTAAGAAAATTCATCCAAAATTGAATTATATTTCTCAGCTAATCATCAATTATGTTGATTTTATAATCCAATATGCAGTCCAATTTCATATCAAAGATCTGCGGATCTGTTTGAAAAAGGCCAAATTTTAAGTATTTTGTGCTTAGTGAGTCATGAGGCCTGTCATCACAACTCAACCTAGTAGCACAAAAGCTGCCGTAGTCAACATGCTGTAAAAAAGACAACACAGCTGTGTTTCAATAAAACTTTATTTACAGAAGCAAATGAAGAGCCAGCTTGAATCTGCAGATGAAAGTCTGTCGACTCCTGGTTAAACAAAAACTAACCATAACAACTGAAAGTAGACACAAGATGCTCCTCAAAGCCATGGGTGGGAAAGGCTTTAGCTGATCATGTCTAATTTTATCTGTGGACACACTGACTTTTGATCAGGCTCTGGTACAGCCTAATTTATGTCTCTCAGAGTCTGGAAGAAAGATGCTCTTGCATTTGTACCTTTCCTCTTCCCCCTTGCTCAGAGCATCGGAATCCCCTGCAACAACTGTCCATTTTCCATGAGGTATAGTGGAAACATTTGGGTATCTGGTCTCAGTTTGAAGTCTGGCACAGAAACATATGAAATACCATTAGCTGAACAAATTGATCTCTCTGAGCCTGGTTTCTCTTCTTAAAAATGTTTGCAAAAATCTTTCTTGAGGGATTATGGTTAGAATTAGGAGTAAAATATGCAAAAATGCTAAACACATTGTAGGGACAATGGTAGGAAGTCAGTTTCACAAAGTTCA
>NW_004567111.1:8246652-8270696 GCF_000260355.1 Condylura cristata
TGGACATTCCTTAAGTATTTGTGCTCTTGAATTACATTGTTACTGAAAGCAGCCGGGAAAAATTTCCCAAAGTGAAAAGCAAATTAAAAGAAAGACTGTCAAAAAGTCAAAATCCATTCACACTCATGTTGGACCAAGCAGGTAGCAGCAGTTGGCAAGATTTTCTCTGAGAATCAAAAACAGAACATCTAAATCCTTGGCAATTTGTAGCTCCCATTCAAGCTGAATCACCCCGAATTTTGTAAGTAAACTGGCACAGCTGCCAGTTGGTGCAGGCGCTGGTCACAGAACACAGAGCGAGGTGGATGGAACCAGGACAGATGCTTTGCCATAAGCTTTTCACAATTAAGAACGGAAGTCACTCATGGGTATAAAAGGCAGCAAGCAAAATGTTTTCTTTTGAAATTTTTGTTTCTAACTTTTCAATTAAAAAAAAATGTAAAATGTCAGACTGGGCAAGTTTTCTGGCGAATAGGAAAAGTGACTAATTAGAAAAATGTTTCATCAAAGGGTCACAAATTCCTAGCTCATACCCAGAATGAGATGTCTTTTTGTCTTCTTTATATTAAAAGTTAATTTGCTTTTACTTACTTTTTTTTAGATGTTCGCCCCAAACTCTGTCAACTTCACCTCGGGCTGAATTTTTTTTTTTTTAAGGGGATGCTTGGATTCTCTTGGATTCCTTCATGTTTAAAACATTTGCTCAGGGTTCCACCCCTGTGTTTCCTTCCTGGATGTTTTGAGTCAGCGTTCCTCCAACTGGGGTCTCTGCTTGGACTGTGTTCTTGGGAGTATCGACGACTCTAGAATAATAGCATAGCTTGCTATTTTTGCTTTGTTGATAACCAACTGTACTATAAAACTAACATAGCTCAAAAAGAGAAAAGTGGTGGAAGACATGCTTGCATAGTTTGTGGCAGGGATTATAGGACAAACTGGAGAAGAGCCAGCCAGGTTGTGCCCATAAGTCTCTCTCCATCTTCCAAATTTGTTATGGCACTTTGAGTTTTCGTGTCACTAATTGGGATTTCATTACTTTCGATTATACTTGATTAACAGCAAGACCATTAGTGTTCAGAAGTTAAACCTCATTCTATGAATATCTATTCCAAAGTAACATTAATAATCAAAATCATATGTCTATCTTTGATGATAGAATTTTCCTTTTCAAACTTCTACACAGTTAAGCTTAATACTATCTAAAATGCCTCCCCAACAAGAATGGATGTATTTTTGTTGAAATCTTTAACAGGTAAGAAAATATGGTTGCCTCTGGTTACTTGTAAACAGAAGGAGCTACTTACTGGATGATTTGGGTCAACCTGATGAGGTGGTCACTTGGCTGGGGCCCCTGGGTCCAAAGTGAAAGTTACTCTTCTCAGCTGGTTCCAGTTGTCTTCTGGCTCCAATTCCTGTGTCCCTGGCCCCTGTAACTAACTTCATTATCACTGATTTCTGAGCTTTCAATGTTTTTTTTTGGACTGAGGTTCTTTTTTCAAAGGAACAATCAAGATTCCCTTACTCGAAAGATAATTATACTTTTAATGGAGAAAATATCTAATCACATAGATGCCATAATTCAGTGGTGCTATTAAATGAATTTTAGAATCTTAATTATAATCACATTTATGTTTTTAATCGCCCACATTGGCAGGAATACTGCTGATTCAGTCTTTGAAGAAGGCTTGGGCTGACAACGGATAGAAAGACCCCTTGAAATAATTCAAGTCCATCAAGGGTCTGAGGTCCATCGTTTGGAAACATTGTTGATGTTACTGCTTCCAGTTTCAGCATAGAAAATGAGTCCTCACTAAAGCAGGCCACGTCCCCAGTGCTGTGAGCCACTGTTAGCAATTCAGTCAGGCAGCCCTAATACCAGAAGTAAACAATTAACAGTTGAAATGATTTATCATTTTGTTATCTGATTTGTGTTCATATGTGTGCAAATACATAGGAGCAAACATATGCATAAGATACATTCACATGTCATTTGCATAGATTTTAATAAGTTATATGTTACAGGATTTACACATTTAAAATTTGGAAGTTTATATATATGTCGCATACCTATTTATAGAGAGGACTTCAGGAAGCAGAAAGCAAATCATTCATTTGGAAAACTTCCTCTTCCCAATGTCGCACGCCTGCAATGCACAACAAACAAAACTCATAGCGGTGACATGATTTCCTTAAAAAACTTCTTGTGCTAGAAACTGGGCAGCCAACTTAAGTGGCTGAATTCCAGTGCCTTGACTGCTGCCGACTGAAAGAGTAAAAATGTTATCACCTGTTTAAGCACCGCTGACTGATGTATATTCAAAAGCAAATCTGAACAGTTACACCCACTTTTCAAGCATCAGGGGAACCAGATGAGGCCAGTGTCTCAAAGACAGGGTGTCAATGGTTAATTTCTCTTTTCTTTTATGGGAGGAGAGGGAAAGGAGAATTGCATTAAATTGTAATGTTTGTCAATGGACTGTGATTAAAAAAAAAAAAAAAAGGAGAGGAAAAAAGAAGAAAGGGAAAACTTGCCAGCCTCTCCCGCCTGGCCTGCTCAGGTAGGCGGCTATCTGAATACATTGGTAATGCAAGGGCTGATTAGTCTGGAAGGCTGCCTACAGGTTAGCGGGCCTCATTTCAAATCTCTGACAGCAATATGTGTCGTTTCATGCTTCATCCTCATTCCCCATGTTCAACACAAACCGGGGTCACTCTATATATGGAAATCACTGTCTTCAGGGCAAAAAAATTAAAAAAGGTGAGATTGCCGCTTTAACCTCACTGGCCTCAGAAAATATGTTTTAGTCTGATACATTATACTAGTAGGAATTATTTATCAAGAAGATACAAGCTTGATATTTCAGAAATAATGAGATGTTCTGGTTTTGCAGCTGAAATTTTATGGTCCACAGAGCATCAGCTATGAATCCAGGGGAATGAAGTAAACTCGCAATGAATGATATACACCAGGCAGCCAAAGCAAAGTGGCTGTGCGCAGGGTAATATGAGAGTTATAACATAGTGCAAAGCTTTCTATGCTAAAGTTCCTTTGTTGGTAAGAGAGGAAATATATTTTGAGGAGTGTTGAAAAAAGGTCCTCACATAAAAATCTTTCAGACTTTCCTTCCTGATATTTGATTTGGCAAATGCCCTATGAGATAGGAAGCTGTAATAAACATTACAGTCTATGGCTTACATGAAATATTAAAAATTATACTGCAAAATAATCTGAAGAGCTTCTGACCCATCTCCATGGAGCTGAAGGAGGACTGTAACAGAACAAGTCGCTGTGACGGCAATGAGAAAATGAACAAACACGATAGAACCTTTTGGAAATGTCGCTTTTGCTTCTGTATTTTTTGGCCTGATAGCCCTAGTGAAAAGAGGTCATTTGTCACACTATATTTCTGGGACTCTAAAAGAACCCCATCCCCCAGAAAGTAACAGGAAAACTCTAACATCAAAAAGACAATCGGGACCCTCCCTGGTGGTGCAACGGGTGAAAGTGCAGCTCTATGAAGCCTGCCACAGCTGCTTCAGCATGAGTTCGATTCCCACTAGGGAGCTCACCCTGTGGAGTGCCAGACTTCTCCTACTTCTCGTAATGCTCTCCGCAGCAGTGTACTTCATCAATCTGCTTGTTCTGAGTCCACTTTGTCTCTGGTGAAATCTCTCACCACCACCCCTACCCCAGACCTCTGGTCTGTACCACAGTTTCTGTACACAAAAATAAATCTTTGGGAAAAAAAAAAAAGACAATAGGCCAGCTGTCTCTGGAGCATGGAGTTCTGAGGGTACCCTTCCTTACCCCACCTCCAAATTCCGCTCTTTCATGGTTCCAGAGTCACTTCTCAAAGACTTTGAGACCTCTCAGACAGCAGCATGCAAAGTCAGGACTTGCTATACCCCAAGATCTGGCAATCAAATTCAGCCACTGGTGATTCCCGTCCCCTTGGGACATGTAGCCCACAAGTCTAATCGTGAGGATTCTTCCTTCATGCACACAACTTTGCAACTTTGCATGCTTCCCAGCGCCTAATCTTACAGAATAAACACCAGTCATTTAAAAGCCTTTGCAAACATAATTACCCTAAGTAACAGGTTTTCAATCAGACTCGCACAGGCCTATGTATTTTCATTGTCAGTCAAGGTCACTGAAAAGCATTTGTTAAATACTTTGCAGGGCAAGAGGGGCTGTTAGCCTGTGGACCAGAGGAATCTCTGTCCACCTCATTTTCTTACCTGTACCATGGAGATAGCAACACTTTGCAAAGTTGCAGAGAACGAAGTAAGTTAATCCAGCCAGAGCCCTCAGGACAGCGTCTGGCACATTCCCTGCAATAGGGTAGGAAGTCTTCATTGTGGCAGAGATGGCTCGTTGACCCAAATGACTCTTCATCCTTTTACGTAAACTCCCTGATTGTCCACTGGACATGCGCCATCACCCTTGTCAGATAGATGGTTTATAGCAGGTAACGTGGACCTCTGGGAAGTGATTTCAGTGTGCCTTCTCCCTGCGATTGGTTGGGAACGTGGCCGTAATGGCTGCATCTCGAACAGTCATTTGGCCCATCAGAGGGAAGCTATGGGCTGAGTAAGGCGGCCCATAAAAATAAATCTGGCACTTTGACTACTTATTGAACATGTTTTTCTGGCCTGGGTTTCCCATTTCTGGGGGTCTTTCATACTGGAGAAATAAAGTCCTCTTTTGCTTACATCACTGTTATTTTAGGTTTAAATTACATACAGCAAAAAAAAAAAAAAAAACCTGTTTGAAATTAAATGTCCTCTGAAATCGTTTTGCGTGAAAAAGGAGCTTGTTGGAAAGGGCATTGAAGTAGCAGATCTTTCCAAAAGATAAGGCGTGGCTGAGACAGACATTTATGTATTTATATACTGTCAGGTAAATGAAACTGTCAGGCTTTTTTATGCAGCCAGCCTCGTAGGCTCTCACCTGCGGGCTTGACCGCAAAGGCACTTGGGAGCGTGGGGGCTGGGCACGTGCCTGATGGTGGGCACCCGGCCTGTGGTGTGGGCTGCCTGCGTGGGCGTGCCTGGGCTGGAGGCTGAGGCGACGCTCAGAAACAGAAAGCTTGCGTGGCTGTGAGAGAAGAGACTGTAAGAGAATGCCAGTTGCCCAAGAGCCCAAGAACAAGAGTAAAGATTTGCCTGGGGCTGAGAGTGCTTTCAGGCTCCTGACCCTCCCTGGCCTCCCTGCCCTGCCAGCCCTGCAAACTGGTGTAGGAAGAGCATTAAAGCCTGAAAAAGCTATTGAGTGCTCCAGGACTCCGAATTGAGAGAAAAGCTGCCCTATGCCTTGCTAATATATAAAATATATTTAACATACCAGGCATTTGTTAGTGAAGAACAGACCCTGGGTTTCATTTTAACCTTCACTCCCTTTATTTTTTTTTAAAGATGTATTTATTTATGCATACAGAACTGGGGTACAGGCCAGAGATGCAGGGGCGGTGAGAGGATTCACCAGAGACAGAGTGGGGAGCAGAACAGGCCCACTGACAAAGTGCACTGCTGAGGGGAGAAGCGGGGAGACAGGAGAGGTCTGTGAGCCATGGGCGTCACCCAGAGATGGAACTCGTGCTGAAGTGGCCAAGGGTAAGTATGTTAATTAATTTACAGTGGTAAGTAAATAAAAGTAAAATTTAGTGATAATAAAATCTGGAGATGAGGGGTATAAGTGAAGCCAAATCTCCTTGAGAAGCAAAAACGTGGAGGTGATTATTTAGAGATATAGAGGTAGCTCTGGAATCACTAAAAATAGGGATAATTGAAAATGGTTATCTCAAGGGAGCATGTTGGGGTTGCTGGGTTGGACAAGGAGCTATTCTTTCCATTATTTCAGTATTCGTTCTACTGTGTGTGTGTGTGTGTGTGTTTAAAGAGGTGGTATGCACAGATTACTTTTATTTTAATTAAAATTCCACCAAGGAATTTGCCACAGGAATTGAATCAGATTATCAAGTCAGTTTAAGGGCACTTAAAGCAATAGATTATTAGCTGTAAAAATATTTTCATTTATTGAGAGTGTTTCCCCAAGGGATAGTGATTATTATATTAAGGAAATGAACTTCTTCATGCATAATATATTTCAAAAGTAATATTATGGCTTTGTTTTTAAAAAATATAGTTCTCATGGCTAGAGAAAGTCAAATCACTTTGGAGAGTTTTCAAAAGGAGACCTCTCTTTTTTCATTTATTTACTTGTGCATATAAGAACTGTGGTACAGACCAGGGGAGCAGTGGGTGAGAGGATTCACCAGATAGAGAGTGGGGAGCCGAACAACCACATCTACTGAAATACACTGCTGAGGGGAGCAGCAGGAAAGACAGGAGAAGTCTGAGGTGCTGTGTGGGTCTAACTCTGGCCGGGGATCTAACTCTTCCTATAGTGGCTGCTGATAGTGCTGAGACATAACCCCTTGTACCACCAGGGAGGCCCAGAAGCCTTGTCTTGTGTAGAGCAAACCTGTTGGCCAAATGAATGGGATTCTTTTTTTTTTTTTTTGAAGTGGATTTTTTTTACTAAGTGTATGAAGTTGATATGTGTCTCTCTCTCTCTCCTGTTCTCTCAGGGACTTCATGGACCCAGTCACACCTTCTCAGTACATCTCTGCTTTGTTCTTTCCGTTATCTTGGCCCTCGGTCACCTATTTTCAGCCTGTCACTTCTGCCTTGACCCCAAATCTACCTCATGGACCTTGAATTCAATTCCTAAAGCTAACTAACTTCTCAGGTTCTGAATTTCCTCATTCCTAAATTCCAGCAAAAGAACAGAGGGAAGTTTTCTGTTCTTTTCCATGTAGTCATTTTAGCTGGAAGTCACCAGCAGATCTGTGGGCAGGCCAAACTTGCATGATATGTGTCCCATCTGAAATGGCCTTGTAGGGCCAGGGAGTAGCTGATTCAGCAGAGCAAGGAGTGCAGGGAGACACCCAACCACAGCTCATAGCTCTGAAGCATGAAAATGGCCAAACACAACCCCAGTGATCTGTTCAGTCAAGGAGGACACAAGAGCAGGTACAGGCCAAGTGACATCAGCTGGATTTCTAACTTCTGGGGACTCTGTTTTCACTTCAGTCTGGAAATAATTCAAAGGTCATCAGCCCAATTTTAAGGTCATCAGCCCAATGTGTGAGTTAAAAGTTTCCAAATATTCCTTTCCCTCAAAGTGAGAATGAAATGCTCATTTACCTAGCATTATTTCATAGCAATTCTGCAGCCTTCTTCACCTGCTCAGATTTCAGGGCTCAGCTTACAGACTCTTTGTAGTGTATCTCACTCTACCATCTACATGTACCTGTTACTATGTTGTTTCTGTGTTTACTCTGCCTAGCAGTAGAAGTTAAGCCTCTTGTGGTGGTTCATTACCAGGACTCTAGTGAGCGGTTTGTGGATGGAGAAATGAATGTCTTGTTCTGTTTAGATCTGTGTGGTATGTATCAAATACTCAGTGCATTGGCTCATTTAAAAAGAAAGTATTAGGAGAAAACAATAGAAAGAAAAATTAACAAAAGCAAAGTGAGAACAGAAAAATGTTAAATTATCAACTAGTGAAGTTGCACAAAAGGCATTTTCACATTCCCTCTATACTCTGTTCTCTCCTTCATGTTCTCATCTTCCTTCTTCCATCTTTCTTACCTAATTCCAAAAAAAAAAAAAAGGATTTGGTGTGGTACACAATAAAGTCTGAAGTAGAAATAGCATAGAGTAAGACCACTGTACCACAATCAGGAAAATGTATCCATTTGTTCTACAAATATTTATTCATCTCCCATGTGGCAAGCAATGTGGCTTCACAGGCAGTGTGACCCAGGTCATACAGAGGTTACATTCTAGTGGAAAAAATGGCTTCATCTATTGGGCAGTAATTTTGGTTGACGTTTCAAAATACAAAGACAAAAGGAAGACACATGAGGATGAGTTATACCCATTTTTGAAGAAGACTCTACATTCCTGCCCCATGTGTACATCAAGGTTAAACAAGAGGTCGCATATGCCATGAGAACACAGATAAATGTCAGTTACCCCATGGAAGACATGAAATGGTGTTTCAGCCGTGATGTTGCTGAAAATATTGACATAGACCTCATAAGGACCCAGCGCCTGGGCACAAGGTCAATCTCCCAGAGCGTGGGAAAGAAGGGAGACCCTAATTGACTGAAATTAGGTTTCTGCCACTCCCATGGAATGGACTTAAAATAGAAATTAAATTAATAGAGAAAATGAATTAAAAGTGTTGCATTCCTCAGTTCGTAGACTGAGTCATCCTGAAACGTGTGGGGGCTCGTCTGGTTTTGCTGCAGGGATTCTTGTGCAGAATGTACTATCTGCTCTATGGACTGATTACAGATGCTGGAACCACAAGCCAAGTCATTTGAGCAAAGGCCCTGTAGTGAAGAGGAACCAGGGAGCAGACAAATGGGAATGCGTTGGAATGCGTTTCCAGAGAGTAGTTTTGAGATTGAATTTACAAGAAAAGAAGGACACCTTAAATTCCCTGGCCAGACAGCATGGGCAGAAATCAAAAAAGGAGAGAACATAAGACCTAAGTCTTGTTAGATTTTGGTGATGACATTAAAGGTTTTGATTGCAAAGATGTTCCCCAGTTAATGAACAACACCCTGACAACAGACTCTATCCTTGTTTGATTGTTGACAGCTTTTAGCCTCGCTCCTTCAACCCTTCTTCTGGGGTAAGTGATAAGAAAATATGGTTGCACTCTCCTTTGATGCAGGAAAGAAGTTCAAATCATACTTGGTGTTGGCCTCACCCCTTACCACCATAAAACCCTAGTTTCCTTTCCCTACTCCCCAGTCCATGGGGTCCAGAAAAAGGAACAGACTTACATATTTACATGAAAATAAAACTCAAACCAATGAATGGCAGATAAAAAGGGGGGAGAGACGGCTAATAAATACTTTTTGTAGGAAACAAAGTAAGATGGGACAAGTAAGTGAAAATATATCAGGCTATGTGATAATAAATATAAAGGAATTAAATTTCTCTGATAACTGAAAGAGAATTTCAGAATGTGTAAAATACCCTAACGTGTTATTTATAAGAAATTTCTTTTAAAATAATACATGAAGGCCCTCCCGGGTGGCGCAGCAGGTTAAAGCACAGCACTAAGAAGCTAAAGCCTTAGTTCCGCATGAGTTCGATCCCCGCCTGCCCCGGAGGTGACCACATGGCGCAGCAGACCTCTCCTGACCGCCCGCTGCTCCCCTCAGCAGTGTACTTCATTGATCTGCCTGTTCTGCTCCCCACTCTGTCTCTGGTGAAGCCTCTCGCCTCCCCTGTGCCTCTGGCTTGTATTCCAGTTCTGTATGTACAAATAAATAAATCTTAAAAAAAAAATACTTGAAGAAGATGGAAGTAAAGTCAGGGAAAAATATATATTAGGCAAATGGGAAAGGAAAAAAAGTAGTAATATACCAAACAAAATTGAATGCAACATGAAAGCATTAACTGTAACCAAAACAGGGCTGTTTCATAGGCCTATTTTATACATACACTCACCTTAAAGAAGGAATGGACTGGACCTTTTTTTCTTCTTTTGCACCCTATTGCATAGCTTCCAAACATATAAAATGAAAATTAAAAAAATGGGTAGAAACACATTTTAAATGGCCGTAGATGATTGTATGGACTACGTTCTCTAATAAACTGTCATGTATGTCATCAATGCCAAGCGTCCGTGCTATTTATAGTTTTCTAGTAGATACAGTTTAAAAAGTAAAATGAAACAAGGAAAATTAGTTTTGGTCGTCTATTCTGTTTAATTGAGTATAACCAAGGTAGCCCTTGAACATGTCATCAAATTTTAAATATTATTAAGATAACTCATTCTACTCTATTTGTACTATGGCTTAGAAATCCACGGTGTATTTTATATCCATAGCACATCTCGGTTTGGACAAACCAAGTTTCAAGAGCTTAATAACAACTGCCATGTGGGACAGGTCAGTTATATAGTTTACCATACACCTGCACCAGAGTGCAGAACCGATGAGATGTGCCTTGGGAAACAGGAAGAGTGACTGGGACTCTTCACGGAGTTTAGGAAGGGATTTAAAATGAGGGTGGGTGGAAAGGAGGTGAGACTAAGCCATTCCGCAGCGAAGGCCTCTGGGAACATTGATAGTGAAGAAAGGAAAAAAAAGTGAATCATCCAGAGCAAAGGAAGCAGAGAGAATCAGGGATCATCTTGGTGCATAATTTGCTGAGCGCAGCACAAAGACTGCATCCTGTCATTATAACTGTGGTTTTTTCTGGGGTGGACACCCCAGTTCAAATTTACCCACAGCCCCTTGATTACCTCCCCCCAGCCCCCCTCAGTGTAAACAGCAAGGCAGGCCTGGATGGTATGTGTAACATGTTGATTAACAATAACTGGCTTAAAAATTTCAGGTTTGTCCTTGACACCACAGCCTTTGATCCAGAAACCAGGGGTTCTCGGGGTAGAGGTGTGTGTGTATGTATGTGTGTGTGTGTGTGTGTGTGTGTGTGTGTGTGTGTGTTGGGGCAGGGGGATGGAGGGAATGTCCATCATCAATCAGTATTTTCAGAATTCTACTCTGCTGCTTTCAAACTATTTCCATCAACCCTCTCATTCATTTTGATTTATTTCTATCCATAAGCAGACTAACGCTTCTCTATGCTTTTATTGTTCTTCGAGAATAGGCCTTCTATTGGAGGGAAATAATGTCTCTAGGACCACCACTTTGCTCAATGCAGATCTTCATTAATCTGCAGCCACAGAAGAGGCTTTTAGCAGTGAGCACTTTGGATGGGAATTGAATTTGATATTGCATTATGGTTGTAGGGGCCTCACAATAGACTGTGTTCTTTTCTGTGTCTGAGCACAATCAGGGAGACCCAATTAAATAATTTGGTGCAATAATGGAGAACAAAAGAGTATGAGGGCTTAAAGTGAGGGCTTCAGCATTTGTATTCTCCCTTTTCTGTATCATGTTAATTAATTTGCCTCAAAACCAAAAGAAAGGACACAATGTAGAACAGTATAGCTCATCTACAACATGTAGACACTTTAAATGCAGATACCATACCAAATAGGCTCTTAAGAAAAGGGCTGTGTGTTCGTTCCTTAGAGCTGCCATAATCGAGTCTGCCAAGCTGGGTGAATTAAAACAACGGAAATTATCCTCCTCCAGTTCTAGAAGCTGGAAGTCCTAAATCAAGATGTCATCAGGGGCAGATCTCGCAGACTCTTCGGTGGATTTTTCCTTGTCTTTTCCAGCTTCTGGGGGGCCATCCATCCTTGGGGTTCCTTGATGCCCAACATGTGGCTCCAGTCCTGTGCCATGCGGTCCTCTCCCTGTGAGTCTCTGTCTCTCTCTTTTTCAAAATCGAGGCATAATGGAAGATTCTATTAGTTTCAGGGGCGCAACCAGCGATTTGATATTTGTGTCTACTGCAAAATGGGCATCACTTGAAGCCCATGACACTGATTACCTGACCGGTGCCAAAATATCCTTTTTCTTGTGATGAGGACTTTCAAGTGCTCTTATAAACTTTGCAGCATACAATATGGTGCTATTAACTATAGTCACTACATGACACCCCAGGACTTACTTATTTTATGGGTGACCTTCTCTCATTTCACCCACACTGCACCCCACTCCTGGTGACTTCCAGTTGGTTCTCTGCATTTCTGAACTGGGTTGGTTAGCTGATGGGTTTTTTGTCTTTTAGCCTTTTTTTTCTTTTCTTCTGTGTCTTCATATCCGTGAGATCCTGTGTCTTTCTCTTATTTACTTGACATTAGGTCCTCAAGGCCCATCCATGTTGTTGCAAAACACATTTCATTCTTTTTTTACACAGGAAGAATACTTCCTAGTGTTTAGGTAGACCGCATTTTCTTCATCCATGCATCCACAGATGGACTCTAGGGTTGTCTCTGCATGCTGGCAATTGTAGCTAGGCTGCAGTGGAAAAGGTGTCCCGCGCGTCTTTTTCGTGAGGGTTTTGTCTTCAGACAAACACCCAGAAGTGGATTGCTCTGTCACATTGTGTTCTATTTCTAACATTCTGAGGCGTCTACCATACTATTTTTCATAATGACTGCACCAATTTACATTCCCTTCAATAACAGACACGGGTTCGACTCTTGTTACTTGTCTTTCTCACCACTGTGAAGTGATAGTTCACTGTGATTTTGATTTGCATTTCCCTGATGATTAGTGGTGTTGAGTCCCTTTCCAAGCCCCCTCCCTCACCTTGGCCGTCTCCTGTCTTCTTTGGCGAAAGGTGTTTTCACATGTTCTGTTTTAATTGGATTGTTATTATTTTGTCCTTGAGGTGTATGGGCTCTTTATCTATTTTGGCTATTAGCCCCTTATCAGAGATATGATTTGAAGTCTCTCCTCCCTTCCCTTGCCTGTTCATTTGGTTGGCAGTTTCCTTTACTGTGATGTTCAGTCCCATAGACTTATTTTTGTTTTTGTTACTTTTGCCAGTTTCCTCCTTTTGTAAGGACATCACTCCTACTGAATTTGGGCCACCCTCTTGGCCTCATTTTAACTTGATTTCATCTGTGATGGCCCTGCTTCCAAGCACAACCGTTAGGCCCTGGGGTAAAGATTTCACCATATTTCGAGTGGGGAGGAAAGACAGAACTCAACCCATAGTAGACTTTCCATGTACTTCCCAGTAAAAAGTCAAGTTGTGACTCACCAGTGCTGAGCAATGCCCAGCGGTCTGGGTAGAAGTGGCAGCCGGTGTGTCCCTGCTACCTGGGCAACCAAAAAGAGAACTCTGGGGTCCCGCAACTGCACCCCACAGTAAATAATGTGTTTTAAAAATATAACTGGGGGTGGGGGTAAGGGCTCCCTGGTGGTACAAGAGGTTAAATCTCAGTGCTATGAAGCCATCCACAGCCACTGCAGCATGAGTTCGATCCCCGGCCAGGAGCTGACCCATATGACCGCAGACCTCTGCTGTCTCCCTGGGCTCCCCTCAGCAGTGTGTTTCAATACATCCATCTGTTCTGCTCCCCTCTCTGTCCCTGGTGAATCCTTTCACCCCTGCACTTCTGGCCTGCACCCCTGCTCCTGTATACATAAACAAATAAATCTTTTTAAAAATATATATACATATAACTGGGGATGCAAAAATGAACACAGCTGGCATCGGGGCAACTGGCTGCCACGCCCAGTGTTTGTGCAGCTCCCGACAGCGAACGCAGGGGCGCTTCGCCCCCTCCTGTGCTGGCAGCAGCATGCACAGAGGTTGCAGTGTAGTGGCGCCTCTGGACCTGGAGAACCGGGTGGGGAGGTTTCATCCTGAAGCATTCGTCATCTCTAATCCTGACCAAGAGGTACGACACACCCTTTGGCCAACTTTCCCTAGTTCTGCAAAATCCAGTAAAATAGACACCTAGAAAGGGATGGCAAGACTTTGGTGGGGATGGGTGGGGGTGCGGGGGCTGCCTGTGTGAGTGCAGAGGGAGTCTGTCTGCATGAGCCATGCATTGGACAACTTTCCCTCCTGACTGAGAATGAATCAACGGCACCTTTTTGTGCAGTCTGTTCCAGGAGAGTATTTCTAAGACTCAGGTAAATTTGTGGCCATTATATCAGCCAACAGAGAATGGAAGTTAACATCCAAGCTAAGTAAACGTATGCAGCCAGATGGGATTTACCTGGGAACGCAGTGGCTTAGAGGCCATGGTCGGAGTTACCTGCAGGTCACTTCTCACGGTGACCCTTTCAGTTATTTTATAGGCACTATCATGGAGCCATCCATAGTTTAAAGCAGCAGATATCAAAATGCCCACACACCCTGCATTTTCACGGAACTTTGTGGGAAATACGCAAAGACGATGAAAGTTATTTTGGAACTATTCAGCTGAGAAAATTTTATGATGCCTGGTAGTTGACATGGAGAAACCTTCCATGGTTTATAGGAAGAAAAAGTTTCCAGTTCCCTATTTGTGCTGGTTTGAGTGATGAGTGACCTTTTCCCTCACCAAACTCCTGAAGCGGTGAAGCCAGGGAGCCTCACAAATACAGGCCTGATCCACCCTGGGCCCCAGAAGTTTCAGGGAAGCCAAAAAGAAAAAACAAATGATATGGGAAAGGGAGGATGGTGTGGGTAGGGCAGAGCAGGCACCAGAGACAGAGCTGAGTGGATCAGGGCCTGCTCCTTTCCTGGGGACACAAAATCCTCTTCTCCCCTTGCTTTAAAAGCTCTGTTGGGCAATCAAAAAAGATAAACTCATGCCTTTTGCAGCAACATGGATGGAGCTGGAAGGGATCATGCTTAATGAAATAGGCCAGAAAGTAAAGGAAAAATACCGGATGGTTTTACCACTCACAGTAGGAGCATAAAGGTCCGGGGGTGGAAGTGGGGGGATAATTTTAATGAACAACTATATACCCGAGACCTTTTACGAGGGGTGGAGTGGGGAATGGGATCAAAAACAGGGGGTGGGGTCGTACACGGGACTGTGGTGATGGCACATGGATGATTTGGTGATAAGAAGCCCATGGGGATTACAACTGAGATGGAAAAAGCACAAAATGATGTAACAATAAACAATTATATTTTAAAAAAAAGTTACTGAAAACAAAAAATAAGCTCTGTTAGAAAGAACGGTCAAATCACCCCCCACTGAGGAAGAAAACTTGCACATTAAGGCCTCCTGCTACTTGGGCACCAGGAACATCCATTTCAATGAGCTTTTACCTGGAGTCATTCTCCTTGAAGTTGAAGGAGAAATGATCTTCTACCTTAACAGCTTAATCTTTGTGGTTTGCAGAAGGATTTTTTCCCATAAATGATGTATATCTATATATATATTTTTAATCGAAGTAACATTGCATTGTGACATTACATACGTTTCATGCTGCATCATTAAACACCAATATCTGTCATCTACCTATATTATATTAAAACGTACCAATAAAAGTCCATTTCAGGCCCTCACTATGCAACCTGCCTTTGGACCTGAGAGCTGCCCACTGTCCCCTTAACTCCTGGTGACCACTCACTGGGTCTTACAGCCTAAAAGTGTATTTAGTTACTTCGCGTATTTTCTCTAGGGCCTACACGCGAGTGGAATCAAACCCAGTTGTCTCTCTGACCTATTTCATTGGCATAATTCTCTGTAGGGTCAACAGGCGGTCTCCAATACCTTTCAGCCAAGTAAATAAAGTTAGGAACTCCTTCCAGTCCTCACCTCCCAACGACAGATCGTAGCCAGTACTTCTCATCCGCTCAAAACCTCATGGCGAGTTTGTTCATCAAGATCCTGGTCTTAGTGATGCATTCTCTTCTAGGACTGGTGTGTGTTTGTGGGGTGGCGGGGGGCGAGGGTCGGCACTTGGAAGCCACCACGGGTCTCCATGGCACAGGTTACTTTCTCTGACCCAATTAGGCTCCCTAAGGTGAGCGACAGAGAGGGAAACTGTTACCCTTCCCCTTGGGACTGGACTTACTTCGCCAGCCCATTTGCGCAGATTGGTGCCGTCGGTTCTGGGGTTCCTTGGGCTGTAATTGAAGTAAACGAGGCGTGCTGGGGTTTCATTGCATTTCGGATGCCCGCAAAGAGGAGGAAGACAGATGAAGACAGAATAAATAGTTTGCTCAGGTCTTAAATGCCTACAATAAGTTGGCAGGGGTGTGAGGTGGTGCGGGGCGGGAGAAAAGCGGGACGTCGCAGGTACAATCAGCCTCGCCTCATATTCTCAATTAATTCAGCCGAAAAGTATCACTCATATTCAGCAGCAGTTAAAATAGGCTGTGATGAGAGCACGACAATTTCCAGCTAAACTAGAGGATAATTAGAAATGCCCTGTAGCAGGCAAGTCAGTGCTTCAATTTATTTGCTGTTTATTACCGAGTCCTGCCCCTTGGGCGTAATGACTGTAAAACCGCGCAGGCAGCTTCCCGGGGTTTGATTTAGAGCCGTAAACGGTGCTCAGAGAGTAGATTAAGCTGGAATGTGATCAAACCTTATTTGCAATCCGATTATACAAACTGCTCCTTGCACTGACCAGATTGAAGTAATTTCCCTATAGAAACGTTACACTCACTTTGGTGTAAAAATGATTAACATTTCCTGCCTGTAGGTCAGCCTTTCACTGCCACTGTAATCCCTTATCAGGCAACGTGCCCATCTTTCTCTTAACGTTTGTTGTGTCTCCGCACCGGGTGGTATTTAACCAAGGAATGGCATCTCCACCGATTTGTAAAAAAATTATAAGAAACCTCTCAGGCTTATGGTGATGAATGATTACAATAAATAAACACTAGGGAAGGAGGGGATGAATAGCATATTTTCTTCCGGGTTGATTGTTCAACATATTGACAAGCTTAATGATCTAATGGAGAGCGATTATGGACCTTCAAAGAAATTTCCATATTCTCTTGGAAAGGGCCATCTAGGGACCTAGACACCGCGGTCCAGAAGCAGGTTTTACCCTCAGATGGTGTGATTCGGGGTGGGGGAGATTGGGGGGCTAAGGGGGGGAGATCTGATCTACATTCATCCCTGAAACACCCGTCAAAACTACTAACTGTTCCTCTTTTAAATATTCATCCACTCAGGGTGTCTGGGATCCATGTCCCCCGTCCCTTACCCTATCAGGATTTCTGGACGTGAGAGCCGTTTTCTTCCCATTAGCCTCTGGTAATGAAATGGAACCACCGACAGCCGACCACTGAAAGCAAACTCTTGGCTCCTCGCATATTTTTTTGTGACAATCAAAGAAAATATTTGAGTCTGAAATTCATTATCATAGCCCAGCTCTAATACCCGCAATGGCATGTTTTCTTGTACAACATATTTAAGCTGATTTTCTTCAGGCGTTTCCAGCCTTAACCCTTTCGGAACCTCATACGCTCTAAATGTGTTCTCAGGCGATGGCTGGGTAATTGAAAAATACCTGGACAGCAGAGGTTAATGATCTTGGTGACTATTTCTGATAATATTTGGATGATTGAAAAAGACACACATGGCATTGAACCAAAAAGGTCGCGCTTAGATAGATTCTTGTCGAGCATTTTTTTCCACTCGTGTGACATGTAAATGGTCTATCAATTACACCCTAAGTCTGAGCAGATTGGAGGAGTGATTTTTGTGTATCTCCCCTGCTCCAAAAGACCTTCTCCAAATCAGGAAGTGTTGGGGGGGGGGAGGGGCGGAGAAAACAGCTTTGAACTGTGTTGCAAAATTTCTTTGGAATTCATAGCCCACAGACTGGGTAGGAAGTGACTTCAGAAGCCTGGACTTTGGGCTCCAGCAGCAGGATGATGCATTCTTTTCTTTCCAGGAATCAGTGAACATTTTAGTAGCAGAAAGTTCAATACTGCTCTTGACCCTTCCTAAGTGGGGGCGTGCGTGTGTCTGTACTTATGTGTGTGTGCCTCCACAGACTACACCGGGAGAGTTTACACGAACAATTAGAAGGCTGTAGATCCATACTAGAAGCATCTGGGTGATTTACCACCTCCTTTTTATAGGCATGATTCATTAACGATTTCACATTTCTAATTCATTAATGATTCAGAAATTAGTTCCATTAAAAGTCATTCTACTCTCCGTTCTTCACTTTATTTGTTGTAAAAGTAACAGTGTTGTGAAGTCTAAAAAAACCCAAACAGTGAAATTAAAACAAACTTGAGGAGCGTAATTCTCCCTCCATAATGAAATAATTCTGCCTGTGGCAACAAATCAACAAACAGCCCTCACATGCAACAAACCGCCAACTTAGCATGGGTGTCCATTTGCTTTGGGTTGTGACACACAGAGCAGCGGGTTGGTGGGGAGACAGCAGGGTACACCAGAGCAGCTGCACCCACGAACCCCATGCAAGGACACTGCACCCCCAACCCAGGTCCCTTGGGGGACTAGGGTTGTATTTTCCCACAGTCTTTGCTGTAAACCTAGACTGAACTCCACACTGTTATATCTACTTAGTCTCATCACCCGAAACACAGAAGAACAGTGGAATTGGGGCGCTGCAGTTTCCCTAGAACTTGTGGGAGAAACAAGACAACTGAGGCATGGGCCAGTCATCTTGTCTGTAACATGGAGGCATGGTTCAACAGGTAACCAGGGTGCAGATTACCTGGGGTGCTGATCACCCACGAACACAGATCCAAAGTTGGGGGGCTGGGAGGCCACGATGAGCTAGACAGCATTTCTCTTTCTCTCTGGTCTCTTCTCACCAAGAACTTTCTCAATAGCATTCTTGGAATGACCAAGTTCTCTTTTCATGATCTACTCCATACCTGGGATTTTCAGAATCATGGTATGTACGAGCAGGCAAAGAACACGACACATCTAGGGGAACCCAGGGATGTTATTACAGCTCGTTTCAAAGCCATGCTGAATGTAGACCACATTTTCTGGACGTGTATTCTTAAATGATCCCACCTTCAGGGAAAATGCAAGGTTGGGACAAGATGTGAAATTTATCTCAAACGCAACAGCTCAGAAACTGTCTTATGAGTAATGCTTTGTTGGCACAAATAAAATATTTTCACATTGAATATAAAGGGCAGGATCTGTTTTTACTTCTGCCCCATGTCCCAGAGGTCTTCCTGCTTCATGTTATGCATTTTTACCAAGTGTGCTGACTGGCTAATTTTGTAGGGCCATGTATAAAATAAGGAGCATATGTATTATTTCTAACCTACAAAGTCCTGTATGCAAATGTCCTAAAAATCACGGATTCCAGGAACGTATTTATCAATAGTTAGTCTCTGTTCCTGCCTCTGCAGGTCTCGAGCCACTGAAGTGACTTACATGTCTGTACTGGGAGATGGATTCCAATAATTAAATGAGCAAAATTAAGTATTGACTTAAAACATGAATTATTCTGATAATCCATAAAGTTGGGAGCCATCTTACCCATACTATAAAATTACAGTTGGGGTCAGCTGTCTTTGTTCTCCAACTCTACTCCCATATAATCATTGAAAATAATATTCTCATGGCTGCTTTCACTTCTCAAGGTACAGCTCCTGACAGCCCATCCTTGAACTTGCTGGTGTGGAAGTCCCTCCCATACAGTGTTCACCAGGTTCCTCACGAGCTCTGAAAAACCCACAGAACAGGTTCCATGCTCAGAGCTTCCGACTCCGGACCCCCGGCTCTCTGCACATGACCCTGGCTTATTCTTGCTGCTTGCTGTTTCTAGAACAAGATAAGTCATTTTTTTTTTAATTTATTCACACAGAACTGGGGTACAGGCCAGAGGTGCAGGGGCAGCGAGAAGATTTACCAGAGACAGAGTGGGGAGCAGAACAGGTAGATCGACGAAGCACACGGCTGAGGGGAGCAGCATGCAGGTCAGGAGAGGTCTGCCAGGCGATGTGGGTCACCTCCGGGGCGGGCGGGGATCGAACTCATGCGGAAGTGGCTTTAGCTTCTTAGTGCTGTGCTTTAACTGCTGTGCCACCAGGGAAGGCCAAGATAAGTAATTTTTAAAGTAGTTTCCACTCATGAGGAGTTTAGTTTTTATTTCTAGTAGCTTAAGAGTTCATATCACCAATTCACCCGTGAGTAAAGTAGATAGCTTTGCTACAAAAGAGAAAGCGAATCTTCCAGGACAAAGAAAAACCCAACAAAGTAATAGAGCTGGACTTGTACTTTTGCCCTCTCCTCCCACTCTCCTCTCTCCAGCTCTTAGCTCTTCACCTCTGTCATTCTCTCTGCCTTCTCCTTCCTTTTCCTCCCATTCTTCCCTTCATCTCTACCTGACTATCCTAAGTCTGCGACTTTAAAACAAAAACAAAAACAGCAGAGCTTTGTAAAACAGCAGACAAAAGTAACAAAGGGGAATAGAGAGATCTAGATAAAATACTTTAAACTTTAGTGTCAAAGGCTTAAGATATGTAAAAAGTAAAGGACCTACTCTACTAGCTGTTTCTGCCAAAGTATTTATACTGCACGGATTCCTTGGGCGGAAGTCAGCAGTGGATGAACAACAGGACACAACTACTATTCATAGCCACTTTTTCTTTGACTTACTTGAAGTAACCTTGCCTAATAACATCGTACAAGTTTCAGATGTGCAGCACCAGAACAAGCATGTACATGCATTCATTACATTAACTTCACCATAAAGTCCAGTTCCATCCTTCACCACAACACTGTCCCTTTTTCTGATTTACCCTCCCCCTTACTTCTTCTTCTTCTTCTTTTTTTTTTTTTGGAAACCACTAATTGGTGTTGAGTCCAAAAGTTTATTTTGTCTTTAGTCCATCCGCTTATTTTCTCTATATACTACATATGGATGCTATCGTATGGTATCTATCTCCCCCTCTCTAACTTATTTCACTAAGATCTATCCATATTATTGAAAAATGGGAAGACTTTATATTTTTTATGGCTATATAGTACTTCACGGTGTATATCTACTACATTTTAATCTGTTTGTCTCTTGTGGGAACTTAAGTTGTTTCCAGTTCTTAGCTGGAAATAAACATGGGAGTGCATATATCTTTTCAAATTAGCATGAACCCACATTTTCTGACTCCCTGTGCACATTACAGATATGATAGCTATCCAAGCCAGCATCGTTGGTATTTTTTTTTTCCTTTCTTAAAATCAGTTGGGACTGTGTTAGGTAGAACTATAGGCACTTGTCATTAAACCACTGAGAGGGCTTAATTCTATTTCAAGATGAAAGCTATTCAGAAGTGAAGTGACTTCACCAACCCTTCCTTTCACATTTAATGTATGATGTTTAGTTTGACCGAGGTTTTCCATATGCTGTTACTTCACCACCTTTCCAGTTCTTTGGCAACTCAGGTTTCACCTGTAGTGGCTCATGTGGTGGATGTGTGTGAACAGCGAGCTCTAACTTAGCGTCTCGTTGCTAGTCCATTGGCGGTTACATTGAATCCTGATTTTTGTTCACTAAGTGACAGCACCCAATGGCGACATGGCTAAACTCAACACTTGACATAAAATTCCATGTTCCTTTGTGGTTTCCGTGGTGGCTGGGGTAACACCATGGCAACAACTGGAACTGGCTTCTGCTTTGTTTTTTGGGACACTCTGGTCATTATTTTCCCAGTGGGGTGGCTGAGATTTTAAAAGTTAAGGCCAGAAATAAAATGCAGACATCCTCCTGATTTGTTCGGTTTGGTGCATGAGCTAACCAGGTTGTCGCAGGATTTCCTGGTGTAATTCAGGGCCTGGTTTGGCAAACTGGGATCGAATATCAGGTGGTGTGGCACACACGCCTTTGGCTTGAACTTTGGGGCCTGATTTCCTGAGAGGCACCGTGCCATCTATTTTGGAACACGCCTTGCATAGAGCTGATGGGAGCATCTGTCAAGCAGAGACGCGAGAATGACCAAGTCTTCAAGCTAGACTGGTGCCCAGTGGCAGAGGGACAGGGTCTTCCTTGCAGTGTAGCCTACCCTTGGGGACAGCCTGGGCAGTCACATACCTCCACTGACATGTGTCTCTGCAGGATCACCTGTCAGAAGGCAGCAGCCTCGGAACGGTCCTCACGACAAGATACACAATTTTTGGTATTGTAGCCATAGGGGATAGCAGGTTCTAACTGAGCCTGTTATGATAATTCTTTCACAGAGTCTGTCAGTTAAACCATTCTGCCGTACACCTTATGCTTATACATCTCAATAAAACTGGGGGAAAATAATGACGTAAGGGGGAGAGGCATCTCCCACGGCCACAGCCTCGGGCTGACTCCACAGCTGAGAGCGATGTGTGGCCGGTCCTCCCCGATGCAGCTGCCGGTGGGGCAGACAGTCTAGTGCTTGTCCTCTGTGACAATAGCAGTGACCGCGGCCAACTGCTGCCCAGCAACGTGGAGCTGCAGAGGACGGAAAACATCTCCTCACACACATTTCGGCCAAGGGCTTACATAACTCCTCACAGCAGCTTCCGCGGGACACGCAGCAGCTCCTGTCCTGGCATTGCTGGGCCGAGAGTCACAAGTGCCTCTGCAGAGGCCACCACGGAAATCCATTGCAAGTCCATGCAATGCCACAAAAAGCAGAAAAGTCTGCAAATATATGTGGGTCTTACTCGACTTAATTCCTACAGTCAAGAGACTAGAAAGAGGACCCTTCCTGGTGGCGCAACAGGTTACAGCAGGGCAATGCCAAGCCAGCAGCTGCTGCTTTGGTGGAAGTTCCATCCCTGCCCCGGAGGTGACCCACAGGGTGCCGCAGACCTCTCCTGTCTCCCCGCTGCTCCCTCAGCAGTGCAGCAGTGTACTTCGTCAATCTGCTGCTCTGCTCCCCCGTCTATCTCTGGTGAATCCTCTCACCGTCCCTCCAACTCTGGCTTATACCCCAGTTCTGTGTGCATAAATAATAAATAAATCTTTTTAAAAAGACTCTAGAAAGGACATTCCAGTGGTGATGTCCAGATGAACATATGGTCTCTCAAAGCCTCTCCTTCATGCCTTTCTGAGGGAGAAGAGGGAGCAGAAGAAGCAGCGCTAGGCACAGAACCCCAATTTTATTTTTGAATAATATAATAGTTTATTTTTGCATCATTTTGTGGATTTATTCATCCCGGTTATAATCCCTGTGGGTTTCCCATCACCATATCACCTATGTGCCATCACCTAAGTCCAGTGCATTTCCCTCCCCCACTGTTTTTGATCCCATTCCCCACTCCACTCCCGTAAAATGTCTCTGGTATATAGTTCATTATTATTATTTTTCTCCCCTGGTCCTTTAGACATTCTTGCTATGACTGAAACCATCCGGTATTTTTCCTCTTCTTTCTGGCTTATTTCACTAAGGATGATCTTCTCCAGCTCCATCCATGTTGCTTCAAAAGACATGTGTTTCTTTTTTTTTGGTTGCTGAGTAATATTCCATTGTGTATATGCACCACATCTTTTTAATCCAGTCATCTACTTTTTGGGCATTTGAGAACCCCAATTTTTACATCATGGATGTGACACACCCAGGACGCTGTACATTCATCACCAACATTAGCTGTGCACTTTTTCTCTGGCTGTAAGAGGAAAGACAAGGCTTGCATGACAGGGCATGACAGGGACACCTTCGGATGGGAGGTGCCCCCAAATTTCCTTGAGCCCAGAGGAATGGGATCCCATCCCAAAAATACATGTTGGATGGACAGAAAGAGTTTAGAAGGATTCCTTGGATTTATTTAAGCTAGTACTCTTATTTATTTGAGATAATTTGTATATTATATATTATTTTAAACATTGAAAATTATACTGTAAATACTATACGTCACCCCAATGAATATGCCAGACTTATCCCAGTGTTGACGTTCTGTTGCCTTGTGATCTCTCTCTCTCTCTCGCTCTCACCTCCTCTCTCATAAATAAAACATATACGTATAAGTGAAAGTCCCTTTGCTTCCTCTATATATTTTAAAAATCCACCCGTTCCCCCCCCCCTTTGGTCTTTCAAGTGCTATAGGTGCAAAAAAAAAAAAAAACTTTTTACTTTTACGTAGTTAAACTTAATTTTTTGGAGAAAGGCTGCATTTTATCCACCCTATGTCCATGTAGAAGATTTCCACATCTTCTCGACTCAGTCACCTGTCATGGCATTGAATCCACTCCCGAACTTTTAAAAGATGCTGTTGTGATTGCTGTTTGTGTGGGCTTTGTGTTGACTGTTCCGTATTCTATGGCTCTGTGCGCAAGCGTGGGACTGCCAGATCATGTGGCGTCACCATGTTAGTTTCTTTTTAAAAAAGATTTATTAGTTTATGCATACAAGAACTGGGGTACAGGCCAGAGGTGCAGGGGTTTGTGAGAGGATTCACCAGAAACAGACTGGGGAGCCAAACAGGCAGATCTACTGAAATACACTGCTGAGGGCAGCAAACAGGAGACAGGAAAAGTCTGCCATGCCGTGTGGGTCAGCTCCCTGGCCGGGGATTGAACTCGTGATGCAATGACGGCAGTTAGCTTCATTGTGCTGTGCTTTAATCCATTGCACCACCAGGGAGGCCCCTCCATGTTAGTTTTCAAGCAGATCCAGATTGCTTTTCATGTCCACCCGTTCGCATTTCTGGT
>NW_004567111.1:8271776-8274263 GCF_000260355.1 Condylura cristata
GGGGGGGTGCGGTGAGAGGATTCCCCAGAGACAGAATGGGGAGCAGAACAGACAGATCTACTGAAATACACTGCTGAGGGGAGCAGCAGGGAGTCAGGAGAGTTCTGCTGTGCCCTGTGGGTCAGCTCCCTGGCCGGGGATTGAACTGGTGCTGCAGGGGCTACAGACAGCTTCACAATGCTGAGACTTAATCCCTTGAGCCACCAGGGACAGCCCACCAATGTTACTTTAATGAAAAAAAAAAAAAAAGTGGGTGGACTAGATAACTGGTTGACCTTAGTTGCATTCAGTACTAATCCTGAAATGATTCCTGCCTGCTAGTGGCTCCATCCACCCAGGCAGGAGAGTCCTGAGGAGGAGCAGGACAGGGGATGCCAGAAGTGGCCACTCTGGCCTGTGGGTCATTTTGCGCTGAAGGCCATGGTGCCTAACGGATCTGGGAAGGTTTGTTTCATCTTAACTGACCCTTCAATGCTTAGGTAGGAGCCCACGCCAAGAATAGAGATATTTTATATCTGAAAAACATATCTGTGTGGGAAACATTTATCAAAACATGCTTTTCTCATCACTCTCTGACTTGTCTTTCTTCCCTTTGAAGCCCCAGACCCCAAATCCACTCCTCCGAAACTCAGGATGGTGTGGAAACCTCAATTGCCTACCTGTTTTGAGTCGTGCATCTTTGGGGTGCCCCAATATACAATTTTTCCCCCCGTTTCCTGTTAGTCTGTATCAATGTCAATTTGAGCATGAAACCTGACAAAAGAAACTTGAGGGGAAGAAGGGGAAAGAGCTCTTCCCCTGCTATCTCTAGGTGAGGTCCAAAGTCCCTTCCCTGGTCTTCCATCATGCAGCTGGTCTCTCTTCACTACCAAGATGAACTGGCAGGAATCCAGGGGGATGAGCTGGGGTTGGAAATGGGGAGCTGGGAGTTGGCTGTATTGCATGTTAGTGTGATAAATGCAGTTGCATACAGGATTTGCACATACCACCTTGCAAGGAGATGTCTATCTCTACAGGATGGAAACAAGAACAATTCGGGGGGCGGGGTGGGGTGGGGTGGGCAGAGCAACCCGGCAGTCTATAAACTAACCCAGGACCCAGCCCTGTGCTTATTGCGTGAGCAGGCCCCAAGGACTTTCAGATAATTCACTTGCATTAAAGTTGGAGATGGCAAATGGTACTTTTTTCCTTTGAAAAATGTAAGAGTATGTTTCTGGATGATTCCTTCTTGACTTGATGGATTTAAAACAGATTTAGAATTGGTGCAAAGAAAATGATGAAGCAGACATTCATCCTACAAAGCTTTCCCACTGATGGCCCAGGTGCCTGTTGTTCTCAGCTCCAGAAGGAGTTGCCAACCCTGCTGCTGCCCAGGGGTACCTGACTAAGCTGAGAAGGCCCTTTTTCTGGGCCTTCTCCCTGCCCCCACTTAATACCAGGGCCGGGGCCCTGGCAGCCAAGGATCAGACCAGAGGACACAATTACCTGGAAGCCGTAGTCCCGGAACACACCCGCCTTCCTCCGCAAGCATAGGAGCTGTTTCTCCCCATCAAGTACCCGGGAAGGGCTCAGAAGCCTTGTCCCCTTGCTGTAATGCCCAGTCGGCAGTCCAGTCTGTCCCAAAGAACTCTAAAAGAGTGTCTGCGAGCTTTTCCATTAGGACAACATTCTACAGATAAGTGACATAGGAAACTGCCACTCCTCTTCAGGCCTTTTATGAATTTCAGAGAGGAAAGAGCTCTCTCTGTTCTCTCTGTGCAAGATGAGTCTTCAGTGGCCAAAGTGCACAAGGCAATTGGAGGCAGTGTTGGCTTATGTTTTTACCACTTCTCTGAGTTCTCAGATAAATTGCAGGACACTGAAGTGATGGTGACAGAGAACAGAGCATGAATCAACTGTGAGGCAAATGTAAAAATAGCAACCTTGACTTTAGCCAACAAGGTGCAAATCTGTGGTGAAAGTCCATGGGGGTGGGGTGGGCTTTTGAAAAATCACCATTACTATTTGCAAGTGTATAGTTGAGTGATGATAACCTTCACCATCCTCCTTTTGGTGGGACACCCTGATGGGAAGACAGCATGCTATGTTTTATGTCAGCCTTTATGAGACTTTCTGCAGTTTGTTAATCACTTTAAGCAACTGCAACTGCTTTACAGAGAGAAAAACACCTGAGATGAGGTATGTAAAAGTCAGGTGGTTACCCCCTTAAGAGGTTGTCTAGGCATAAAGAATACATTTTAATAAGTAACTAAAACCGTCCTCTCTTTAACACAGATGCCATGCAAAGAAGTCTCTCTTTCCATCTTACCTTTGTTGAGCTATTAATGCTGATGGAAATATTCCTCAAGAAAAACATCACATAACCATGCTTTGATCTGTTCCTTAAACAACATCAGAAGTTTCTTAAAGTGATTAACCTAAACCATAAACAAGGAATTGCAACAAAACAGCAACATGTTAAAATTCAAGGCTGGTGAAGTAGATGAC
>NW_004567111.1:8274778-8281133 GCF_000260355.1 Condylura cristata
AGCGGGGCGGGACACACTGGAGTTTCAATTTTAGACAATAGGAAAAACGTTTCTTGAGAGTTCCAGGATGAGTTGACCATTCTCTACTTGTCTGAGTGTGCATGAAAGAGCAGCCGGGATGAGACCCTGAATGCAGTTTTGTGTTTCTGTGAGCTGACGCCCAGTGAGTCCCCTGACTTGCAGAGAAATGGAACTTCCTGAGAGGATAGATTGAGAGTTGGTGACAGCCTGGAGGAGTGGAATGCTTGTAGATTTAATAGTTTGAGGGTTTATCTTTTAGAGACTAGGGAGCAGAATAGGTGAATCTACTGAAACACACTGCTGAGGGGAGCAGCGTGGGAGACAGGAGAGGTCTGTTGTGCCTTGTGGGTCAGCTCCCTGGCTGGGGATTGAACTTGCACTGCAGTGGCTGCTGATGGCTTCCCAGTGCTGAGACTTAACCCCTGTGCCACCAGGGAGGCCCCTGGATTCGTTTTTGGAATGAAGAGCTGTAGACCTGCAGCTCTGAAACAGCAGGCCCAAGATGGGTGTCCAGTCGAAAGAGATGATGGAACCATACCCCAAATTATGTGTCCCAAGCAGGAAACTCCTCCTCTGTGCTGCTGTAGCTCAGACACAGAAAGGGAGGAGAATCAGGCACAGGACATGTGTGCGTGCTGTTTATTCTTTTATTCCTTCAACAAACACATAGAAGTCTCTTTCCGTGTGCCTAGCACTGAGTTTCATGAAGGGCGTTCATCCTCAATGCACTGATGGGAAGACAGCATCCATGCTTGCATTACTAGAGTAAGAAATGTTATGAAAATTACCTAAGATAAACTGTGCCTGGTTTAAAGATTTTCTGATATCCAGCCCTCACTCGATAATGAAAGGATACCGAGCAAATATTGACTGAGTAGCCCCTAGTCATGAATCTAGAATGAATGGACTTGGATAATGGCTCCCACTGAACAGATTGGCTGAAGTCCTGAATGAATAGGCTTCCCTGAAGGCTGTGGAATTTGATGGAAACCACCACAGACCTAGAGTCCAAAAGGATATTTAACATTCCCCCCACCCCCCCCACCCCCCCGCCGAGTTTGCCATATCACAGCCAGCTTTCCAGAGCAAAAGCACTAGGAAGGTGCAATCAGTCATTCAGATTACAGATTACTTCACCTCCCCTCAGACAGCCCTTCTCTCTCATGCCCTCTTTCCACTGGATCCACAATCACTTTTGCTTAAATTGTTTAGGAAAACCACCTAACTTTTCCTTTTCCTGTGACTACAGAAATATGGTGCATCAGACTTAACCAGTTTCTAGAACAATTTCTTCTATCAATTCACTCAACAAGATTCATTTATTCTATATGATACATCAGTGTTTAGAGCAACTCAATTCTGAGCAGAAAAGATCCAAGATCATAATCAACAAGTAAAGAATTAATTTGTAATATGGCAAAGAAGTATCAGTCTATAAATTCTGATCATTGATTAGCTACTAGTTATAGGACACCACCAAACATTTTATTTTCAGTAGAATTTTCATACGCATGCACGCATACATATACACACACATACGTGCACACACCAATGCAGAAGCGATGTATTTTTTCTCAAATTGTCCTTTGATATATTACTTTGATTCTGTAGAATATCAGCCAGTCTTCTCTAGCAATTTTATGATATAGATCTTTTAAAACATTATTTAATAAGCCATAGTTAAGAGTTTTGGACACACACAACTAATTGTTAGAGGAAAGGATCTGTTTTTGTTTTTTTTTTTTAAGATTTTATTTTATTTGTACATACAGAACTGGGGTACAGGCCAGAGGCTCAGGGGCGGTGAGAGGCTTCACCAGAGACAGAGTGGGGAGCAGAACAGGCAGATGGATGAAGTACACTGCTGAGGGGAGCAGCGGGCGGGTCAGGAGAGGTCTGCCGCGCCATGTGGTCACCTCGGGGGCAGGCGGGGATCGAACTCATGGGGAAGTGGCTTTAGCTTCTCAGTGCAGTGCTTTAACCCACTGCGCCACCAGGGAGGGCCGGAAAGGTCTGTTTTCTAATCTTAAAGCAAACCCAGCTTCAGTTCCTAAATGGTGATTACTAATTCTCTTTATCACCACATAATTTTATTATTTCCCATGCATAGTGACCCAGTAAAAACAAAAGTGAGTTAAACAGAATAAATCTAACAGAGATCCTCAAATTCAGAGAAAAAAAAATAAGAAAGTTTTATTGCTATACATCAATTTAAAAAGTCTAATATAGTCAACAATTCAGAAAATCCTCATATGATTCTTACTATTTTTTCTTAAATATATCATTATATTTTGTGTTAACAACCATGAATAAAATTGCATAGAACTAGTTAGTAGAACTGTATTATGTTTGTGACAGGATTACTTAGTGTAAACTATTAATTAGCCAAGATGTAACACAATTTTAATTCTTAATAAGAAGAAACTCCAGGTGATGAGAATGGGCACATAAAAACTGAGATCAATTGTTTTCCCATCACATATTATTTCACTGGTTTCAGTTCAAAAGCCTAGTGTTACTATGAGTCACCAAAGCAAATATTGTTTTATTGCATTATCTGCATAATAACACTTTAATGATCTTTACCCTAATGACTTTTAAATTGTTGGTTTTCCTCCAATATTTTTGGGTCTTAACCTTAAAACTTTTTATAAAGTATAACATGAAAAGTAAACATTGGCATTTTCAAGATCAGTTAGGTGAGATGAATAAATATGAATGAACTTTTGGATTCTTATAACCAGGTCTGTCTAATTCCCCTTCAAACTCCATGATCTGGTGACCTTACCTAGAAAAGTCTACCTATATGGCTGTGCTCACCTCTGTTTGTGAGTATGCGCTGCTTCTCCTGGAGGAGAGGAGAGGAAAATGTTGGCTAAAATTGAGATGCATCAGCTATTTCAAACCTTTCCACTCTTGCAGTGAATTGAGTGAATTGACAAGAGATAGCATCTCTTGTCAAGTAGTGAGTTTTGCCCTCAAAGAACTCCAAGACCCACCAGATTCAGTGTGTAGATTCAGTCTACCAGTTCCCAAAAATTTCAGAAATTGGGAAAAATTTCTGTTTCTGAGCACTATAGAAAGGAGGGAGCGGGGCGGGACACACTGGAGTTTCAATTTTAGACAATAGGAAAAACGTTTCTTGAGAGTTCCAGGATGAGTTGACCATTCTCTACTTGTCTGAATGTGCATGAAAGAGCAGCCGGGATGAGACCCTGAATGCAGTTTTGTGTTTCTGTGAGCTGACGCCCAGTGAAGGAGGCAGGGTTGCTGGGCACACAATTCTGGCCGGGAGCATCTGAAGCGAAGACCTACATTTCTCACTGATAACAATGATTCAGCAGCTTCCCTGCCTCTGAAGATTTTAGGGGTGCTGGCTAGAAACCTTGGGCAGTCAAACCTGCCCTAGAGGTTCCTGCCCAGCACCCTGGGGTGAGGGCAACCCAGAGAGCTGGGCAGGAGCACCTGGTGTAGCTGCTGTACCCTGTCAGGTCCCGGGGGTCTATCAGGAGGTGAGGTGCAGCCTCCCCTGGGCTAACCTGACACAGCAGCACCGAGGAGGTGGCCTCAGAGTCTGTTTTCTGCTTGCAGATACCAAAGAAAGATAAATGGCCGAACTCAAAATATTACCATGTGAAAAGGAGGGCTCTCTTCTGTTTCTGCTTCAGCTAATTGCACCCAGCCCTGCTCCCTGAGACTGGCTTCCATCACAGTTTCCCAGGGCACCAGCCGCTCTGGTTCGCCGGGGCCCACTTTGCTCCACAGTGTTTGCCTTCCTCGGGTGAGACTACTGAGGACGACAGGGTCTTCCTACAGCTTAGGAGCTTCTCTGTGTTTATAAACATGCACTGACATACTCACCACACACATGTGCACAGTTGTGTCTGGATGTGCACACGGATGTGTATATACCCACAAACATAAAATGAATTCACTGGGACTTTGCAGGTGTCAGCTTTTCTTCTCGGGGTTGATGATGATGTACAATAATGTCAATATAGGGCCCTCGCTGGTGGCACAACTGGTTAGAGCCAGCACTGCAAGCTAGACTCAGCCGCCTCTGTGCATGTGCCATCTCTGGCCAGGGAGCTGACCCACATGGCACAGCAGGCCTCTCCTGACCCGCCTGCTGCTCCCCTCAGTAGTGGACTTCGTCAATCTGCCAATTCTGCTCCCCGCTCTATGTCTGTTGTATCCTCTCAGCCCCTGCATCTCTGGTTGGTATACCCCAGTTCTGTATGCAGAAATACATAAATCTTAAAAAAAAAATGTCAATATACATTTATTACTTTCTATGCACCAGGCTCTGGTTTCCTAATGCTCTCGTTATCCCAGGCCTAGGAGACAGAGCACTGGATTGCTCTTACTTTAGAGATGAGGAGACCGAGGCTGGTAGAGTAAGGAACTCTCTCCAGGTCACATTCGAGGGGGGTGGCAGAGGCGAGATTCTCCCTGGGATCTGTCCTGGCCAGGTGGAACCCTTCCTTCATCACCCTCAAAGTAATCCCTGTTCCTCCCAGCAGGTTCCAAACGCAACGCTTTGCACTGGAGGGGCGACTCTCTCACGCGTCCATCCACTGCAGGCTGCCTTCTCTCAGGTGCTAGATGGTCAAGTGCCCCCCGTTGGGGGCGTTTAGGGAGAGATGCCTGGGAGGTCAGACCCGGCCAGCCCCATCCTCCACACGTCCTCCGAGACCATGCACTGTGCCTGCATTTCTATCTTGTCTTGCTTCCAAGGGCTTTTCCAGCAATACAACACAATCAAAGAAAAGGCATCTAGGTAAGAAATGAAAAATTGGAACCTAAGAATAAAACAAACAGATCTGAGACATAAGGAGACATTTTTTACTGCTCTGTACTTGCCAATTTATTTTTTTAACTTCCTGTCCTTGCTTGGGTGTCTGAAGTTTGGTGCTAACCCCTGTAAGCTCTGGGTGACCAGGGATAGCATCCAGAGGCCACAGAAAAAAACCAACCGGTTTTGATACTAAGATCAGGGAGAAAAACATTGTGTGTAGGAAATTGTTTTCTGTGTGGTGTAATGGACACTCTCCTCTCCTCCACCCCACAATAGAGCCAGCGGCATCTCAGCAGGGATCTCGCCTTTATTCAGGGACTGAATAAAAGCCCATTTTCAACTGGCCACAGTTCTGCCCAGAAAGTGGCTTCTGGCAGAACCCAGAGTCTTGTTAGAAAGAAATTAAATCCGCTCTAACACCCCCCCAAATGGACAATTGGGCGGTGCACTTAGGCACCCCATGGCCTGGCCTGCGCACAGCCCATCTTGACCGCTGAGCCTCTGAGGCCCGGGGTGCCCCCCTCCCCAACTACGGCCCTGCACAAGCTGGGGGCTTTGGCTGGCAAGATGCCCTTCCCTCCTGGCAATGGGCCTGAGGGGGGATCCCTAACCCAAGATGCTGACTGGGTTCCCTGATTGTCTTCTTGCAGCCGGGCCAGGCCCCAGCGAGCTGTGAGACAGGAGTTAGTAGTGTAAGGTGCCTGCTCCCTGCAGACAAGCCTGAGACCACAGTTGCCTGTTCTGCCATCCTCAGTAGGGCAGCTCTCCGCTCTGCGTGTTCCATTGGAATGTGGCTTACACGATCTTCATCTGGTTTATTTAAAACAATATTTCTAATTTATTTTAATAGTGACTTTGGTTTACAATGTGTGTGATTTAGGGGAAGAGGGTCTCATCTTCCGTGAGCCACACCACACCCACCAGCAAGTGCCCGCCACAGTCCACTGTCCTCCCTCCCTGTGGCCTCTGTTTTGACCACCAGCTCGGCGTCCTACATTCATGTTGAACCAGGCTGCGGGATGGAATTTAGAACACAAACCTTCGCAAACGCAGAAAATCAAAGAATGAAGTTTTCTCTATCTTGTCTCTACAACATATAAAAATGTAGACATATTTTTACAAATTAGACCTCTCCCAATTTTTATTTCTCACCTAAACACATTTTTTTTTTTACTTTGTTGTATTGTTGGGAAATCCTCAAATGAACCTGAGTTATCTGATCCAAGCTCAAGGTGCACCCCTCCAAAGGGCTGACCCCTCTCTTTTATCCCTCTGTGGAATAATATGGTGGCCAGTCCCCTCACGCCTGGATTTAGTATTCACAGCTCTTAGGCGCCATAACAAGGGCTGAAACACCAGCTTCTGGCACAGGTGGGAACTCAGTAAATACTTCTGAAAGAACAGCTTTCTTTACTTTATATGGAATAAATATATATATTTAGATATGATCTATCATATATGATATAACCTATATATTAACATGTATGCATGTGTATATATATATATATATATATATATATATATATATATATTACA
>NW_004567111.1:8281233-8317209 GCF_000260355.1 Condylura cristata
TATATATATATATATATATATATATATATATATATATTACAGCATTCTTTATTTTGTGCGTTTTTGCATCTCAGTTATAATCCCCATGGACTTCCCACCACCAGTCCACCCAAATGCCATCGCCACAGTCTGTCTACTCTTCACACCCCAGGTTTGACCTTGTTCCCTTCTCTTCCCCCATAGAATGTCTCTGCTTTAAAGCTGTTTGTTGATTCACCCGGTATTTTTCTTTTTCTGAAAGGACAGCTTTCTAGAATGCATATTTCTCCTCTCATCCCTACATACTTCTGAGTACCCTACAGAGCCCGTGCATAGACTCGATGCCGATTCATGGCACTGCCTGCCAGCCAGTCCAGACTGCCAATATACTGATGAGAACTGCAGGTACAAAGGGCCAAGGGCATGGAAATCATTTGCCATAAAATAGGAGCATGAAAAAAGAACCTGAACACGCTGCCCTTTTTGATGGCCTAATTTTCAAACCCTAACTATATTGAATAGTGATGTCAAGAGGAAGAACAGTTTCACAATTAAAATTATAGTTCAAGTGGCTACTATTAAGTTATTAACTTTTATATTTTAAAATTATAGAATAAATATAGCCTTGAAACTACCTAAACCACAGCACTGTACTTCAAAGGCAAATCTATGGGAAAAGCCACACTGAGGATCATTTTTATTGGTTTTATATACCCCAAACTTTTATAAACATATTTAATAATACAACTTACAAGCCGAAACCAAACAACTAAACACACTATAAAAACAGCTCCCCCCCCCATCCCGGAAACCTATATCCTATTTGTATATGTATGAGTAAGTTTCACTTTAAAAAATAAGTGTAAATTACTGATTCCTAAAAGTTGAACTTTTCCATTTACTTTCAAATTATAAGTACATTGAGATTAATTTTCTTGGGGGAAATTGCCTCAGCTTTTAACCTTTGAAAACTTCGTACCTTAATGAATAAGAATAAGAAAAGCAAACTGGGCCCTCCCTGGTGTTGCAGCGGGTTAAAGCACTGCACTAAGAAGCTTAAGCCACTTCCTCATGAGTTCGATCCCCGCCTGCCCCGGTGGCGAGGCAGACCTCTCCTGGCCAGCCCGCTGCTCCCCTCAGCAGTGTACTGCGTCGATCTGCCTGTTCTGCTCCCCTCTCTGTCTCTAGTGAATCCTCTCACCCTCTGCATCTCTGGCCTGTACCCCAGTTCTATATAAATAAATAAATAAATCTTAAAAAAAAAAGAAAAGGAAACTAAATTTTTTTCTTAATTAGAAAAGCAAACTAAATCTAAAGGTTTTTTTAAAATCAGTTATTAGAAGTAGTTAAATTGAAAATGTAGGACTTCTATCATCTTTTCATTAAAGCAAGTATTTGTTAATATGTTTTTTCTGGTTGCCAAAGTTACATATATTATTGATAGAAAATTTGAAAACTATGGAGAATTTTCCAAGAATATCCCATAAACTCAGGTATAGAGAGATTTTTGAACAGTGTTTTTAAATTTGTGAAGTTAAAATGTGTAAGTTCTTAGATTTTGTCATAAATGAGTCAGGTATGTCTTTCACTGCCAACATTATTTTTTAATGTTTTGTTCATGTCTTTTTAAGAATATTAATTTTTTGAAGGATTTATTTATTTATGTATATAAGAACTGGGGTACAGGCCAGAGGTGTGAGGGTGAAAGGATTCACCAGAGACAAAGTGGGGAGCAGAGCAGGCAGATCTACTGAAGTACACTGCTGAGGGGAACAGAAAGGGAGACAGGAGAGGTCTGCTATGCCACCTGGGTCGCCTCCCTGGCCGGGGAACAAACTCGTGTTACTGTGGCTCCTGAAAGCATCATAGTGCTGGCTCTAACCTGTTGCATCACCAGGGATGGCCAAGAATATTAACTTTTTAGAATTATTGACAATTTAATTTTACAGACTATAAATAGCATTGCATTTGTCTTGCATTCTTTGCTACACCAATATAGCTTTCATTAATTGATCCTTTATAGCTGTCTCTTTCTTATTATTCATCTCAATTTTCAATACTCCACAAAGAATGACATACCCACTGTAATTTAGTTGTCATGTAAATCTACTCATGGGGATGAAATAGGTGTTAACACAATAAACATTTTGCAAAATGATATTTTGCATTATTTCAATGTCATCTAATTTTCCCAACAGTTTTTTTTGGGGAGTGGTAGGGGGGCGGGTAGAATTGGAGATGTTTGATACCCTATTATCCCAATACCACAGATGGGAAAACTGAAATTTTGAGAAATTAAGTAACTTCCCCATATATATTTGGTATATTCAGTAGACCCAAGAGGACTTATGATGGCTGTGATATGGGATGTGAAGAAAGTGAGAATCCTGATTTTTGGAACAAGCAACTGGAAGAATGGAGTTGCTGTTCTTTGAATGAATGACTGAATGGGACCAAAATAGGAAGAAAGACATCGAATTAGAGACATACTTGAAAAGCTTTAAAATTTGAAAGAGACAGTGGACCCTCTGTGAATGAATTAATAAAGTCTAAACATTGTGTCCTGAGTATTTGGGGACATGAATGAGACAGTGAATGACACAATGAAGTCCTCCGCATTCTAAACAAACCCTGCAGTTGGTGGGGAGCTGTAGACAGGAAATAGAGCTATGTGGCCGATGGTTCCTTTTCCTTGGAAGGTCAACAAGATGGCTATCTAATCTAAGCACTAAGATACTATCACAGTTGCTAATGCTTGGTAATACCCTTCATCTTGATTTGGAGAGATATAAACTGATTGGCAACTATATTCTTTTAAAGGGAAAGGAAAATAACTTGCTTTATCAATGAAACAAAGAGAAAATAAAGAACTAGCAAAATGCCTGACTCTTTCCAAAGAGGTCGATTCCATCTCTGTGTTCATCTGGATGAGCCTAGCGAACTCGTTCTCAGAGCCAACCGATTAATCAAGCACTCCGTATCTGATAGCACACCATCTCGCTTCCATTTCTGTGTAATTATGTTTCTTTAATGTTTTACGTTGCATGACTTTACCTTGTAAATAGTTCTATAATAAATGCTATAATTAATTTAATAGCACTTTGACTGCATTATATTTAAGGGTGTGCCCATCCCCAAGCATCCTTGGAGCCAAGCCAAAGAGAGGTGAACTTGTCAGATTCCCCCTAGCAGATTAACTGAAAGAGGGGAGGGGTGTAACTGTGGAATACTACTCAAAATACTTATCACAGATGTAGCATTTCTCCTGGAGATATCACACCTCTATCGGGCACCCTGATCAGACCAGCCTAGGGGTCTCTGGCACGGCCAGACCTGCGGTGCCATTTTCTCACTGGAGATCAAGAGGAGATGCCATGTAAGAAGTCCAAGGGCCCCAAGAAGCAACTCCAACAGATCTCCTCTCTCCTCTGAGCTGTGGGATCACCAGCTCTGAGTGACTTCAGGGTCCTTGGAGTACATAGTAAAGAATTTCCATTTCCATCGCTGCCAGGACCCGTCTGCAGTGCCTGCCTCTGGCGAGATGGGACTCAAAGAGGGTTGTTTATTTTCTTACTGCTCTCTTAAAAACTTCATCATGCAGCTGCAGGGGTTCACAAATATCACACTGGTAGAGCAGTTTTCCCTTTGGGGCATGTTCTAGAAGGAATTGCTGGAAGGAAATCCTCATGAATGTCCAAAGTCAATAGACCTGACAGCCATTACTCAGTTTTATCTCTCACACCAGTCAACCCATCATTACCTCTGAATCTGCCCCTTGATAAAATCTGTTTAGTGGGTGATATGTTTCCACCTAAGGAGATATTCTGATTTAAACAGGCATCTTCCTTTAAATCACTGGGTCTTCACTTTTATGGTTTCCATGGTGCCCTATTTACAGTCTAAACTTTGAAATAAATTCACACACTTAAGAATGGACTGTCGAGCAGAGGAAATCTATTTGGCATAAATGCCACTCATGGCGAAGGGGAGGCCGTCCCTATGGCTTCGTATGACCCAAACTGGAAAATAAGTCTTCCCCCAGGGTTAGTCTTCTCCTCAGGAGGCCTTTCACTTCCAGGATTTCACTTTGGTAATCTTGAAGCTATGGGAGGAGATTGGTGTGAGTTTCTGCACAAGAACTGAGACTTTGAAAAACCAAAGCCTGATGACTCATTCATTCATCCATCCATTCATAGGCACATATATTCATTCAACAAATATGCATTGAATGTCCAGTGCCAGCCGTGGGGAGATGGATGAGCTAAGTGAGTGAGAATGGAGAATCACTTTCCCTTATCTCCCTCCACTCTCTCCCAACCTTGTATGTGTGTGTTTTAACATTGGTTAATTTTTAAAGTTAAAATATTATTGGTTATTTTATTAATTAAAATTACATCCTAATTCTCTTATTTATTTATTTATTTATTTTTGACCTCTTGGCTTTAAACTGTATGTCTTGACCTCCTCCGATGAAATCTGAGGAAATTAGGGCCCCCACCTGTGCTTCTGCCCTTCTGCTTGTGTGTTTACAACTTCCGACCTTCACAGCCTCTTCTTTATTGTTAATTCAGTCTGGGCTCCTCTATACGTTCATTTAAAAAAGTTCAAAACTGGCCCTCCCTGGTGGTGCAGCGGGTTAAAGCACAGCACTGAGAATCTAAAGCCGCTTTCGCATGAGTTCGATTCCCGCCTGCCCCGGAGGAGATCCACATGGTGTGGCAGACCTCTCCTGACCTGCCCCCTGTTCCCCTCAGCAGTGTACTTCGTCGATCTGCCTGTTCTGTTCCCCACTCTGTCTCTGGTGAAGCCTCTCGCCGCCCCTGAGCCTCTGGCCTGTACCCCAATTCTGTATGCACAAATAAATAAATCTTTAAAAAAAAAAAAAAAAGTTCAAAACCAACAACCCATGTCGCCATCCACCCACCTATTGGATTTTACTGTTTCAGTCATTCTACTTGTTGAATCTGTCTTGTTCTTTGGGTTCTTCTTTATCACAGCAGCTTGACGTTTTAAAAATAGATGCTTTATCTTTTCAAAACTTTAAGTAGAATTTCTGAAACATCTCATGTTTACTTAGTAAACTCTGAGCTTGTTCTTTTCTTTTTTTCATCTTGTTCCTTCCTTCTGGTGCCTTTCTTCACCCCAGATGACTCCAAACCTTCCTAATGAGTGCAGAGGCTCTCACTGTCCAGCAAAATCTGCACCTCCTCTCCCCAGTTCACAGCTAGACTTTATGAGTCCCTTACTCTTGGGAGATTAAGTTAAGTGCTTTACCCCAGGGAGCCAGCTCTTGTAGGTGCTTTTGGGAATGTCTGCATAACAGCTCCACAACCTCATTCCCTCTTTCTGCAGGCTCAAGTGACCCTGGACAGTACCGGCTGAGGATGGCTGAACTGCCCACTCCACAATGATGCATGAGAAGACCCATCACTGATGGGGCAGCTGCTGGAGAGGGAACTGAACTTGCATGTTTCTCAAGCCAAGGAACAATTGTTAGGCATCTTGTAGCCACATCTTATCCCACCCTCCTCACACAGTACCCGAATAGAGAAGCTTGTTAGGATTGGACGGTCCTGATGTGGATAGGCCTGTTCTTTCCTCCCAACATTTCTGCTGAAAGTAAAGGCTGACTGTGAGAAATGTGTGTGCCTGCGGGCACTGGTTGGCAGACCCACTTTAGGGTGTCTTGGCAGGGAGCTGGCAAAATATTTCTTTTTGTACCGATAAGAGGTCTTAGTCCTGGCTACCCACAACCACTCTCAGTTCCCTAGCTCTCCACAAGCAATATTCACTTTAGAGGGTATCATCTGATTTTAATCTAAGACTGAACATCCTCCCTATATTGGGGGGGGAGGGGAGGAGTTGTAGGAGAAAGGGCACACTTGTGTGAATGTTCCAGAAACAATCCTTCAATAAACCACTTCCATTTCTACCCATTTTCCCCTCATCCAGCTCTGGGTTGATGCCTCTGTGGCTTACCTCCCATGCCCACTGCTCCTTCAGCAACTTGGCAAGCCACCCTGGACCAGGCCATCATTACACACCATTCCTTCTGACTCTCACCTTCCAGAAATGCCTGCCTTTTTCTGACCTGCTGATGTTCCCTCTTTCCTTTCTCTCTGGTTCAATTTTCCCCTATTGTTCTTCCTTATTGTCATCACAATGGGTGGAGATAAAGGAGAGTAAACATTTATATTTGGTCTGTCATCTTATGTGTGTAAGTCAGAACTCATTCTTAGATACTTTATGGGGAGAAGGAATCAGAACGTCACGTTTCTCATTAAGGTCTTGGAAATTAGTACTTAAGGAGCAATTTGTTCTATACTCATGCACATAAGAAAGTAGTCTTAACCAGTAAGCCTGATGTTCCCTTGTTATTGGCCTGTCTGTACAAAGACAGTCAACTGAACACGAAAATCCAAGTCCCCGTAGCTCTATTCCCTGATGTGGACATTGGACAAACTGGTTCCTTGGGACTCGCCCTCTTCCAAATTTCTGCTAATTCACAAGAAGCATTGTATGTGTTTTCTTGAAGCAACATCATCTTTTATTGCCACGTCCAGGCTATGCTACGCTGGCCCTGGCCAAATAACACCACTACTCCCTCTGGGAAATTACTGGGATTCAGTCCCTCCCGGCTAAGCCACCTTGGTGTTTGTACCAGTTGAACTGCATTCCACTACCTCTTTGAGGGGCACAACCGCCAATTCCTGCTGGCTAGCCACAACCTTATGAAGTTGGAATGCAAAACATTCCTTCCTTCCATATTATTCTCAATTAGATAGGGCCTCTTGCACAGCAGGGTTGCTTTAGTCCAAAATTTAAAGAGAATTTTCAGGAACAGCTCTTTCCTTTAGCATGAGCCAGCCCAGCACCCCGACTTTAGCAGGGACAGCTCTCTTGGTGCTGATTCCCTTAGGAGTCACAGTTGATTGATGATGTTCTTGACCTTCATGGGGATGGATCCACTGGGCAGTCTCTTAGAAGGGATCAGGCGGATGCTCCTTGTTCACCACTGCTGGTTGAGAAGAGCAGGCGCCGGGGTCAGGGGAGGGGCAATTTCTACGGGATAGCTGTGGCTTAGTGCACTAAAGGGCTTAGCGAAGCAAACCCTTCACATGAACACACTCATCTGTAGTAGCAATACTTACCGGAACCCCAACTTCTGAGAGCTCTCAGGATCTCCTGCTCAGTCTGGTTCCTTCCATCTCTCCCCTTCCCTTTGGATAGAAACTGGCTTCTGTAACCAACCCTGCCCCAAATTATCCGTGTTGATGTGCCTAACCACTATGGTTGGGACTCAAGAGATCTGACTCCCTAAGGAGTCTCCTTAGTCCCAAATAAATCAGGAAATGGGTATTGATTCTATACCCGTGTCATCTTAGAACACACCCAGCATCCCTAGGCTTAAAAGGAATTTCCTTTTCCGTAACATCATTTCTTCTTTTTGTCATTGGTGTTTTACCAGTTTCCCGTGACTCTGGGATAATTGAACCAACAACATAACTCTCAAATATCAGCCAGCAGCCAGAGAGAAAGAGGCCCATGTGCTCCCACCTGGGCTGTGACAGGCATCACTAGAATCTAAATCTACGCATGAATTTCCATGTCAAAGTTCAAGAGGAGCATGCCCTCAGATCTGTGCCTTCTGAGGGCAGCAGGGGGCATCAGCTCAGGCTTCTCATCTCATTGTGGTGGTTCCTGGTCATCTTGGGCACTTCTTGGCTCACAGAAGCCTCGCTGATCTCTGCCTCCATCTTCACATGAAGTCCCTGTGTATGTATCTGTATCTAGGTCCAGATTTCTGCTTTCATTTATTTATTTTTTTTACAGTTTATTTATTTATGCATATGAAAACTGGGGTCCAGGCCAGAGGCGGTTCAGGTGCTGCACTAGGTGGGTCAACTCCCAGGCCAGGGATGGAACCCCAGCTAGGTGACAGCGGATCACTTCATAGTGCTGCGCTTTAACCTGTTGTGCCACCAGGGAGGGCCCCAGATTTCTGCTTTTGTAAAGAGACCAGTGTGACCTCATCCTAACTAATTTCATCAACACTGACAAGATTTCCAAAGAGACACTTTCTAACATTCTGGGGATTAGGTCCTCAGCATATGATCTGGGAATGAGTGAGAGGCAGGAAGAGACACGCTTCGGCCTATAATATCCTGTTCCCTTAGATGAATTACTTGTCCTCCCTATATCTTCATTTCTAACTCCTCTGACTTAAGGTTGCTGTGAAATAGTAAGGCCTGTGATGTAGTTAGTGCGGCAAGCATTCGATCAATGTTAAACGATCCTGAACGTGTTTTGGGATCATTTTCATTACTTCTTTAAAGAGACGCTGTTGGCACCATCTTATTGCAGCAGAAAAGGGGGTTCCCGTCCCTGGGGAACCATCTATAGTAACCCCGTTGCTTGGATAACTTCTTAGACAATCATTCCTTTGCAGTTTCAAGAAAACACATTTATTATTGGTTGCCTCCTTATCCTAATTCCAAAGAGTGACATTTGTACTCTACCGGCTACTGAGAATTGGGTGGGAGCCTACCTGAGGTGGAATAGTAAATTAAAAAAACAACAACACTTGATATTGGGCTAAAACCCCCATGCAGAATGAGTGAGTGGGAAAGCTCTAGTTTCCTTTGGTTCAGTCTTTCAAATTTCAGCATTGACTCGTTTGTCTGCTTCGCTGTTATATCTTGTTTCACTAAGATTTGCGTTCTCTTCTTCTATCTCTGGCCCGCACGGCAGCATAGAGAGGCGGGTGATCCGGGGCTGTGTTGAGAGGTATGGGATTCTTTTTGCTGCTTTGATGGGCAGTAATCGTGTGACATCCTCACTTTCTGCAATTCTGTAGCTGCCTCTTTTTCAGAGGATAAGTATATTGGAACACACATCTGGAGTTCTGCTATCTCACGCTGGGCAAGGATTCCAGTGTTCGTTCTAATCCTAATCCGAGACGTCTTCCTTGCAGGCGGCCAGGAAGGCAGGTAAGTAGGCATGGCCATTTGACAAATAGGTTTCCAATCCCACACTCTCATCTCCAGGCTTTTATAAATCAGCCTGACGTGGGGCTCTTTCTGCCTGTGTGTGCATTTGTCATTTCTGCCAGAGGAGCGAAGATGAGGCAGGCAGGCGTTATTTTCTCTGTATTTGGAAAGAAGTGAATGGACCCTTTTAAAATAATGTAACATCAGACTTTCTTCTTTGTATTATGGCTGCAAGTGTAAAGCAGGAGTAGATTCTCTTTAAGAACAAGGCCAGAAATTTAAGATTCTAAGTCATGTCGATTTGTGGAATCAATTCTCCTATCTCTTGGAGAAACTCTTTCCATCTCTCCTTTGACTTGTTCTCCATATAGTAAAATTCTGAGATTTCAAGACTGGCTAACTTTGCATTTGTGCCTGTTGGCAAAAATTAAATGTGATTTCTGAGCTAGAATTGACATATATCTGCTTTTTTCTTTCTGACTGAATCACACATGACTCAAAAGAAACCTAAATGGATAATGATTCAAATGGAAAGAAAAAACAGTGAAAGTACATAGGAGCCTGGGAATATACTTAATTATATATAGCAAGCAAGCAGAATAAAGGGAAACAAATCACAAGAAAACAGATTGGATTTTTAACTTTTTTAGAGGCTGGCAGGCCACAAATTGAAATACAAAATCTAAAAAGCATACCCTTCATTTGAAAAAAATTCCAAATTTTTCTAATGCAGAAATGACACCTTTAAGACAACCAGTAGTGGTCTACTTTATCCTCTGGGTACAGAGACAGCAAATACTTGTCTTTAAGAGAATCATAGCTTTGTCCAAATACCTGAGTCTCTATACTTATGTACCCACTTCCTCAGTAGGAAAAAGCAAAGAGCACATCTAACTCCTATACAGTCTGCTTTGTGGTGTTCCTGTCTCTCATTTCTGCTGCAAGGAAAAAGAAAGGCTAGAGTCTGGAGGTGGCTGATTTAGGTGACCTCAATACATCATGAATATTCATACTCTGTGTAACATCTACTGTTGATCTTCCATATTTCCTTAGAGACTTTCCTCTCCTTATTTTTGAAGGTCAGTATCCAATTGAACACTAGGCATTCTGAGAATACTGAATCCACGCGTGTGATAACACAGCACACTCCTCAGAGAACTCAGACTTGTAACTAAGTCTTGCCACCACAGGAAAAACTTTCTGCCCAGCACATTTTGGACATCCTGGGGTCAAACATCCTCTGATGGCTGAGTCCAAAGGTCAGGACTTCAGCCACATTTCATACAGTTTCCCCGGAAGTGGGTTCCACAGTCGGCTGCCATTATAGATAATGAATTTCCCCCATTCGTCAACTTTTATTTAAAAAAACACAATATCCCTGTAACCTTCAACGACACTATGCTTACTGAACTAAAGCCTTCTATTTCTTTCTGAATAGAAACGCCTCCTGCCCAGACCTTGTGCAGCTAGGGATTTGAGTGCAATAGACAATTTCAAAGACAGCTCTTTCTACCTAACAATTGGTGCATTAGGCTAAAATGTTCACACAAATGCAATAGCAACAGAAGGGGTTTGCAATATAATGACAAGGTCCTTCTTTTACCTGGATCACCGAGATGATGAATGAGCATTAGCAGAATGGTCTTTGGGCCCTTCGCTTTACCTTGATCTCCCAGAATGCAAATTGACATTATACCCACATTTCTATGATATTTATTACCATGGTCATGATGTGAGGGCTTTTTCAATGTGAATAGTGAAAAAGGGGAAACATATTACTGCAAAGAGACGTTATTGTGCAGGGAATGTATAAACAGACCAGAAGAAAGGCGCGACAAGCCCATAATAGAAACCGAAAGCTCCTCATTTGTCCCGATTGTCTCCCCTTCCTTTTTAAACAACCTTCCTTTTTTCCAGCTATCAATACAAAGTTCTTTTTGGTAAAATGAAGTGCATTCATGCTGCTTGAAAGAAGCTTTTAAAGTTGATCTGTGCCCTCACAAAGGAGAGCCAGTCCAGCCGTGTGAGGAGCCAACTCGGTCCTCGTTCATTACTTAGGGCTCGACACGCCAGCCCCCATATCATTTTGTAAAGAATCAGATAAACTTTCCTCATGATAAACAACTGAAATAATTTTTCTTAGCTGTCAGCTCCTTTTCTCCCTCTCCCAGACTGTTCTCACACTCTTCCCTGCTCGTGAAAGCAACCGAGGGCAGCTCTTGGGTCTGATAAATGGGCTCCTTTCAACTGGTGGCAGGCTTCAGGAAAAAGAGATAATCCTGGATAATGTGGACACAGTTTTCATTTCATGTCACCCAATTAAACTGCAATTATCCAGAGTGCAACAGCAGAAAACCTGGAGAGAATGGCTGCAGAATGAGGCGCCAGGGCTCCCTGGGATTCTTTATACAACGTGCATCAGCTAGATCTGTTCTGTTCTGTCCTGATAATCAAGAGCCGGCCTGAGCCCTTAGCCACAAAGCCCCTTCGCCAGATCAGCTGCAACCTGTAGCTGCGTGGGAAATGCACCCACAGATTCTAGGAGAAATATTCGTTGGAGGCACAGCCACGTTTTTATGGGATTATTGGCCCCTAGAGCCGAGTTTTGCGTTGGAGCTATGTTTCTCAGACAGAACCAGGAAGAAGGCATCAGAGAAGGAAGGCTTTCTCCACCATGACTGTCTCAGTAGCATCAGAAACCCCACCCCAAGAACCAGTCAGGATTGTTAAGTGAAGGAAGGAAGCTCTTGCCACAATCTCCTTTCATAAATCATTATGAAATATATATTATATATATATTAGTCTGTATTATATTAGTCTGCGGCCTGAAGAGATACAAAAGTTTCAGTGAACAGCTGGTTCATCCATTGGGAGATGTTGTCCTCATTGAAATGGGATGATATCCAGCCTTTCAAGGAATGACATCGATGGGATGGGAGTAGATAAAAGGATCCAGCAGGGGCCCTCCCTCGTGGCACAGCGGGTTAAAGCGAAGCACTGAGAAGCTGGAGCCACCTCTGCATGAGTTAGATTCCCGCCTGCCCGGGAGGAGACCACATGGCATGGCAGACCTCTCCTGACCGCCCGCTGCTCCCCTCAGCGGTGGACTTTGTCGATTTGCCTGTTCTGCTCCCCTCAGCGGTGGACTTTGTCGATTTGCCTGTTCTGCTCCCCACTCTGTCTCTGATGAATCCTCTCACTGCCCCTGCATCTCTGGCCTGTACCCCAGCTCTGTGTGCATAAATAAATAAATCTTTAAAAAAAAATTATGTCATTTTTCAGATGCTTTGGCGGCAAATGACACTGGACCGTCAGTGGAGGAAATGAAAGAAAACATTCACCTTAAGGGGGCGGTTTACACGTATATAATTATGGCCACATCTGAAAACACAACTGGAGAAAATCCATCATAATAGAATTCACAGGGGCTGGGGGTGGGGGTCAGGAGGGAGAGCAACACAATGGAATGAAAATGACCTTTGAGTATGACATTGTCAGAGACAGTGAGGAATTAAGGCAGATCCCGAACTCCCAAACTCCAAAATAAAATTTTCATCATCAATAACATAAATCTTGAGACCTATTAACACCCTCCTGAAATCAACTGTGGACTTTACCAGCCGGTCTAGTTAGTGATGAATCAAGGACTTTAATCTTGTAAAATGATTCTCTGGCGTGCTGTATACGCTGTGTTCTTCTTGCTTCCTCTTTTTGAAATGGATCCCATCTTAATCTCTTTCAGAACAGCCATGTGTGGCTCCTAACGTAGAAAGTACAATGGAAGAGTCGCTCGGAGCTGGTTTGAAGCAGAAACATTCACCTGAGCGTGGCTGTCACAGGCTTGGGGCTCTGCACCCTCACCAGGCCCTAGGCCAACAGGGATAAGAAACCACCATCCCAGAAGATCACGCCTGTCTCTTCTTTGCCCCGGGTGATATCAGAAACCCAGTGCGCTCTTGTCTCCGGTCAGCAAACAGAGGGGGAAGAGCACCCCAGTGAAACTTTTAAAGACACAGCCAAAAAAAAAAAAAAAAAAAAAGAGGGAGAGTTGTTGAGATGCATTTGAAATTTGCTCCATTCTTCCATAGTTACAAATGCAACAGTCATCACAGTGGTGATGCTAAATGAGACAACTGAATGTGCCTTTCATCTGAGCTCAAAGCACCAGCTGAATAATGGCCTGGGCTGGGATCCCATCCTGTGTAGCTTTATGGGAGAATCCACACAATTACAATAACATAATGACACTATGATAGCAATAATAATACCTTCTGTTTACCCAATGCCTATCTCTGGGAAACCTAAAGCAGCTTGGAGATGCTAATCTAATTAAACTCCAGGTAGACAAGTAGGAGGCAGGTATTTTTAATTCAAACGCTGTTTAGGAAATGATGGGAATACCAACAGCTCCCACCTCCCTTCCTCCTAGGTATTTATGAACATACAGAAAAAAAAGAGAGCTCAGATTTAAATCTTCTAACTACATGGAAGAACAATGATAATAGTAGAATATAATAACACTGTTTAAATCACTTCTCATCTGATATACTTGTCTTTCAAATTATGGGTTGAATTAATACCCTGCCTGTGTGCACTGAAGATTTTCACACAGCTCCAACACGTGGAGGAGAAGGTGATGTTTTACGGGGGGGGGGGGGGCATCAATAGAGGACCCCACCCCACCCCCACTGCTTCCGCTACTCCTCTTGGGTGTGATTCCCACTTTTCTGGAACAGTCTTCTAAACACTTCACAGAGCTGTGTGATAGAAGCCTGGATACTCTGAAATCCGTCTGGGGAGGGGGGTTGGGAAACACTGAATTCACAACATCAAAAAATACTACTAAAATAGTTTTAGTTCTAGCTATAGTTTCAGCTCTGATGAAATAAAAATGACTGGGTGTGAAGGAAGCCCCTTAAAATACTATCTGCTAAATAGATACATTCAATGGAAAGGGGATTTATATAGGACTCCTTTCCTTCTGTGTATTACTGTACACTTTTAAGAAGATTTTTAAAAAAGATTTATTTATTTATGCACACAAGAACTGGGGTACAGGCCAGAGGTGTGGGGGTGGGGGGGTAGTGAGAGAACTCACCAGAGAGAGAGTATGGAGTAGAACAGGCAGATGGACTGAAACACACTGCTGAGGGGAGCAGCGGGCAGGACAGGAGAGGTCTGCTGCGCCTTGAAAACAAGATGGGAGTTCTCACAGGTTGTAATCATGCTACATATTTGCTGTGTTTTACTTCATTATTCATTTTCCCTTGCTTATTTTTTTCTCCTAGCAGAAGATAAGTTCCCTGAGGGCAAGGGCCATCCATGTCTGCCTTTCATTATTGTATCCCTGTGAGGACTCTTCTTAGGCTTGCATCAGATGTTAAAGAAAGCCATCAGAATGAATGAATGAAGAGGCTCTGGCATTGTGAGACGCTGGCTACCTAGACTTTGTAGTCAGCAGATCCAAATTTGTATCAGGACTCACTACACCCCATTTTTGTAAACCTCAATTTTCATATCTGTACAATGGAATTTTTCTCTTTTGAGATTGTCACCAGGAGTAACAGAAATGATGTAGGTAAGAGAAATGATCAGTGCCTGAACACTGAATAACAATGAGCTATTAATTTTTTTTTTCTTGCTTCAAAAATAGAATGCTGGGGGCTCTCCCTGGTGGTGCAATGGATTAAAGCAAAGCATTATGAAGCTCTCCAAAACTGCTTCAGTGAGAGTTCAATTCCCAGCCCCAGAGCTGACCCACATGGTGCAGCAGACCTCTTCTGACCCTTGGGCTTCTCCCCTCAGCAGTATACTTTATCAATCTGCCTGTTCTGCTCTCACTCTGTCTCTGGTGAATGTGAATCCTCTCACCTGCCACACCTCTGGCCTGTGCCCCAGTTCTGTAAGCATAAATAAATAAATCTTTATTTCTGCTGGGCTGACCCACATTTTAAGGTCAGCTGTGTACTTCCCAAAGGCTTGGCTTCCTTCTCCTTGCCCATTTACCCCTGAGAATCATCATTCAGGACACACGATGGCTTCGTTCCCTGGCGCTGCAGGCCAGAGCGCCACTTCAAAGCACAGAGAACCAGCCCCTTGCTCTGTCCCCATTCTAAGGCCTTGCACCACTTCTGTCACCTGGCCACAGGCACTGCCAACACCCTTACTACTGCCAGGACTTTGGGGGCACCCCAGGACTGATGTTTTCTGATGTGTTAGCTCTACCCACATTCAGGCCAGGAGAGGAGAGCAAGGAAAAGCTTCCAGTCATTTCCACACCCTGCTTCATGGGTGCCCCACTCCCCCTCTGCTCAAGAGTGGCCCACAGGGAGTAGGACCATTTCCGGCTAGAACAGGAAGGCAGGCAACAGGACCTTGGAAACCACGGGAGTCCCTGATTCAGAAGGGTTGCCCCAAGGCTCACTTCCAGGACCCCTCCTCCAAGATGGCATGCTCTTGGGAAGTGCATTAGCCTCAGGTGCGGAGGGTACCCTCGGAGGCCCCAGTGAAAGCAGGGTCTCTTCTTTGCTTAGTGCCCCTGTGCCTCCCTTCCTGTTCTAGCCCCAAATGGCCCTACTCCCTGTGGGCTGTGTCTCCGCACTGTTTCATAATGCTTCTCCCCTCAGAGGGCTGTCATGGGGAAGAGGTAGGAAACTGGCCCCTGCTGGGTTTGCAAACAATGTGAGCAGGTGCCATGAACTGCAGGGGTTGGGAGAAAGGATCCTAACTCCTCTGCTCCTCCAGGTAGACCTCAGTCTGTTCAACCCCGGCCGGCCGCAGGCTGAGGGCCGAGGACCCGGCCTCCTGGCACTGCCACAGAGAGGGCCGTGGCCCTTGGCATCTCACTTAACCCCTGCAGAGTTACCTACCTACCTACCTATCTCCTCACAGGAGTGCTGTAACCTGAAATGGGATGGTGCATGTTAACTGCACGATGCTCACACAAACGAGATCAGTGGTGGTGATAGCGGTTGTTGGTGGCTGTCTTTATGTTACCAAGAAGAAATAATCCAAATGTCTACCTGCGAGGGACTGGTTCAATAAAACATGGTAAGTGCACATCACAATACCTGGGTATTGTGCAGCTGTGACATGGAATAGACATTTCTGTATTCGTAGTGGAGTGTGCTGCTTAGTGGAACACACCACCAGCTGTTCAGAGAGCTCAATTTAAAAGTCTTCAGCTGCTTCTAAGTCACAAATTAGAATTAGTTACTTTGGGTAAGGTATTATTTGAAAGGTTTATTTATTTATCTATTCACATAAGAACTGGGAGGCCAGGGGTCCCGGGGAGAGGGTGTTAGAGTTTTCATCAGAGACAGAGTGGGGAGCAGGACAGGCAGATATGCTGAAATACACTGCTGAGGGGGAGCCCTGGGGAAACAGGAGACGTCTGCCATGCCATGTGGGTCACCCCCCTGGTGGGGGATCAAACTCATGCTGTGGTTGCTGCAGATAGCTTCACGGTGCTGAGACTTAATCCCTTGCACCACCAGGGAGGCCCTGGATATGGTATTTCCTATAGGGACAATCACTATAATCATTTCTTAATTATGTAAATGTAAGTCAAGTAGACACTTACTGCTCTGCAAAAATAAGATAATATAAGCCTTTAAAAAATATATATTGACAAAGCACACTTTTCAGTATTCCTTGTAAGGGAAGTGTGTGGGGGTGTACATTTGCCACAATTCTGGTCGGTTTTGTTGGGGAGCTTGTTTAAACAGCAGAGGGTTGAGTCTGGAGGCCCTCTGACCTAGCACCTCCACCCAGGCATGTGTTTTGGCAGCAACAGCTGAAAGAATGGATTTAATTAAACAGTTTTACCTTTAAAGTTCTACTAAAGCTTGCTTTGGCCCAGGCCTAGTGGTCAGAGAGTAAGAACAGGTGGGAAGGATCATCTGAGGGAATGTGCTGCAAGGCGTGAGTCATCGCCTCAGGAGAGCAACGATCTTCAGAAGTATGGACACCAGCAAACAAGGAGTCACCTGTTTGAGCCAGAGCAGATGAATTAATATGTGTTCATCCTCACATGAGCATAGAATAGTTAAATGCTACATAAGCAGATGATAGGTAGGTAGGTAGGTAGGTAGGTAGATAGATTGATCGCTAGATGACAGATATATGATTGATAGATAGGAGTTTGGGGATGGAGAAGAAGCTGGAAGTCCACCTGTCATTTTGAATTACTTCACTGATAATATGAAAATGCTTTGTTTTTAGACAAAGGATTTGATTTTGAGAAAATATCAAAGCTTCTGCAGGATTACATAAGTACATGTGTTGGGTAGTCAATGTGACTGATCTTTTTTATTTTTTAACTGGGAGGAATAAAAACCAAAGCAAATATAAAGTTGCTTTTTATGTCTTACTTTGGTGGCAAAATTCAAAGAGGAGATCCATTTGAACAGTTAATCTTGAAATAATAAAATATGACTGACTTTTCAAGCTACATATCCAATAGCAATGACTCACGTGCTGTCATTATTTGGAAGTTTGGTAAGGTGAAGGGTAGGGTGAAGCATTTACCTTGCCTTTTTATGTGTACGACTTGTATCTCAGGGTGAAAAACTAACTGATGAAAGTTTCTCTTTATAGAAATTCAACTGGTGTAAAAAGACAAAGGGCTAGATAGAGTCAGAACATTGAAATGGCCTGTGTGTCCTAATGAATGACTTAGTCTAGGTAATAGTCATCAGTGTAGGTAATATCACAGGAAGAGCAAGAACAGACATTGTACGACTCCCAAAGGAAGCAAACCCCACTGCCCAAGGAGTCATCTTGCCATAAATTCAGCATAGAGCGTGATCAAACCAACAGCTTCAGCTACCAATTCGATATATAAACAACGGAGGAAGACATGACACCACAGTGACCAGTCAGCACAATCTAGATTGTAGAACATTCTACTGAGCAAGCCATCTGGTTTCTCTAAATTTATTGCATGGGAAAAAAAAATAAAAGAGGCAGGGGAAGGCTATAAAGGCATAATATCAATTACAGTGGATGAACTTAATTGGATCCTGATTTGATTAAACACACTGCAAAAAATAAGTTGTAAGACAATCAGAAACTTTGCACACTGACTGGATAATTAAAGATACTGATATTTCTTGATATTGTAGAAAAATATACCCAAATATTCACTAAAGAATGTTTATGATTTGCTCTGAAATGTTTAGGGTCAGAAAAGGTATAGGTGAAACGTGATTGGCCATGAGTTGATAATATTTGGAAGGTAGATGATGAATAATGGACATTCAGTGCATTGTTCTATTTTTTTATGCATTAAAATTTTCCCTGAACAAAGTTTTTCTTAAGGAAAATACCATGGTATGAATAGAAGACACATACATGTAAGCACACAGATAAATCTAACTGCAGAAAGAGTAGTAATAGAGGGGAAAAGTGTATTTTCTACTAGCCTTATGTCCTTGTTTTAGATAGACAAAAGTTTGTAAGCAGCTAATTTTAAGAAAAACAGTAGAATATCCACACTCACATACCCCCCAAATAAGAGAAAGTAAATAGTACAGGTAAGAGTGAAAATTAATGAAAGCAAAGACTAACAAAGCCAAAGGTTAGTGCTTTGATAAACCACTGATAAAATTGTTCCAGAAAAAGGAAGAGTAGCTACAAATAAGAATATATTAGCACTGAAAAGAGAGAGACACAAATTTAAGAGTGAATTTCATGGAAAATAAGAGAACACTTAGAACGATTTACTCAATATATCTGAAAATTTGGATGTAATCATATACATCTTTGATAAATATAACTTAGTAAAACTGGAGACTAGAAATAACAAGGAGACTAGAAAGTGAAAATTGTCCTCATAAATATTAATTTGGAACAAGTTATTTTCCACACAGGAAATATCAAGTCCACATCATCTAACTAGCCTACTCCACTTTCAACATGGAGTAGGAAAATAACCTGCCTAGCTCACTCATAAACACAGATGTAAAAATCCTACACAATTCATTATTTGGTACACCTCCTATAAGTAAACTGTTCAATATTTTCCTTTATCCTTTTGACTTATCTCACTGAGCATAATCCCTTCAAGCTCTATCCATGTTGCTGTGAAATGCATGAGTTTATCCTTTTTGGTTGATAACTAATATTCCATTTGTAAATATACCACATTTTCCAGATCTAGTCATCTATTTCGGAGCATTTGGATTGTTTTCACAGTTGTTTTCACCTATTGTTAACAGCGTTGCTGTAAATGTAGAGATTAAGGAAACCAAATAGGAGGTCAGGAAAATAAAAATAAAAAAAATTAACAGGCAACTATAAGTCAGAGACATTCCTTAGGGGAGGGGGAGGGAGAAGGATCAAAACAGGGGAATGAATAGCAGAAGGAATTGCGGTGATGGTGCACGGGTGAATTGGTGGTGGGAATCTTACAGGTATTACATCTGAGAGGAAAAAGCAAATACTGCACAAAAAGGAACAATGATGTTAAATATATATAAATTAAAAAATCCTATACAATGCAAATGCACCATGTACAAATTGAGTTTATGCCCAAAATGTGCACTTGATTTGACATGGAAATTTCATTATTGAAGTGATTCCCATTAGTCTTGAAAATAACCAGCTTGTATGTAGGGCAGAAAACCTCAGTAAAATATGAATAGGAGAAACATTCTTATCTTACAATAGACCTTTAAGAAGGTATTAATGCTGTGAGCAGTTTTACAATGACAGAACATTTAAAACATCTTCCAAATAAGAAATAAGACAAGGAAGCTAATTATTCCTGCTTCAACCCAACGATCAACACTGACTGCAAACTCTAAGACAAGAAATAAAAGTTTAAAAGCTTGAAATAGAAATAAAACACTCATTTTCTAATGATATATTTCTATGCATAGAAAATTCAAAAGAATCCACAAACTGTTAGAACTAATATGAACATTAATAAAAGTGACTGATTATAAGGTTAAACATTGCAGTCTGGAGCCGCATCACTCTGAGTGCCCCGATCTAGTCTAAATGCCTTTTAAAAACTTAGTAACTAATTAGAAAGCTTAATTTTAAAAGCTGCCACATTACTTCCAATAATAGGAGATGGAGGAAATCTATTATCAGATATATAAAACTTAAATGAATGGGAGAATATATAATTTTCATGAATAAGAAGAGTTCAAGACTGCAAAGATAACATTTTTTTCTAAGTTGATCTATAAATTTAAAGCAATCTCAATTAAATTGTCCAGCAGAATCATTTGAGCACTAGGACAAGGTGATCCTAAAATCGATGCAGAATAACAAAGGGTTAGGAACAGTCAAGACACTCCTGAAGAACCATGAGGGGGAATTTCACACTAGGCATAAAGACTTGTAATATGAAAGTCATAGAATGTATGGACCAGGATAAAGACAACAAATTCAAGTGAAGAAAGAGCCCAGGAACAGCTTCACACCTATATGGGAACTAGGTGATCAGTGCAGGTGAGTGGGAGAAAGAAGGAAGTAGTCAATAGTGTAATGGATAAACAAGGGACTAGGAAGTTGGATGGCTATTTTATGCCAGGCACAAAAAACCATTGTGTATGAATTAACAGTTTGGGGAATAAAATATAGCATATGTGAGCTAAGTAAGCAGAAAGATTTGTTTTAAAATAAAGAATAAGGACACATTTATAGATTGAATTTTATCAAAGTTAAGGAATTTTATACATTAACTATAAAGACATTGAAATATAAACCACTCATTGGGGTGGGGAGAAAACAGTTATTTACTGCATGTATATTAAAAAATAAAGAATATCTAGAATAGATGAACTTTGAAAGTGGTGAACAGTCACAAAACAACTCATTCTTCTCTGTAACAAGGAAAATTAAGAATCCAAGAAAATACAATTTTATAATGGCTGGGCCTTCAAAAATAAAAAATTGACAATACTAGAATTGGCAAGGAAGTGGAGCAGTGGAAAGGAATAAAGATTCAAAATGTTTTGGAAAGTAGCTTAGCCTTATCTTTTTAAGGTTGATTAGGCACATGTTTATGACCCAGCTCCAGTCATAGAAGCGGGGTATACCCTTAAGAAAATATATGTGCCAGTAGAAATGTATAAGAACATTCATAGCAGCCTTATTTGTAAGGGTGAAGAGATGGTGAATGGATGCACAGACAAATGCATGGAGGATGCATACCTACACAGATGGATGGATGGAGAGAGAAGGAGAGATCATGCAGGAAAACAAACTATGATCTATTCCCTGGTGGAATATTATACAGCAGAGATTGGAAAGTCACAACTGCACAAGGATATCTTAGAAATGCAATGTCGAGTGGAAAATCAAGTAACAGAAGAGTACAGAAGTTACATCATCTTATAAATCTCAAAACAAGAAAATGTAAAGATGTATTCATTATTATCTCATGAAGACAACAAAGATAAGCAAGGAAATAACACAAAACTCAGGATTTTGATCACTTCTGGACTGGAAAAAGGGATGACATGATAATAATTACATTTTTTACTTTGAGTGGTGGGCTTCATAGGTATTTTTTAAAGATTTATTTATTTATGCATACAGAACTGGGGTACAGGCCAGAGGTGCAGGGGTGGTGAGAGGATTCACCAGAGACAGAGTGGGGAACAGAGCAGGCAGATCCACTGAAGTACACTGCTGAGGGGAGCAGCAGGCGGGTCAGGAGAGGTCTGCTGCGCCCTGTGGATCACCTCTCAGGTGGGGCAGAGATCGAACTCATGCTGAAGTGACTTTAGCTTCCTTAGTGTGGTGCTTTAACCTGCTGCACCACCAGGGAGGGCCCATAGAACTTTTTAATGACTGTACTTCAGAGTACGGACTTGCATTATATATATATTCTTTATATATCCAAGAGCATATATATTACATATTTTTTAAGAAGTTGAAAGGATTAATTCAGAAAAAAAATGTGAGTAGGTGGAAAAAAGACTCACTTTGGGCTTTTCATAGTTTTCTACAATTTGAATTCTTAAAATCATCTTAACATTTTTATCCTGTGATTTGTATTATAATAGGAAAAGGAAAAGAAGGCAGAGTGAAAAGAGGAGCAGGAGAAAGAAGTTATGGTTCAATAAGAGACCAGGTAAGAGGAAATCAACTGAGCTATGAGCAGGAAAAGGAGAGGTAGGGATGATATGGTGAGCATTTTCCTTCTGGGGAGCAGAAGGTAGGTGTCATGAGAGGACAGGTTCTCGTTAACCTTACATAGCCAAAGTCACCTTACGTAGCCAAAGTCACCTTTCGTAGCCTAAGTCACCTTACGTAACCATTGAGTGCAAGAGAAGAAAGTGGGAATCCCTTCAAATAAGAAAAAGAAAAACCCTGACTTTTTGCTCTACCTTGCCTGACTCTCTTCTGTCTCTTCTTATCTGATACATGCCCATTCTTCAAGTTTTCAAGAAGTCTTCTCTGTAGTCCCTGGTTATTCACTCCCAAGCAGTTTGCTGTGCTATGAACTGAAAGGTAGAGATCAGGCTATTTTACTTACCATTGAATCCTTATTCCTAGCATGGAATCTAAACATTGAATGTGGGTAAAAGCATAATTATGAATAAATAGACGCTACATGTGTAAGAGAAACTGTCGAGCAACTGCCATTTATATTTGCATCCATTATTAAGTTCATTGCTTACCACTCAGGGAAAGCAAACTAGAGCTCAGTTTTTGCAAACAAGTTCATGATGGAACATTTTACTATATGATTTAGATCCCACTGTCAAATCTTACATGTTGGGCACCAAAAGCTTCAAGAAAGAATTGTCAGAATATCCTAAATTTGTCAAAGATTTTATGAATGTGGTTGAAAAGAAAAGGTGTGTTATCGCCATCATAAGTGCCAAAAGATACTTTTCCACACATGTCATGATTTAAAGAGTTGAAAGTTGTGATTTTTGTAACTGTATACCTCTGCCAGACATAAAATGAGAGATCAGAGCCTGAATTTCTTTAAGATAATAATAATGTGAATCAACAGTTGCTTTCTTCCTCCTGACCTGACATAAATTACTTTAAGCTGAAAAAGTATATTAAATGCATTTTGCAAAGTGTTCTGGAGAAATGCTAAATTTTGGAAAGCAGATTTATAGTCAGCTTTGATGTGTGGTTCTATTTGTACCTAATCTCACAGGAAATATCTTTGAATTACAAAATGCTTGCAGATGTAAGTCATGTCAGGATTAAATAAAGGCAACACAAGAAAACGGGAGGAACCTTAGGCTATTTGCTTGAACACTCATGGCACTCACCTAGTTCTCCCTCTAGCCATGCAACTATGACAAGTCATCTCAACTGTTTGGGTCTCAGTTTCTTGATAGGCAAAACAGAAGAGGAACAGGGACTATAACATCTGTTGCAACAATTCAATAGAAAATACACTGTGAATGGGCCCCCCATGGCCCAAGGGGTTAAGTCTCAGGACTACTGAGCCAGCTGCAGGCACTGCAGCACCAGTTCAATCCCCGGCCATGAGGTGACCCACATGGGTCAGAGTCCCTTCTGCAGTGCATTTCAATCTTTTCTGCTCCCACTCTGTCTCTGGTGAATCCTCTCATCACCCCTGGCCGGTCCCCCAGTTTTGTATGAATAAGTAAATAAATCTTTTTTTTTTTTTAAGATTTATTTATTTATGCATACAGAACTGGGGTACAGGCCAGAGGCTCGGGACGGTGAGAGGCTTCACCAGAGACAGAGTGGGGAGCAGAACAGGCAGATCGACGAAGTACACTGCTGAGGGTAGCAGCGGGCGGGTCAGGAGAGGTCTGCCACGCCATGTGGTCACCTCCGGGGCAGGCGGGAATCGAACTCATGCGGAAGTGGCTTTAGCTTCTCAGTGCAGTGCTTTAACCCGCTGTGCCACCAGGGAGGGCCCCAGTAAATAAATCTTTTAAAAAAAGCTTGAGAAGGGCCTGGAATTAGTCAAGTTTTTTTTTTTTTTTTTAAGATTTACTTATTTGTACATTCAGAACTGGGGTACAGGTCAGAGGCTCAGGGGCGGTGAGAGGCTTCACCAGAGACAGAGTGGGGAGCAGAACAGGCAAATCGACTAAGTACACTGCTGAGGGGAGCAGCGGGCGGGTCAGGAGAGGTCTGCCATGCCATGTGGTCACCTCCGGGGCAGGCGGGAATCAAACTCATGAGGAAGTGGCTTTAGCTTCTCAGTGCAGTGCTTAAACCCGCTGTGCCACCAGGGAGGACCTGGAATTAGTCAAGTTTTATGAAGCAGTAACATCTGTATTGGTAGTAGTATCATCAACATTCTGACGCTGAGATAAATGCATTTCAGTATTACAAAACCACCTATCAGAGAGCGAGGAAGAGATGGCTAAGACCCTGGGAACTAAGCATCTGAGAAATCTTCTTGCTGTGTTTGACTCTGCACTCTGTTCTTCACACATGGGTTGATGATGATTCAGGGATAAGACAAAAGGGTCTGTTGGTCAAATACACCAAATGACATGGGGGTTTGCCTAGGTATCTGCAGACCACTGGTAACATGTAAGCAGATCTACCATGCTATGAAATGAAATCCTTGTCAAGATCAAAGCAAAGAATGAGTTCAGTCAAAAGCCCCTCAATGACCTTCAGCCTTTCAGCCATTCGCTGTTGTGTTAAGTGGATACTTGGTCGGGATGCAGGATGTTGTGGTGGATTCAGGCTCATGCTCAGCTTTTAACTTCCAAGGCTGCCACATTCTTAACTCTCTGGATTAGCCACAGCGACCTTCGAGATAGGTCAGAGAATAGATATGTGTTTGTAAGTCATGAGAACCACATGGACTCCAAACTTAGTGGGTACAAGTGGACTTTTCTAGGGAATTGGGTTGATTTGCATCTACATAACTTTGGTGCCATGGGCAAGAAATTAAAAAACAAAACTTCCATGCACTTACAGTAAATGTGAGACCGACAGGGCTCACTTGTTAAAATCAAACTTCCTTGCTAATCCAAAAAAATAAAATCCGCTGGTTGATTGAACAAGAGACTAACTCCTTTCATGTCTCTACAAGAGCTTTGTTTCAGAAATAAGTTTTGACCTTGATATTTCCAACAACAAAAAATGAGACCATTTTCATCATTCAGTTTCTCGTGTTCTTTTTCTGAAGGTTAAAACCCACTTGTCAAAATGTTGTCGTTTCAAATTTCGAAATGCTTCCTATTCACTGCTCTTCACCCTCACTCACTGTGTAGTTTGTCGGAAGCTTCCTTTCATCGTCAATTATACAGTATTTTCAAGCTGAATATATTTTTGAAGTATCTACGTGTTCTATAAAATAGCTGATTGCAAATTTTCCTTCTAACGCCAACTGACTAAATGCATGAAAAGAAGACTAGCACAGCCAAGGAAGATGGAGAGATGATGACTGAGCAAGGAAGAGAAAATAGGAAAGAAATTAGATTTTAAAGTGAATTTTGCCCTTGCACCTACACTTCATAAGCAGGCGCAATTCCATCCTCAGTTCTAAGCCACACATTCTTATTTCCCCATGCAGTTTTGGAAAAAATAGCTAAGCCCAGAATGCCTATTTTCCCAATGATGCCAACTGTGCCCAATTGGACACACCCCCAATCTCACCCCTTGCTGAGACTTGTTCCAATCAAATTTGGTGAAAATTTGACTGGATTTCATCATACTGTATCTTGTATGCAATAAGTTAAATAATTACTTACATAAGAAAAAAGAGAAAGTAAGTCACTAGTTATACTAACTAATCTTATTATGTCAATCATTTATAAAATAAATAGGTGCCTAATAATCACAATATATATGCTCCTTTACTTTACATGCTCTACCTTAAACTGGGAAAGAACAAATCATTATACTCTGACAAAAAAGTAAAAAGAAAAGGGGCTACTGACTACAATTAAGAGTATTATTGGATGATTCATTCCCAGATGCTTAGAAAATAAAAAAGAATTGTGAGAAAATGCTTTGAATAAATCCAAAGTGAGTTTTGAAATTTTGAAATTTGTATTCAATGAAGCAATATTTAGAAAAATACAAATGAATAAAAATGACATTGAACATTAAGAAACACAGAAGAAATAGAAGATATTGTCAAAGTGTTATCTTTCCTCTCCTGTACTTGCTTCCTGTATACAAAGGTACGCTAGGTTTAGCTTGTTTTGGAGTTGAATAATTTCTAGCCTTCACGAAGTCTTTGTTACTTAAGTTTTGAAGAGTATAATGAAAGGCAGTGTTTAAGTTCTCTTTGTAGAGCTAATAATGAAATTGGTTTTAAAAAGGGAAAGTACAGATAGATAATCCCATATATTGGTGCAAAAATGGAAAGTAAGCAGCAATAAACAGAATGCAGCAGACTATTAAAAGAATAACATACCATATCAAATGGGCATAACCCAAGAAATTTAAAGTATCTTTTTTTAAGTATCTTTAAAAATAGAAAAAAGTAGTACAAGTCCAATCTGACAAAGTTTAAGGAAGTGTATTATCTGAATAGATGCCACAAAGACATTTGATACAATGCAGTCATACCCTGTTTTCTTGTTGTGACTCTTACATCCTTAAACAGAGATTTTTTTTTTTAATTTCAGCTCAACAATTTTTAAATGTGTTTATATTGATTTGTTGGTTGTTTACATGTCTCTGTAATGTTGGGGTTACAGTTTCACACATTCAAATATGGATATGTTTCACTCCTCCTCCTCCAACCTCCCAGGCCATATCCTATGCCCTACTTTCTCCTATTCCTGCTCCCACTCTCTATTACTCAGTATATTCCTCTTAAAGATTTATTTATTTATTCATACAGAGCTGGGGTACTGGCCAGAGGTGCAGGAACAGTGAGAAGCTTCACCGGAGACAGAGTGGAACGCAGAACAAGTGGATTAATGAAGTACACTGCTGAGGGGAGCAGCAGGCAGGTCAGGAGAGGTCTGCTGCACCCTGTGGGTCACCTCCAGGGCCAGGGAGCAAACTTGTGCTGAAGTGGCTGTGGCCAGCTTGCAGTGCCGCATGCTAACCCATTGGGCACCAGGGAGAGCCCTATTTTCCACTAATTCTAAGAATTTTTTTTTGCTGTGTTTTGCCAGCATAAGGTTTTTGTTTTTGTTTTTGTTTTTTTCTGTCATTTTTATTCCATAGATCAGTGAAATCCTCCAAAATGAAGAAACAAGCTACCAGATCCTATGGGGTACTCTAAAAGCAGTATTATAAAGGAAGTTCATAAATACAGGTCCACAGGAAAAAACAAAACAAGGAAAATGTCAAACAACCTAATTTTACAGTTGAAGGAACTGTAGAAAACTGTTGGGAAAGAACAAGCGGAAAATCAGTAGAGAGAAGCAAATAATGGAAATTAGATGTTTTTTGTCCTTTTTGGTAACCAAAATCCCCAGTCTTTCTGGAAGGTTCTATTCCCATGTTAACTGGGCTGCAGGTCACCTAATCTCCCCACATTTCCCACTCCTACTTGCCTCTAGACAGAAGCACACTGTCTCATTTCATGTGCAAAGCTTCCTTCTAACAGCTACAGTGAAACAAACGGGGGATGACAATAACAGCAGTGGCAGGAAAGGTCTGGTGGCCTCTGATTGAACCTAGCTTCTAACTGACTAAACCTGTAGCTGCAGAAACCACAAAGAAAGAAAAAGGTAAAGGTCACTGGTGCACTAAAGATATGAAATTAAAATCTAACAGTTGGGAAAATGGCAAGTAGCTGTGACGTTTATGCCAGAATGCTGTGTGTGTACCTGCATGTCCACCTAGAAGACTCTAGTCTGGACTTCCCTCTTTTCCTCTGTGCTGGAATTGCATAGTTAAACAGTGGTACTGGAAGGAGCCATAGAGGTCACTTAGTTCAAGCCCCACATTTTGTCAAGGGAAGATCGAAAGCCAGACATTTGGAGATTTGTCTGTCCTTTGACTTATTTTTCTTTGCTTTTCAATGTTTTCCCAGCAGCAGTACATCAAACAAATGGTCAGATGAGATTATTCAGGCTGGGATCATTCTATTGCTTATTCTTATTGACCATGACAATCTCTCCCTGCAATGCCTTTCCTTCCTATCTAATCTTCAATGCTATTAATCCATTTCTTTTATGATGAGCCTCCCCTTGATTCATCTTTTACAGATAAACTGAGTCACCAGCAGGCATTTTGCTAGAAGTCAGCCTTGTTGTATGTCCAGCCCATAGAATCTATGACTTTCTATCTTATCCCATCTTCTGGATGAAAGGTTCTGTTGATCTAACTTCCTTATCATGTCAAGCTCTAATCTTCTTTCAGTGATAGAGGAATTACCAAACTAAAGTACTTTGGGAAAATGAATACACTGACCTGTCATTTCAAAGTCCTCACACAACCAAAGTCCTGACTGTCCTATAAGCAGATCTGTGCAGAAAATGTGAAGGGAGTGTACAAAGTGTCCACTGAGAATTGTGGACAGAACTCTCAGAAAGAATACCCTGAAAAAAAGGCAGACCAGGATTGAGCAGCAAAAAAACCCACACTTTTTATACAAAGTAATATCTAATATTGATGTAGTCTGTGCCATGTGTTATGTTATACATTACTCTAAGTACTTTGCACAGATTAACGGACTGAATCCTAAATGTTAATTGCAATTATTGGTCCTTTATGTCTTTTTAGGATGGGAAAATGTGGGTGCCGAGCATTTAAAATCATTGCCCCAACCTAAGAGGTGATAAATGGTGGATCCAAGATCTAGGCAGTTAGGTTGAATCTGAGTCCAGTTGTCTAACTCTTCTGCCAAGCCACCTCTTGGGGGCTCACATGAGGTCACCTCTACTTGCACTTTGTATTTGAGGTCATGGCCTATTAACAGTGGAGATGCCACAGTTTAAAGTTCCCATAAGCATACACAATGACTTCCAAGGCACCAGAACTGACCACATGCTTTTCTGTCTTGGGAAGACCCAAAAGAATGTATGTTAAGGCTCCAAGCTTGGCGCACCCCATGATTCAGCAGGGCTGTTAACACTGCCAGCTCATCAACTTTCTTCCCAAGTGTAGATGCAGGTCCATAGTCATGGACTTTGAAGTCAGGTACCATGTTGAAAATCCCAGCATTGAACGGTACTAGTTAGGTGACTGTGAACAAGTCATTTGTGTCCCCCACTGTGCATTTTAATCTGTGAAAGGTGGATAATAGCATACTTCATGGGTGGAGTGTTGAGTATAGGTAAGATACATGTGTAAAGTGATTTACCTACACCCGGTTGACTTTTAGCAGGTGATGGGGCATGATCTTGCAGGCTGACCTCAAATTATCTGCCAGCATGTCAGATCCTTTTCATCCTGCTCTTGGGATTTAACTGAATCACATAGTCTAGAGTTGGGGTCCAACTCAGAAAGGAATTCATTTATTTAGTTAAATGGACAACAAAGTAAAGATAAGATGGCTGCTGTAAACTACACGCTATTTTCCACACTTGGCTCCAGGGTAAAATCACCAGGGAATTCCCCCTGGAATGGAAATCTGTATGGACAGATTGCTTAAACTCCCAGCCTTGATTTCATCATCTGCAAAATGGTGCCCAAGGAAATGACCACTTTTTCATAATGTCATGAAATGAAAACAAATAACATCCTTGATAGGTGCCTGGTATATAGTAAATGCTCAATAAATGTTATCTATACTTTTAGATACCATCTAAGTTATCATCAAATTGGAACAGTTTTGAGAGTGAAAAATGGGGGCTATTAATAACCAGAGCAGCAGTGGAGGTTCACACAAAGTAGCTGATGGGGATCAATAGGTAGAAATTTTTACCCAATAAATAATACTCAGAGATATAATGTAATGCATGGTGGCTATAATTAATCAATAAATACTATATTATATTAAATGTTGCTAAGAGAATAATCTTATCAGAAGAATAAAAGCTGTATAACTATTAATATATATGGCAATGGTAAGCTAGACTTACTGTAATGATCATCTCACAATATATATGTGTTTATTGAATCATTATTACTATATTGTATTTCTGAAGCTAATATAATGTTAATAATCAATAAAATAACCATGGCAGTATAACAGGCTAAAGCTGGTCAAACCCAGAGGCATGATCATCATGCTCTAATGATGATGGTGATGGTGATGATAATGATAGTGATGATGATAATGATGATGATGATGGTGATGAAGGTGTTGATGGGGATGATGATGATAGTGATCCTGATAGTGATATGATGATGATAGTGAAGCTGATGATAATGATGATGGTGAAGGTGATGATATCATCCAGCAAAGCCATCCGGCATCCTCATTATTCTTAATGGCCCAATGACATAGCAGCTCTGATCTAAGGCTCCAATGTCAGGATTCAGACATAATCTTCCTTGTCCCCAATTTTTTCCACCATTAAGCATGAGCCACTACATCAAGCCAGAGGAGAATTCTACTATGAAATAAAAAACACTCAAGGATATAATGGGAATTTATATATTCTTTTGCTTTCCTACTACCCAAGCAGAAAAGATGAGGTTTAATTATTACTGTATTAAATCAATTAGTTCATTTTTGAAGTCTGTAGTTGAGATCTCAATTTGCTATCTCCCACCTGGATTGAGAGGTTTCATTTATGATTCAAGCCAATCACAGATAATTATAATCTGATTTATTGGGAGGAAATCCTGATTACAATAATGTAAGCATACAATTCAATTCCCAGTCAGGGGTGGGGAAGGTGAGATTGGAGAGACCAATAATTCAGGGTCCACAACTTCCCTAGTGATGTCAGCTCACGTGACAGGGGTCGAGGTTGCTGCCTCCAGGGACAGATGTCTGATGTCAGTGACAGATGTCAGAGACCCCATGGGCATGGATTCCACAGTGTCTGTGAGTGACTTATTTCAGCTCCTGTATTTATACAGCTTAAGAGGTGTGTTATCAGGACCACCTGTTAGTTTTTTGGGCTTGGCCGCTAGGCACAGCTAGGCCTTATCTGCCCTCGCCTCCGATCTGTGTTTATCAGTGGCTTCAGGAACAAGTGGTTATTTTCATTTCAAGCTGTTAGCATAAGTAACTCCATTTCAATGACACCCATTTCCTGATCAGTCAGGATCATTACAATACCAACATGTATGACAATTTTACTGGAGAGTGTAATTTAATAAATCACAATATAGCAACTGATGTCTGTGGATCAGTATAAATTTATCCTTTAGCTCACAATGCATATTTATCACCTCAATTTCTAAATGTTAGCATCTTTTTTTTAGACCATGATAGGAAACCAAACATAAAGGGAAATTCCCAACTACAGGCTGAAACCTGCTTTACTAATTTTATCCAACTTACAGTGTCAGTCATAGCAAAGAAATGCACAGCTATTAGTTATCTCCTTATTTAGTGAGCAGCTACTATATACATAGTACTGAGCTAGGAAATATTCAAGACATGGTCCCACAGGGGGGGTTTCAGTATGGTTCAAAACATACAAGGAGCATTTGTGAAACAGCAGTGATATAGAACTATATGTAATGGAGAGAAATTTGTGATTTAAATAAGTTATACATGAGAGGAAAATTACTCCAGGTGAAAGCTTTCAGGGGAAGCTGATGAAGGAGCTCAGTTTGAGCCCGGCCTTCAGGATGGTTGACATCTGGACAGACAGAAAAGAGAATGGAAGAGCCTGCCAGCTGGGTATGTGATTTCACAGGAAGACAGGGCAAGGAGTTAAGGCTGAGAAAGGACTTGACATTGTAGAGTTAAGTGAACCTGCTTTTATAGACAGGGATGCTCAGGCTTGAGCCATGAGGGTCCCGATGAAGATAAAACTTCACTCTAGGTTTATAAGACCCGTGCAGATCTGCCATTATAATTAGTCAGGATTTACAAATGTTAAATAAGCACCAAGAGTTGAGATTATTGTAACTGTTCCTTTATTAGCTTTTTCTGTGCTCACAAAGAATAATGGGAGAAATGGCAGTTAACATAAAGTGTAAACTCTGTGAGATGACAACCCATTCTGAAACATGACTTGACTACAGACTTGATGTCTTTCAAACATAGCAATATAAAAATTCCAAGTATATTGGCTTCCCAATGAAGGAGAAAGGGTTTCTTGGAAGAACAGCTTTCAAACTTGGCAAATAACTCAAATAAGTTTCTGCAATGCCCTCCCCTGGCAGTCATTCATAGAAATTTACGACTTGGCATCGTGATTCAACCACATATTATTGTTTAATTAAAAGTGCTTCTTTTAATAGATCAATAGACTTGCTTTTAGGAGCTGCCATAATAACACCTATACTTTTATTCAAAGTGGTAAAGGGTAATCAGGAAGGATGACACATTGTGGCTCAATAAAGTTAAAGCTAAAAGGTGCATGATACGGCACGCCACGTTGTGTCGGGGTGCACGTAACACGAATCACAGCTCTTTGAAACAGAGAGAACAATCCTGAGCCAATTCAAACTAATGACCTGGCTCTTGTTTCTGAAGAGGGTGGGGGTTGGCATGAAACCTTTTCATGCCACTCCTGAACAGAGTTAGCACTGCGCATTGGACTTTGCTGAACTGCAGCCAAAGGGCTTGGCAAAGCCCAACCTGGAGGTATTAGAAAGTGTCCTAAAAGGAGATGCAGGACTCAGGTGTGTGCTTTTCCAACTCTCTGGAAACCTCCCTGTTCTTTCTTCCAGTTTACATGCTCTGTTCTATCTTTCTTTTATCAGATAGTCTGTTCTTCTCTTTCCTGGAAAAACTGTTGCAAAAAGTGGCTCCTCACCCTCCTGTGCGAGGCTAATCCCTTGGAAATGCTGACCCAGCCTGTGCATGCTCTGGTAGCAAAATGAGCATAAGCTCAGGCCTTGGCAGAACTTTTCAGGTGACCCACGAGTGCTCTGAAGCCCACAGGACACTGATCCAGAGCCCTGGTGCGTGTTCACCGATGACGTTGGCCAAGGAAAGACATGGGCCTTTAAAGCAACGCTAAGCATAGATTAAATCTGAAAGGCATTTTGTTCGAGATCCATCACTTAGACAGATGAGTGAGTTCATACCTACCTGGCTGGTGGGTAGGCCAAGAGTTGCTTCACCGAATTTTTGTACTGACTCTGAAGGAAGTCTCCAGACTTGGAAAATGTTTCCACCTCATCTTTAAGCAGGGGCCACCCCCAAATTTCTCCCCAGGGCTGCCTATGATTGCCCTGCCTCTGATAGCTACTGTAGGTTGTCAAGCAGAGAGAGAGAGAACATATGTTTCTTGAAAGAATTTTCAGCTTTTCTGGAGGAATTTTTAGACCAAAAACAAACAAACAACTTTTGATTTGAGCAGAAATTTTTCTAGTTGAATCTTAAACCCAGAACGAAATCGAGGTTCCCAGTCTGAATATCTGATGTTGTCCTGGCTTCTTACTATATGAATATATGAGAGATAATATATCTCTCTCTCCTGGGAATTAATACCATATGCAGCAAAGTTCTGCTTAACAGCCAGATGGGGTGATCTGCTTACCTGCCAGGCACAACTGAGTGTGACTACATCCCCTCATGGATGATCTTGCTTCTGTGACTCCACACGTGCAAAGCACCCTGCCATTCCAGAGGTGCTGTTCTCAGCAGCCCTCCTCAGCAGGGAGTCCAATCTCAGCTAAAACTAGCAAAGAGTGACAGATTGCTCAGTGCCCAAAGTACTCTGGATCCCCCAAGGTGTACAATGGAAGGCCATGGTCTTTTCCACCTCGTGCACAGGTGAGAAGTGAGGCTTGCAGAGGTAAGCAACTTCTCATGCTTCCCCACCAGGAAGCATGGTGTGATTTGAACTGTGTTAGGCCTTCACCATGCTGCTTTCCCTGGCCCCAGACCCTGCTTGCAGGAGCTCAGAAACTTGAAATGGCTCGCACAGAAGGTTGGCCAAGACACTGGGGAGGACTTCTCTTCTGGTCAGTGGAGACATGAGCATGTGGGCAATCCTTGGGGACCTTGTGTTCTTTTTTAAAAAATTATTTTAGGGCCCTCCCTGGTGGTGCAACAGGTTAAAGCACAGCACTATGAAGCAATCTGCAGCCACTACAGCATGAGTTCGATCCCTGGGCAGGGAGCTGACCCGCATGACACAGCCGAGCTCTCCTGACCCACCCACTGCTCCCCTCAGCAGTGTATGTCAGTAGATCTGCCTGTTCTGCTCCCTGCTCTGTCTCTGGGCAGTATTTGATTTCTCTTCTCCCTGCAGTTCCCCCAACAGCCATCACAGCTCCTGTAATCCATCATCATAGTCCTTTATGCACTTCTCTCCCCTGTTTTTACAAAACTCTTTTCTCCCCCACCCCTTCTGGATGCCTCAGATCTCTGGTCTGCTTACAAGTTTTGTCTTTCTCCTGACCCTTTGCTCAGTTTCTTTATAGTCTACATGTAAGTGAAACCATCCAATATTTATCTTTGGTTTCTAATTCCATTTGCAGAAGACAAAAATAAAACTTCCAATAGTAGTTATGCTTTGGAGACCCATGGAATTCTTTGATTTGCTCTTTCTGCGCTTGACAGGGAACACATTTTAAGTCAGAGTAAATTAATCAATGGTCTTCACAATGATGAAACTATTTGAACGGAAAACATATGATCTCAAGACATTGGGCTTCCTGAAACAAATTTGAGGCAATCTAAAAGTAGCACAGTGAGTTACTTAACAAAAACAACAGCAAAAAAGGTTAATGAAAACTCCAGGAAAACGGGGTTCAATGAGGTCCCTCCTTTACTCTAAGAATCCCCAGTTCTCTCTGCTTCTTTGGTGGGGTTGGTTGACATTCTTTGTCACTCTGGTGGTCTCTGTCATTTTCTCTGTTTATAATCAGTATGTCCACAAAAAACAGTAAAGGATATTTTAGGAAATGATGAAGTTTCATGAGTCACTCATAGGTTTGATTTTTCATGGTGTCATTGCTGACTTCTTGTGAGCAGTTGAAACAGATTCTGTGAAAGAACAGCTTATAGACATGCAGGACACAGTTCTAATGTCTCTTGATGTCAAAGAGACACCAAATACAAGAATAGGAGAACTTTAAACAAAGTGGGATATTGTGTGAAGCTACACAACCATCAGTGTGTATGTTTGTGTATGTGTGTGTGTGTGAATGTTTTCACTGTAAGCTGACAGGGAGTGCTTATTATGAGGAATTATTGTTTGTTGTTTTAAAGAGATCATCCCATAAAGTAAATTAATCAAGGCAGATTAAATATTCATGAAGGATGTAATTTTAAAAACCACATCTGTAAAACCACATTTAAATCCTACACTTGGAAACTATGTACCTTTTGTTATATTGTACAGGACACTTTTTCTCCCACACTGATATCCAACCACACACACACACACACACACACACACACACCTTTTCCATAAGGGGCAGCCTCACCTGCAAGATAACCTGACTTGGCCATAGAGGATTTTTCAAGTTGGTACTTTTTACAGTGAACTTTCCTTGAGTTTTTTTTTTTTTAAAGTGCAGTGCCCAATGATGAAATTTTTATACTTTTTTTCTCATTTCATTCTTCCCTTCTTAAATTAAGATCCTTTCATATTAGCCAGTTACACTACAATCACTCCATGTATATTAAAGTGCTGGAAAAAAATAACCATAGAATTTCTTTTCTTCCTAATAGGTCTTGCTTTGGAGTAGAAAAATAGCCTTTGTTGTTCAACAGGTAGGAATTGTCAGTTATGCCAGTGGACCTTCCTGGAGCACGCCACACATACTGGGCCCTTGGAAGTGTGTGATGAGGGGAGATTTCATAGTAAGTGTCACAAACAATGACAAAAAGGGGAATACCAGGAAGCCTTCGGAGGTGGTGAGTGTGATGATGGTAGCGACTGTCATGAATGTTTGTGTCCAAACTCATCAAATCACACACATCACAAGTATGAAATTTTGTCTCTCAATTATGCTTCTCTCAACTATACTTTGTCTCTCAATAACACTACTAAAAAATACCCTTTCGGGGCCCTTCCTGGTGGCACAGCAGGTTAAAGCACAGCACTGGGAAGCTAAGCCACTTCTGCATGAGTTCAATCCC
>NW_004567111.1:8317991-8371975 GCF_000260355.1 Condylura cristata
ACACACACACACACACACAAAGATGCACCCATACACTCCCCCACTCAGCACTTACTCTTGAAACGAGCCCTTCTCCTTGAATCTTGCCCTTGGCCCATGTTCTGTGCCAGCCAAGAAAGGAAAGGCTCAAAGAATCTGTGGCAGCAAACTCCACTCTATGCATTTATATGTATTTTTAGATGCCAACTTCTCTGGGCTCTGCTTTTTACAATCAGCAGCCTTTTACAAAATGTGATGCTTCCTAGTACCTTGGTGCACAGCAGCTTTTCTAGTCCCACAGAGCCCTCTCAAAAGAATGTGCTTCCCCTTTAGGTGTGCCTGACAAGAGGGAGGCTGGAATTGTGGTGTCTACGCACACACAGACACACACACTAGGCAGGTTCTGTGTTCTTGAGGCTACACAGTTTCATTAAAATTTCATTTCTGAAGCCGGTTGTGATAGGTGTTTCCAAGAAGAAGGGACAAAATGGCTGATACAAAGAGGAGTAAAAGTAACCTTACGGAACAAATAAACTGGCAAGTGTATCTAATAATTGCCTGGGTTCAGCATTTTCCTGCGATAAATGAGTAAACTTTAAATGTATCTCTGAGATGCACTATCACCGGCATTGCCAGAAGCAAGTTTTATCCAATGATGAAACAGCAAGGCCGACTGAGATAAAGATGATAGAAGGCAAGCTATCAGGTGGCAGCTGGGTAATTACAACTCTCTATTTGGGCTCTGCAGTGATGCTGCCTGTGATAAGTGGAGAATAATGAAGAAAAAGGAGTAGTGATAATGCAGCCGCTAAATGGTAGAAAACAGCCTACCCTAGCCCCCAGCCTTCCCTGTGCCTACGGGGACTTTGAACTATCTTCTTCAGTTTTCATCCACAGGAAAAAAATACTCCCTCTCTTTCTTCTTCCTTCGCTAAATTTATGTCTGGTGGGACAAAAGAAAAAACTGAAAGGAAATCCAGGGGATGTGAAGAGAATATGACCTTTGCAAATCACTCTGAAGGTCACTATGTAATTATTCTAAAATAAAAGTATCCTGTAATCTTGCCCACATGCACAAAAGATGCGAGAGCACTTTAAAAATGGGATTCGGGACAATTTTGTTGGGGAGCATGGCTTAGGAAAGGTCAAGTATAATGATAGCCTGTCAAGTGGGGCTGTGGCCATCCATTCCCATCCAGGCGACTTCGATTACAGCAACAAGCAGGCCCCAGACAATCCGTGTGGTTAAAGAAAAAGACGGTTCTGACTGTATTTTCAGTTTTGAGTTTTCAAACAAAATGATCTCCGTCAACGTTGAGGTGTCTTACCCTTGGTCCTTAGTCACCTAAAGCAGGGGAAGTCTGGCCTTTCACTTGAGTCTAAAATTGGGTGAGTTTTGTTTGTATGGTTTTGTTGCAGTTGAGACCATTTTGAGTGAAATGAGATCAAGGAGTTGGTGGAGGAAATCAAAAAGAAAAAGGTGTGTGTGCGTGTGCATCTATGGGAAGGGGAACATCTATCGTGGCATACTAGTAACATCTTTGCCATATTTCATTTGGATATCTGATTATGAAGTTCAAACATGTCACAGTAAACTATATGGACCTCAATATTGGGGGCTGAGGTCAGGGGTGAGGAGAGTATTTAACATAATGAAGGAATAGAAAAACAGTGACTTCTAACTCCTAAACACTAACTGATGCCATTATGGGAATTTTCTAGGCTTGGGTTTGAAAGATAATACTCCTCCTTCACTATACTATGAACATGCCATACAAAACGCTTATTAGTATTCTGCATCTCTAACTCCCATAGTTATTTCTGCCATTTTTACTGAGTCTAACTAAATTATCATCAACCAGTTATTTACCTGAGCAGGCTAAAAACATCAAAACCATCTAACCAATGCTGTACACCAATACAATTTCAACTTCCTTACTTGTTAAATGAGCTCTACTCTTACCATACGTGGCTAGCAATTAGCAAAAAGAATTGTAAGAGAATGCTGGAGGACCACAGCAGGCACTAACGATCGAATGATTCTTTATCTTTACCTTCCTAAAGCTGTCATCTTCTGAGTCCCCGAGCTAGTTTAGAAAATGAATTCGTACCTCCAGATCTCAAATGACAGTTTCTCTCTTGGCTTTATATTCTCTTTCAAAACTCAGATTTTTCTTCCTTTGCCACATTCTCAGATATTCTGAGGAAGGAAAGGTTCACACATGTTGCTATCATTCACTCTTTCACTGGTACTTTGCCAAAGTTCTCTTTTAATACATTCTAGACAGGAACAAGCTCTTCCCTCAAGTCTACATCTGCCCTCAAGATACTCATGTGCAACCCAATTTAATTTCAGGAGAAGATACGGATTTCAGAACACAATGAAGTCTTGCCACTTTTATAAAGTTGCATTTTTTTGCATTATGCTTTTTAAATCAACTAAAATTAAAACTATATTGAATGAGAAAAAGTGGTTTAACCTTCCTTAGTTTATACTGTTTAGCTAATCCATAGCTATGCTCCTTGTGAGAAATGGCAGTTGATAATGGTAATGAACATAGCTGACATTTACATAGAACTTACTATATGCCAGGTGACAGACTCTAAATACGTTTAATGTTTAATAAACATTAAACCACTGGATTCTCACAACAACCCTATGAGGTAATTACTATTTTATATTCCTGTTCTCGAGGAGGAAACCATAATATAAGAAGCTAAATAGTTTCCCCAAGTTATATGGCTACATGTAGGGCCCAGATTGGAACTTGAACTGGATTTTTTGAAGTCCTCTGGATACTTGTTTTTTGAAAAGATCACAAGCTTATTAAATATTAAGTGTGGATAAAATGTTATTAAGCACCTTTCACCTAACATACTTTCCTTACTCCAGACTTATGGGGAGTCAATGATAGGACTAACACTTGCAGTTGGAGCCTCCATTGTTCATTTCATAGGTATTATTAGCACATAGGGCAAGTATGTCCTATGTGAGAATACACAAACTACCACCCATTGTGGGCTTTTAATCATTTCCAGTGCTTGAATTTTTGGACAGCGATGAGTTGTTTAACAATGTTCAGGCCAAAGACAGAACACGTACAACAGAGGCGCCAACAGGCTGAGCACATGGCCTGGGAGTGTGGTAGAGTCTAGGTCTGTGTGTGCACACGAAAGCACTAGCAACCAACACTGCAACATCACCTAATGGTGTATTTCTTAGCATGTGCCACATCCTTAAGTGATTGTGGAGAGACAGGGAAGCTTCATTTGGGTAGTGATTTCTTTTCTTTCCTTCCTTCAAAGTTGTTGGCATATGTCAAGGTAAATCTCAGTGACACAAGAGCAGTATCTACTCAACATTAAAACATTTTAGTGAAAAATTGCAGAGTCAAATGGCCTTTGTTTCATGATAAGATGGTCTACAGTCAGCCATCTTGTCCTTTTCCACCATCTTCACTGAGATGGGGAGGAAGTAAAGCAAAGGGACTTAGCACACTATCCTCCAAAAATCCAGCATGTACCACTTTTCCTTCTTACATGTTCTCCAGTTAAGTGGGAGTCTCCATCATCCAGCAGGCCATGCAAGCCAGTAATCTGGCATCATCTTAGAGCCTCCCTTCCGCAGGCTTCTACATCCATCCCCCCATCTCTGTATACATGTCCCACGCGTTCCCCTCCCCCCCCACTTCGAGTCATGCTTTCCAGTTGAAATGGTCTTTCTCAAATGGTTCTCTCAGTCTCCCCATAAACATGATTTGATGATTTGTATTATCTAAGATCAATTCCAGGATCTTTGACTTGGCATATGAAGCGCTTGTGTTCTGGTCCATAGCACACAAAACCAATCTCATTTACCACCTTTTCCCCCAAATCTTATTATTCTTCAGACACACTAAATTTCTTTAAAAAATATTACAAGGTTTATCATCCTTCTTTCTCTAGCTGATGATGACACCTCTTCCTTTGCTTGGTTCCCCGACTCTGGGAACCTCTTTCTCTTCTTTTTCCCTTTCTACCAACTCCTTGCCCCAAGTAATGTTGCTCCACAGCCTAGGTGCTTCCCTTTTGAGTTCCACAGCAAAGTTGTATCACTGTACTTTAAATATGCAAGTATTCTAGTGATTGGCTTATTTGTCTTCTCTCCAACAAGGCTGGGAATCACTGAGAGTTCATAAGTGCATAGGTATAAACTATGTCATTCTGTAGATGCGAATGTAATCCGTAAGTGTAGAAACATGGGAAAATGGGTAATTTCCATCAAAAACATCTCATTAAATTGGATGTTTATAGGAATTAGAATCACAATCTATAAACTATCAACAGAGAGAATGGTCCTTCTTCTAAGCTGCCTGATTTCTATGGAGGGAAAGTGTCCTGTTGCAGCATTATGGCAGGACTGGCATAAAGAGAGCTTGTTAATTTTGCTGAGAGTTATCTTACAGCTTGTTCGTAAAAACTGATATGATTTACCCTCAATTCTGCCAGAGCTTTTTAGCTCCAATAATTCAATTGGCTTAAATCCTTAACAGTTTAAGTGAAGTTATAGATCAACTAGGACTGATAAAAGAGTTAAGAATTCTGTTCTTAAGAAACTTCAAGATCATCAGCACAGCCATGACTTCTGAGGGGTTCCAATAAAATGATAATAATAGCCAGCAATCATAATAATCACAGCAATCGTGATTAATAATCATAATACTCTGTACTTATCTCATGTCTTTCATCCATGGACCTGAAAGCTCCTTTTATAATCATTGTAACTCATATTCTTATGAATTGAATATTCACAGTGTCCAGAAAATGGACTGAACCACTATTGATGATGACAATAATCAATAAAGATCTAAGATAGGGATCAATAACAAGCTTCAGTTCTCTCACCAAATTCTAACTGTGCACTCTGCTTTCCATTACACTGAATGACCCAAGATTGCAGAAACTCTTACATTAATAGAAACAATGGCAAGAATGCTATGAAATCCAGGATTTGTGTTATGATTGCTGAGGAAATTCCATTTATGAGAATTTCCCACCAAAACAACCAATGCGAAGAAAATGAAACTGTCTTTTTAACCCAACTTCAACATGTAGATATTCTCTTCTTTCATATACCAAAAATTTGGCCCTGAACAATTATTTTCAGCGTTGGTTTAACTTTAAAAAAATGAACTAGGTATTTTTTAAATTAGTTTGCACTTGAGATAAATAGACTCAGGCCTCATTTCAGAACGAGGTCTGGGGAATCTTGGATGGAAGAACTTCATAGCTTAATGGGTGGGGTAGAAACTGTCAGGCCTGGACAAGAAGCTTCAGGATAATCAGTTTATTCTGATGCTACTCCCAATCAGAGACACAGACAAGACAAAGCCCAATGAAACCAAAATGAAAAAGAGCAAGCAAATAAAAAATGGAAGATGTAGGGAAATTAGAGTAATGCAGAAGAAAAATATTTTTCCTCCCACCAATCTTTGATCAGCATTTACCAAAAGCAAGGCATTTTGAAAGATCTATACACACATATTAGTACATAGCAGATTTTTGTTTTAAAAATCTCACTTTCTTTTATTAAACACATTGGTTTTGTTCCAACTTCACTAATTTGGAGAGCAGTTTTTGTTTAGGGTAGATGTTTTACTTCACAATATAGTGCAGTAACCTGCTCCTTTAAGAATGTCATTTTTACTCTTTATGTCAGTTTCTCTTCATTCATAATATCAGGGGCATAGGTAAAATCAGGGTCTTGGACCTGCACAGACTCCAGTGAATGTAAAGCATCATCAAGTTAATTGATAGAATCCCTTTGGCATCCTGCTTTTGACTTCATGAAGCCGCCTCTTAAATCCTGAATTCTGTTTAGAATGGAGAGTCCACTCACTCATTCCCTTGACCTGGTCCCTGAGCATCCTGTAGCAACATCATTCTTGGCATCTTCACTTAACTTAGAAGGGATATCTTAGCACTTGCAATTACTTTATGTATCATGTTGCTCAGTTCTTTCATGGAACAAAGGAGAAAACAGAGACGGATGCAGATTGGGGTCTTACCAAGTTTGCAGGCTAGTAGATGAGAATTTGGACTAGAAAATAGACCTTGGGTCACCATCCTCTGCTCTTTCTGCTCAACCAATCTCTTCACAGACTTCCACACTGAAGAATAGGATGAAACAACTAATGAACAGTAACACCAGCTAGATCAGTCAAAAGCCCCAAGAACTTGTTTGTTGTTTCAGTGAATTATACTCACAGTGCCTTCAATTAATCCTTATTCTTACCCCAGAGAGAAATCCAGTTTACCTAAATTTCCAGATTCACAAACAAATTATACTAATCAAGAATTTAAGTTATGACAATCTTACATTTTCCTGTTCTTGACTTGCTTCTCATTTGTTTCCAGCTTTGTTTCCCCTTTATTGAATAAATAAGTGGCTTCAAATCCTCACTTCCCTGGCATCAACTGTTTTTAGTCTGTCTCTCTTTAGTCCATTTCTTCACGGGTCTATGGCATTTTATTCTTTTCCAGTCTCTTTTTCTTTTCTAGTCTCATATTAAACTTTCAGTTAGATATTAAACAAACACAGTGACGTGACTAAAAAATGTGTACATGAAGTGAATTATATTCACAAAAGTTTCAACTTCCCATTAATTTAAACTCTGGGCAGTTTAGTTCAGAACATGGTTTTTAGGCCATTGTCCATTCGATGTCATTCATTCTAGCTACTTATCCCATCTTTTCTATTCCATTCATTTGCCCTTGAGATGAATTGCCTTCTGGGAGAATCCACACACAAGCTTACAAAATGGAGAAAGTGTTGTGTATTGATTTCCAGAGACCACCATGACAAATTACCACAAATCAGGGGACTTATCACAACAACAATGTGTTGACTCACAGTTCTGAGGGAACATAAAAATCTGAATGTTAGGTAGGGGCCTGCTTCCCTTGAAAACTCTCTGGAAGAATCCTCCCCTCTTCCTAGCTCCTGGTGGTTGCTGGCAATGCTTGATGTAATGTGCTGTGGACCACCACTCCAGTCTCTGCCTCTCTGTGTGTCTCTGTGTCTCTGCAGCTCTGTGTCTGAATCTCTTACACATAGTATGTTCTCAATAACCAGTTGTATTGGCAAAGACCCTGTTTCCAAATAAGCTTTCCTTCTGAGGTTCTAGGTGGATGTAAATTTTGGAGGGGTGCTGTTCAACCAAATAACTATTCAGTTTTTTATATTTTATTTTACAATCTGGCTGAATGCTTTCAGCTGCATGGGGCCCACCATGGTCATTCAAACCTTCAAGAGACAAGTCAATTTAGGAGGTGAAATAGCAACGAGTGTAGAGTCCCTACAACAGAAGGGGATTCTACTTCCACCTGTTCCTGGCTTTAGGACTTCACACAAATCACACGACTTCACTGGACATCACTTGCTTCGTGTTCAAATTGTAGTAACATCAGATGAGATGACCTGGTTGGATGAGGATGAAATGAGATGGTCGAAACAAATGGCTTACATTTAGGTGGAACTTGTGAACTTTGAGTGTCCTCTACTCATTCAGGAATTGGTGAGCAGCAACGCTCTGGAAGATGCAGAGCTAAAAACTTGCAATCCCTAAAGTATGCATAGGGAACTGCAGATTCCAGAAACAGGAAGAGAACATGTTGTAGCCATGGGAAAACTGGCTGATGTTTGTCATTTTTAAGAAGCTACTAGAAAAAACACACAACTCCTGATGGCTGCTTATTATATTGCTACATTGTATTTATATATGACTTGGTGCCCAACATCTGAGAACCTCAAAGCTTTTAATGAGCATTAACTCATTATTACCTGGAGAGTGGCTAGCAAGCAGCCATCAAGCCTACTTTACAGCTGAGGAAATTAAGGTACACAGAGATTCAGTGACTGCTTCTAGGTCAGTACCCAGGCATTTGCTGCAAGGACCCACAATGGTCACTGAAGGATTGAGGAAGAGTCTTGGGTGCAGTAATCTGGCTGTTATCTTCACTTGTCCCCAACATGTCTCCAGGAACGAGAATAGGGTGTCTTAGAAGAGAAAATAAAAACAAAGAAACTACAATAAACATGTAGAATGTTATCTGTGCAACTGTATATTATTCAAGAGCAAAAGAGAAAAACCATGTCCTGGTCCAGGCTAAGTGTGCATGGAATTGGGAATGTGAAGCTAAGTGAGAGGAAGCCATTGCTGAAGGCCACATGCTGGATGATGTCATGTATACAAAATGTCCAGACCAGGTAAGATCACAGAGACAGAAAACAGGCCTGTGGCTGCTGTGCTGGGAGTGCCAAGGGAAGTGGGAGCATGTCCTTTGTGAATGGTTTGGGGTTTCTTTGGGGGAGATGATGAAAATATTCTGGAACTAGAAACGATAATTGCATAACATTATGGATGTACCCAATGCCATTCATTTTTGTCAATTGTACCTGAGTGAAAAAATAATAGGAAAGGAACCTGAGCGTCTGAAAATGATTGGTCCCCACGCTGCCTAGTCCGGAGGATGGACTTAGGAGAAACATGTTAGCTGAATTTACAGAGCCACACCTCCCCACAGTTAACTGTGACTCTGTGACTTCGGGCTAATTTTGGAATTGTGCAATGGGAACTTGTACCACATGAATGACTTTCCAGCTGCTTAGAGTCTTTTAAACTAAATCTCATGTAGAACTTTAATGTACAAGTTGAACAGAAGCTAAGATAAGGGAGGGTCTGTCCAGCCCTCTCCCTACACCTATCCCCAGTAGCCCAGGCACAAACACCTGCTGAACTTGAACAATGTTGAGCGTCCCAGGAGCTGAACTACATGAGACAGGAGAGGTCAAAACTCATGATTCCGTGGCCAGGATCATGTATGTTGTTGATATTAATAAATATGTGGCCTCATAGAAACACAGGGGCCAGTCTGGTGAGGGCAACATAGACCAACCAGGGAACACAGCAGTTTTGTGGGTTTGGGAGGGGGTGGCCATTTCCATCTCCCCAAAAGATCAAGCCACCCCCACAGTACCTGATTGGGACATGGAAGCAGGAATGAAACACTACCGGTTGCTCGAGATTCCAGATTTTTCTTGGCCTCCCAGGAGGAGAACTGAGACTTTATGTGCCAGGTGTTGATTAAGCAACTGTGATTAGATGTCAGGTATATTAGCATGAGAATGAAAATCAAAGAAAAAAAAAGCCAAAGGACACTGATCTGCTCACAATGGCTTCTCCAATATCTTCTCACATGTGGCAATTATAGGGGTTCCTTCTACAGTTACAGTTACCACCCCCGCAAATATATCCAAACATCCTTGTTCAGAAGCCACAGATAGAATTCAGAGTCTGCTCCTGTGAACTGAACCAGCATTCATCCTGTGCACTTACCAACTTCCTGACTGACTTTAAGTGCCAAGAAGATATTCTCGATTCCCTCTCTTCTGGGAAGACTTAAGATCGTCCAGGAAGACAAGAGAAGCAGGGAAAGCGAAGTGTTGAAACTCTCAGCAGAGTAGAGCTGGGTTATCGCTTAACAGCAAGTAAATTACCCATGGGTCCAGGGATGAAGACAACTTGCATTTATTCTTGTGTGGCAGGGAGTTGTTTTGACTCTCAACCCACTACACTGCAACCCCTGACACTGGCATCAAGGGTTATCAAGCACACTTTCTGGGCTCTCGTCTACACAGCCTTAGATAGAAAAATCCAAGGAAGATAGACATGAGGAAGTTTGTGTTTGAATCATGTAGAAATACACTAAAAATCAGAGTTATGGTATGTCAGTGTTCAGCCACGTGGTTCCCAAAGCGAGGTCCCTAATGGGCATGCCTTGCACACCTGGGAGGACTGCAAATACACCCTGGCCCTGGAATCAGAAGTTCTGGGGGTTGAGCCCAACAGAATGGGTTTTATAAAGTCTCTGGTCATAGGTATTTTGTTCCAATGTATTCCCTAATTTTAGGCAAGGAAATGGAGGCCCAGAGTAAATAAATGGTTGTCCCATCACCAATCAGCTGAATGTGTGATCTAGAAAACAAGAGAAACACTTGCAAGGGTTACAGTGTTTTACAAAAGAAGCTATACTTCCCAGAGGTTGGGAGAATGCTGATGCTTCTCCCCAGAACCTGCCCTTTGATTCATCAAAGGTAAACTGAAGGTGTGTGATTCTGAGCAACAGCCCATGAGAATTCCTTTGCTTTCTTGTGGCCTCGGGACCTACATCCCTTCTGACAAGTAATAGCCACTCAATAAATACCATTGATGTCAGTTCACACAAAGCACACGCTCAAGTACTTCCCCATTTCCTTGTACATTATTGAGCGTCTGCCCGACTTAGAAGAGCTTCCTCAAGATCTTCCCCCAAACCATGCTTTTTTGGGGGTGAGGTGGGCATGGAATTGCCACAAGTCAGTTTCTACCCAATGGAATTACCTACCAAAAGTAGCTTGAAGAGGGAAAAATCTATTGTGAAAACAAAAGTTGAGGAATTCCTTGCTATGCTACTCATATAAAATGTTGTGTCTCCTCATATTGGTCCAGTCAACTTCTGAAACACATGGGTGACTTTCATTAATTTTAAACTGCTAAAATTTTGCCTCTTTTTACTTTACTAGAAAGAAATTGAAAGGCAAATGTAGCATCTGTGAAAGCATTTCTTTTTAAAAAGGCAAGAAAGATTGACACTAAAGGGAAAGATCTCAGGGCAGAAGGGTTTTAGAAATGAAACAATTTTTTTCCCCAAAAACATGAAAACATCTCCCAGGGAAAATTACATCAAAATTAAACAATTATGAGTATTGTAGCTAGTCAATCTTTTTTCTTCTACAACAAATTCTTGACTTCTTTCCTTAAAATATTTTAATTCATAATTTCTTCTGAATTTTCTGCGAATTACTTGTCCAAAGCAAGTTATGGTAAATTACTTTTCATTGTTCTTAGTTAACTTTTTCCTTAAAACTATTTTTCCTGAAAAATAGTAAAGTCTGTATTAGGAGACAGTAAGGGCATATTTTATTGCCCCAGTAATACATCTGATGGTTAAAGCCCTTGGTATTACCATGTACTCAAAGCTTATATTACTATTAAAAGTCTTTATTGAAGAGAAACAGCAACCAAATTATATAATACAAAATCTTCTAACTATACCCAATAAAAAATACTATACAATTAAGTTATTTACTTAAGGACCATGTGAACTTTGTGATTACCTAATTTATTTCAATCTCTTCATGTGGTACGGCTCATTTACTGACAAATTTCAGATCATATAAACACTTTAGGAGACCAGGGGAAAAATTCTTTTTGCTCTATTCTTCGTACCACAGCTTGTGCCTCCAGTAATAGAATAAGCTGTTTGGGGATAAAGATACTACAGACTCAATTTTTAAAATGGTATGTAAATGCTTTCTGGACTCTGACCTGGGACCTTTGCCACTGGATTATCACACACTCAGAAACCGGCTATGCTGAAAGATAAATTTTCTCAAGGGTCAATGTTTCTACCATGGAATCACGTCCTTGTTGAGAACAGGGATTTTCCTAGCTTTCAAGGGGACAGCGATTTCTCTAATATGCCAATCAAAGCAAGCAGTTCACTTTGGGGTAAAACAACAACCATCAACCACATGTCATCAGCTATGCAGCCAATTCTCCAGGCAGGCTGGAGATGTGGGTTGATTCATTGTCACTGCCCCTGGCATTTAGGGATCTGGTGCTACCTACCACTACTTGAAAGTTTTAGAATTGAAGCAACTTTTCCCATGCCTTCATAGGAAAACACGAAAGTAGGTTAAAGACACCAGCAAAGTGCTGTGTATGGGGAGAATGGTCTTAAGGAGAGACAGCCCAACCTCATGAGTGGCAGTTCTAAAACTAGTCCACCACTGGCCTTGTAACTCTTTAAGAGCCTTTCTAATTCTCAGCTTCATAAAATGAGGCTATAAACATACCTGTAATCAACTCAATTCTTCTGTGACCTGCATATTTTAACGGCCCTTTTCTGAGCCTTGGGCCAAACTCCCTTATCCATCTTTCAGTGCTCTAGTCTTGGGAGAAGCATAGTACAATCCACTGTACTATGAAAAATGTAAGTAGTATTGTATTGGTCTTGCAAACCTAATAATTAGATAAAGAAAAACTTGCTTATTTTTCCCTCTTAGCATAACTGATCTGCTTTTCATTGTTGGGAATACAAATAAACTCAGCCTGACAAACAAACTTAAGCACATGGTTAGGCTGACTTACTCTTTTTTGGATAAATGTTCACTTCTGCTGATTTCCTGTCCTTCCCTCTGTTCTTGCCCAAGATGGCGGCTTGGGCCCTCCATCAAAGAGACAAGGAGCTTCGAAGCTTCTTTGAGGGGTTGGGTGGAGCAGTGCAGGCACCTTCCAATGCAGCGTCCAGTGTTACCATGGGGGCTTAGCTGACTCAGCCTGGCCTGATGTTCCTTCCCGAGGAGGGGCACCCAGGAGCCACATCAGCCTTGAGTCACAGCTATGACCCCGTGTCCCTGTTGGTGGTCTGCAGAGGAAGCTGTGGTCCCAGGGCGAGCAGTCATTCAGGTGGCTTTCCAAGCAGCCTCTTGAGCTAACACCACCCCTTGGCAAATGAAGGGTACCCGCCTTGCCCTCACGTCACAGTTGACTAAGGGATGCTCTCAGGACCTAACCCAGATGCTCGTCTACCGCCTTCCTGCCTATAGTCGGTCTATCTGGCCAATGTTCCCTGCCGTGCCCCCCTCCTTTCCTGGGGATCTCTACCCTCCCCCCCCCACCTTCCAGGTTGTAATGTGAAATGCACTTACCAGGAAGAGAATGCACACGGAATTAAATATTTTCAAAATTCAATTGTAATGACAATATGCATTTCCCCAACTAAAGGATACTAACTATCCCTGGAATATTCCTCTCAATTCCCACCACTTCCAAACTTGGTTCCTGCTTACAAATTTATCTTTTCCTAACCCATCTCCTAGGCCAGTGGTTTCCATGATTATTACTGTCAAATAGCCTGCTGAAAATACAGACTCCCAAACATATCCCTTCTGAGCGAAATCTCAAAAGCAAGCAAAAACAGCAAGGTGTGAAGTTATTCTGCCTATGGGCTAAGAAAGAAAATAAGAATTCATGTTCAAATCTGCTTGTATTTGCCTAAAGACTTGAAGAAAGCAAAAAAAAAAAGAAAAAGAAAAAAAAGCCTTTTTACGTTAATGAGGGCATAAAGGAGGAAGCTTTTGATTTCAATGCTTTAATGATCAAATTTCTGAAATAAAATCATTTTTATTTTATGGGTTTTTTAGTTATTCTGATAAAGAGCCAAGCCTGGGAGTCCCTAAGCAGGGCTATCTGAAAAACTTTTCTGGACTAATCACAGCACACAGCTAAAGCCTTCCAACCACGACCGATCATCTTTGGGATAAAATCTAACCAATTATCATGACCAGGGACACCATTTTTTATCCGACTCCTACTTTCTCCCCCATCTCTGCCCCCTCTTCCAGCCATCCTCCACTTCCTTCTTCCTCCAGGCCCCTTTCTGTTCCTCCCCACAACTTCATACAATTTTCCTAGCAAGATAAAGTCCAGCAATACTCTTTCTACCACCCAACCTCCCCAGAATTCTCTAGAAATAAATGATTCTTCTATATCAAAATAGACATTGTTTTTAATAGTAGTCTCCCTTCTGTCCCATCCATGTCATTCACAGTGTCATACAAAATGAATAAATGATTTTCAGTGTTGATGAAAAATTTAAAAAATAAAAGTAAACTGCATTAGATCACTTAAATCTGTGATTATTTTTTAAAAGGCACTGTGTATGTATGTGTCTGTGTTAGTAGGCAAACAGCAAAATTATGGTCAGGATAATGGGCTTTAAGTGTTAAAGAGTGACTGCTAAGTATGTTAATAGGTAGATAAGAATCATTTGTAATTGGCATGTTCCTTATATGCCAACAATGCCACTAACTGGTTTCTCAGGCCCTAGACAATGTTAGGCCTCACTCTTAAGTAAAGAAAGTGTTTTCCTTATTTACACAATGAATTTGTTTAAGGAACTCTGTTTTCACTGGTAAAACAATGATGGGTTTTCTCTTCCTCACACCCAAATTAGGAATGGATCTAAAGAGGTCATCCAGCATTTATAAACATGTATGAGTCCATCTCACGAGGAAATGTTACATAGAAAGGAAACAGTTTCTTGCTTTCTGTATGAAAAAAATAGTAAATTTTTGTCATCGCATCTTTTTCTGTTTCCAACAAAAGAAGAAAACACATGTCAGCAATGGTCGAGGAATATAGGTTATTTATAAAATGTTATTTTGTATTTTTCAAAGAAATTTGAGTCATGAAAATATGAATCGTGTTTTCATCTTTTAGATAACATCTTGATCTTGTTAACAACTCAGATTTGAAAAATAGACTTATCTGGCTAATATGCCACTTCCTGAAGAAGACATGAAGAGATACTTTTGAACCACGAAGTGCTCAGCCTAATGGCCTGTCAAAAAACAAATCTGTAGCAAGATAAGCCCATGGTGCTTTAATTCTTCAAAGAACACACCCCTGTCAACACAGCAGCCACTTGTAAGTCATAGCCTCTCGCTGAAGTCAAACACCAGCCTGCTAGTGCCAAGTACTGAGTCAAAACTGATCCTCTGAAAAAATATTAATAATAATATTAACGAAATAATAATAATAATGAAAGCTTCCACTTTAGATTTAACTCACACCATGTACGAACTGTGGTTCTAATGAGGGAATTGTTGTTGTTGTTATTTGGCAAATCACAAAACCCTGGAAACTGAAACCCAGAAAATGATAGGTGGGAGATGCTTCTCCTTCCCTAATGAAGGGGGAAGCTCTGAATTCACTATCCAGCTGGTTTCTCAGAAACTAAGTTGGCCTTCCTTGTAAATATGATTTCACTCTGTGGGAAGTGCGTTCACCCGCCCCCATGCCTGAGTTTCTCTGGGTGTAAACGGCATGGCGATGCAGCCTGTCTCCCAATTGAAATGTGAAACAACTTTTCCAAATGGCTGCATATTTAACCATCAACTATTAAGACCAACAACTGCCTAAAATAAAAGTCTTGGGCATAATAACCATTTTCACAAAACTAATTCCCTCAAATAGGCATGTCCTAATGGACCAATAAAACTTGCCTTGTCGTGTCTGAATGCGGCATTACCGCCATTTACGGTTGGCTATAATTGGGAATCAGGACTCAGTGAAAGTGGGAGGCGAGGAGGCTTTATATAATGATACTTTATACTGAGCTTCCACAGGCCTTTCATCTGAAGATCTCAAAGCCCTTGACAAACACTAATTAATACTCATGACACCCCAGTGAGAGAGGTAAGAATTATTATCCCCATTTCACAGATGAGGTTAAGTTGGGTAACCTGGTGAGTCAGGGGCCGAGCGGAGAGTTCCTAATTCTTAGTCTTGTGCTCACACAAGCATTACAAGGGGCGGCCATTGGAAAGATAAAAGCAAATGCGCCTCATTTTCAAATACCCCAAGGTGAAAGCATCAATTATAAATGGGATCACAATTAAGTCATTTGATTTTAACAACAGTAATACCAGTGTGTAACCCCCAAATTTTATTTTAAAATTTCAAAATATTATGAAAAAGTCATTTCTTCCACTCCGAAGGAGAAAACAAAGGTTATTTTAGCCCAGGAGAAGCAGTCGCACCGAGTCACTTCCTAAGGCCAATGGTTTTGCATGTTTTATAGGAAGATGGTACAGGGTCTGATGACAGCTTAAACTCGCTGAGGGTAGAGTCTGTTTTTTAGGTGTTTAGATCCTGATGCCAAAAACTACTGAGTGTGTTGCTCCATGAGTGTTACTTAAAACAGCCAACCCCACGACTGCCAAGGGGCTGCGGAGTCCGCTGAGGATGAAGAAGGTGGACTGAGGGGCTGAGGATAAGGCAGAGACACCGAACAGGCCGTGACTTCGAAACCAGAGCAGAGAAGGAGCCAGGTGTCCCCCGAGGAAACATCCAGGCCCAGGTCCGCACTGGAACGCTGATATTTTCCACAGTTTTGATATATTTTTGTAAGTATAAATTATTTTTTGAATTTGGGGAGACACAGATGTTAGAAGATATGAAAACTTAGATAGATCTCAAGCATTTCATGATGAAAATAGGAGTGAAAATCATAGATGAACACATTTGAGGGGAAAACTCACATAAAGCTTACAAATTCTAACCCTGAAATATAATCGATAACTATAGCCACTGTTGCAGACACAAAGGTCTAAAGTAGAAAAGGTTAAACCAACGGTACAAGTACAAGTAGATAAGCCGAATCCAAATGCAGACTTGTCCTATAGAACACACAGAACATTAACTCTTGCAAACCACTTGTGGCAGCTTTACTCAGCTGATAAGTATTGTTTGGACCACGAGTCTTGGGAAATAGCTTTGGCAAGAACAGGGAGCATAGCAGTCATCAGGGCCTTTTTTTTCAGTCTTTTTGTTTTTTTTTTTTTAGGGCCTTTTTTGATTTTTCTACTCTGTCTGCCCCAGGGCCTTTGCAGATGAGAATTGGCCCACCTTCATCCTCCCTTTCTTCCTCCAGCCAATTCTCACCTATCTCTTGGATTTCCACTCAAAAATAATTTCTTGGTTCTTTATGCAAAATTAGCCCTGCAGTTACACATTCTAAATATTCTTTCCTTCATAGCAAACTATCACAGCACCTAAGTAAATATTTTGTTTTGTTTTGTTTTGTTTTGAAGATTTATTTATTTATGCATATAGAACTCGGTATAGGCCAGAGGTGCAGGGGTGGTGAAAGGCTTCACTAGAGACAGAGTGGGAAGCAGAATAGGCCCACTGACAAAGTGCACTGCTGAGGGGAGCAGCGGGCAGGTCAGGTGAGGTCTGCTGTGCCATGTGGATCACTTCCGGATGGGGCAGGTATCGAACTCACGCTGAAGTGGCTTTAGCTTCTTAGTGCTGTGCTTTAACCCACTGTGCCACCAGGGAGGGCCAATATTTGTTTTTTTAAAAAAAATGTGCAATGGGTTAAAGCACAGCACTAGGAGCTATCCACAGCCATTTCAGCTTGAGTTCAATCCCTGGCCAGTAATCTGACCCATATGGTGCAGCTGACACCTGTCTCTCACTGCTCCCCTCAGCAGTGTACTTCAGTCAGTCCTTCTGCCCTGCTCCTCACTCTGTCTTTGGTCAATTCCCTCACCCCCTGCACCACTGACCTATATCCCAGCTCTTGTGTGCATAAATAAAATAAAAATTAATCTTTAAAAAGAAAAGAGAACTGCCCACATGAATATTCAAGTAGCTCCTATTCTCACCTACAGGAGTAACTATGGCTTTTTTGTTAGTACTGTTCATGCTGCCTTTGATGTAAACCTTCCTGTCATGGAAGAGTCCCTTCCTCATAGCATCCTTGAACTTGCTTTAAAATCACCCAGTGCAAGCCCAAGTCCCATAGTAAGATCTTGCCATCTCCTACTGTGCTGGTATGGTCTCCGTAATCGCCAAAGCCAATCAACCTAATATTGTCAATAAACCAATTGTATGTTTCTTGGAGAGTTTGACTGGAGATCATGGAAAAATGCAAAGTCCTATATAGAATGGGACCTAAAATTGAAAAACCGTTCAAACATACCTCCCAAGGCAGAGAAATGATTTAAAAACTGGAAATATTTCGTTCGAGGGTAGGCAGGTGATTTTGAAGAGGTTAAGGAAAACACTGTAGTAACCCAGGTCACGCTAAATTATCAGATCATTAAAGAGGCTCTTCACACTAGATTTTTAGAAACCAAACTGTTAGGACTTACTTTCATAGTATAATTTATGTTTTAATGCTTTCCCACATATTCATAAATGAAAATCACTGTCTATCCCTTAGAACTATCGAGTTAACCTCGTTAGGAGGCAACCAGCGTGAAGAGCAGAGGCATGATATTTTTGAACTGCCAAGGTGAATCTGCACAGCACATCGACCACATGTGGATAATTAAAGCCTGGTTAAATTTCCTGTAAGACACTACTTTTCTTGCTCCTCTCAACTCCTCATGGAGACCCTTCCTACCTTTCCTATTTAGTTTTCCCTTGTCTCGTCAGTTGCCTAAAGATCTAAAATGGTTGCATGAAAATATTCTTTTCCTAATCTGTAAACCCAATTTACTCCTTCCTACCTAGCAATTCAAGTCTCAAACCTAACTGCATTCCTAGCAACGCACAGCAAATTCAGTCAAAACATCCCCACCACCAAGGGCAGATTTTGAAGGTTGCTTACGGAGAGCCGGGGCAGTGTATCTCAGGCATCTGGATACCACTAGACCCTTTCAAGTGGCATCAGAAATTTCTGCTTCCGTCAACTCTAGGGGTTGGTATGCTTTAGATTCTGGTGGTCTGGTTACCTCTAGTTGCTGCATCATTCATCCCTCTACTTTCCAACTGTAATTTACCATTTTGTTTTTATTTTTAATGTTTTTTGAAAATTTAGTCATACAGAACTGGGGTACAAGCCAGAGGTGTGGGGAGGGGGGGGTGAGAGGATTCACCAGAGACAGAGTGGGGAGCTGAACAGATTGAGGAAGTACACTGCTGAGGGGAGCAACAGAGGAGGAAGGAGAGGTCGCTGCACCATGTGGGTCACCTCCAGATCCGGGGTCGAACTCGCACTGAAGTGTTGCAGCTAGCTTGCCGTGCTGTGCTTTAACCCGCTGCGCCACCAGGGAGGGCCCTGGAATCCGCCATTTCTTTAAAAGAGTGCTTTTTGGTATCATTCCTAAGTAGCCCGCCTATTGTTTCCATTCCTGAATAGTAGTCTGTGTGCCTGTTACCCAATGGACCTACAAGAAGCTTCACATACCATCTTTGGAACATCCTTCCCAGCTGTTTCACATGCGTCTCTGTAGTTTCCCTCCTAACATCTCAATTCTTCCATCATCTCAATTCTTCCATCCACATATTCAAGTTCTCTTGCCCATCTCCCTCCATCCCTTCTTTTTTCTTTTTCTTTTTTCTCTTTCTTAAAGATTTATTTATTTATTCGTACAGAACTGGGGTACAGGTCAGAGATGCGGAGGGTGAGAGGATACACCAGAGACAGAGAGGGGAGCAGAACAGGCAGATCGCCCAGGTACACTGCTGAGGGGAGCATCGGGCCGGTCAGGAGAGGTCTGCCGCGCTATGTGGTCTCCTCCGGGGTAGGCGGGAATCGAACTCATGCGGAAGTGGTTTAAGCTTCTTAGTGCTGTGCTTTAACCCGCTGCGCCACCAGGGAGGGCCCTCTTTTTTCTTTTTTATATGCTGCCTCTCATACTAACTAGTTCCTTACACTCCACCTCCTTCATTGCAGGTCTTTTTGCCAATTTCCTCTCTGTTTCCTTTGCCCCTCATATTTTTAACCCCCATCCATTTTTCTTTCAGGGTCTCCTGTTTTCATGTGCTCCTTCCTTTCCTCTGGACCACTCCCAACTTCATGCTCACATTCAAAGACGCTTCTATAAGGATGGCAACAATCTTTGCCACAATGCTTATCTCTTTCTCTCCATTCCATCTGCTAATCACCAAAGTAATCTCTGCCAAATCTTATTTTAATCATGGCATAAGCCTGTTAATTTTTTTCTTTTTCCAGTTAAAAGACACCAAATCTAGCAAAGACTCTATTTTGGAGTTTAATAGTTCTCTTTTCCAAACCAGAAAGGAGGAAGTCACCCAGGCTTCCCGACACCCACACCACCCCCCCAGCCCAGGGAGTAAAAGAAAACATAGTGTGTAGAGAATAAAACTTGATTCATGTGTATATTTTTCTGACTCCAAATTGTCCATGCTTAACCACAGATTATGACACCTCTTTGATCAATTTTTTCAAGTGTGCAATCATTAACTTTTTAATTTGTAAAACTATAAAAATAATCTGCTTTTCTTTAGAAATTGTATTAATTGTCTTTTGTTTGAAAAGGTAATATAGTCACATGGTTCAAAAAATCAAAATAATTTAACAGGGTAAGCGCTGTATCTACTTCTAACTTGATCACCCTCCATTGCTCCATGAGTGACTATTCACTCTTTGTTTCCCCTATGTCCTCCCTGAGTTTCCTCATGCAGATGTAAGCATATGTCAATACCTTCTGTAAATGCATGCTGCCCTTTCTTACACAAAATGTAGCATTATATTCATTGCTCTAGACTTGGCTTTTTTTTCATATAAGAATTTGTCTCGGCCCTCCCTGGTGGCGCAGCAGATTAAAGCACAACACTGAGAATCTAAAGCTGCTTCCGCATGAGTTCGATTCCCGCCTACCCCGGAGGTGACCAAATGGCGCGGCAGACCTCTCCTGACCTGCCCGCTGCTCCCCTCAGCAGTGTACTTCGTCCATCTGCCTGTTCTGCTCCCCACTCTGTCTCTGGTGAAGCCTCTCACCACCCCTGAGCCTCTGGCCTGTACCCCAGTTCTGTATGCACAAATAAATAAATCTTTAAAAAAAATTGTCTCAGTGATATTTCCACAAGAGTACAAAATAACCCCCTGGTTTATATTCACAGCTGCATAGTATTCCACTATGTGGCTATTCTATCATTATTCAACCAGTTCCTTGGGATGGATAGCTAGGTTATTCACTGATTTTTAGAATATAAAAAATGCTGCAATCAATAATCTGCTTTTTTTTTTTTTTCAGTATGCAGGTGTCTCTGTAGAGTAAATATAAAGAAAAGACATCTGTGGATCAAAGAGTAAATGGTGAATTTGTCATTTTGAGAAAGAAAGCCAAATTGTCCCAAATAGTAGTTGTACTGTCTCAGTTAAAAGGTTCCATTTCTCTACTTGCCAGTTTGTGCATTCTCCAATAATTGTAATTAACTTAATCAAATCAATTAAAATGGTATTTAATAATAGTTTTAGTCCACATTTTTCTTTTTATGGGGATGGATGGTATCTTTTCACATATTTAAGAACAATTTGTATTTCTTGTTCTGTTTGGGTCCTGCTCATTTTTCTAATGGGTCACTGATTCTTTCCTCCTTTTTCCTTTGAACTAAGGGGATTTCCTCTAGACTTACTAAGCACATGTTGTGTTTTTACTCAATTTGCTGTTTGTATGGGACACAAACATACAAATCCATCAGGCCATAGGTTCTCAAGTTTTCTTTTAATGAAGTTGAAATCGATTACTCTCTCTTTAGTGACTGTAGACTTAGAGTCCTCATCAGGAAGACCTTTACACTGCAGGTTTGTAAAGCAACCTTGCCATATTTTCCTCTAGCACTTCTAAGACTTTAGTTTTTACTCTAGCTCTTTGGTCCTTTGGAACTTATTTTTAAATTTAATTTAATTCAATTTTGAGCATTTTCCTTTGAATATTTTTGTGCTCTACAATATGAACCATGAGAATCCAGCTTGAATTTGTTTTGGTGGCTACTCTCCACCTAGTTCAGTTTTCATGCTTTAATATAATTTTTAAAGTAATAAAATTTTAAGGAAAGCATATGTCATGGACTTCTCTCAGATCAACTAATTTGTGGTACAGAGGAAATTAATATTTTTTCAATTAATACGTATTATATTTCTGTAAATAAGAAAAAATAAAGGATGTAAGAAAAAAATTAAGGTTACCTTTGTACTTATGGACAAAATCTTGGATACACCCAGTGTTTTCTTCTATCATAAATAAGTATATTTCAAATACTCATATATGTAAATATGTAACTATCATAGATGTGTGTGTGTCTGTAGTTTTTCATATAACTTCAAAAAAGGATTTTTCCAAGGTGTTTCACTTACTAAAAGAAAAAGGTGTGGCATCACAGAGACTGTTCAATAGTCAAATAACCAAGATGGTGTTAAACCAGTGAGAGTGGTTAACACAATGAGAGTGGTTAAAGCCACTAAAATCCATTTAGAACCGTGGTTCTTACCAAGAATCAGAAACACCTGCAGGCTTGTTAAGTCACAGCTACTTCAGTCCCATCCCCAGTTGCTCTGGAGTGGGACCCCAAAAATCTATATTCCTTCAGGGACTCACTTGCCATTAGTGCCACTGACCTGGGCTCTCACTTTAGAACCACACAAGTAGAGTAAAACTGAACAGTGCGCCGAGAGATGAAACGGCTATTTCAATTTAAGTTGATTAAAGGTCAGCCAGACATTCCCTATTTGCTCCTTGTGGAAAACTTGAGAGGCATTCCTCTGCTTCTTGCCTAAGGAAACAATGCACCTGTACCTAACCATGGCCCTGCCCAGGGAGATCCTTCTGAAGGGCCCGAGGCTGCCCCAATGGTAGCTACAGATGATGCCTGAGTGGGGGGCTGCTTTGGTTCAGATTCCAGGCAATTTTCCAGCCTACACTCCGGAAGCCCCTCTTAAGATCCCCCCAAAATATGGTGCTCAGATGGCATTTACACCCCACAACAGCATTAGGAGATGGTCGACTGGTCGACCCAGAAATCATCACATGCAATCCCCTAACCATGATGCACTGAATGCTGGCATGGGTGGCCAGGGAGGCCTGAGGCACAGGTGACACTACTCAGGGCCCAGGTCTGGCGGGGCGAGCTGCACTCTGCCGTGACCAGCAGCCACTGCAGCCCGGCAGTCTGAGTCAGGGGAGACCTTGGAGGCACAGCAAGAGTATGGAGGCCAGACAATGCTGTTTGGACCAAAGAGATAAGGGAAGGAAGGTCTGTTTTCGGGGGAGAGCTCACAGGGGCTCCAGGCTGCGGGTGATGGGAGAGAAAAGAGAAAACAGAGATTTAAAACAGGCCCATGGGTGGCCATTGACAATGTAGAATGTCATTTTTAAAAACGTAAGTGAATTGTTCCTTTCAAAAATAAGTTTTAAAAAATGGAACTCTACAAAGGTTAGAGGACAGCTAGTCTGGAAACCCCTCCCCCACCGCAGGTCACTGCTGCAGATGCCAGGAACCTATGCAGTGGCCTTGTTTGGAAAAGGGGTCTTTGCAGAAGTGGTTAAGCATCTAGAAATGAATCTCATTCTGAGTGAGTCCTAACTGCAATGGAGCATGTCCTGAGAGAAAGGCAGAGGGAGACTCCCAGGGACAAGCAGGAGGGTGAACGCTGCGGCAGAGCTTGGAGTGAGAGCCCTCGGGGCCGTGGCACCCCCAGAAGCTGGAAGAGGCAGCACAGGTTCAGAAGCAGTGGGACCCACCCAGCAATCCTGTGTGGACTTCAACCTGCAGAAGAGGTGAGACAATTACATTTCTATTGTTTTAAATGACCCAGCTTTGTGGTCAAGTGTTGTAACAGCCATGGGAACATACAAGAGCTGGCGGAAGGTTTCAGTGTGGTTTATTTGTTTATTCACCTGCTATCTCCACCACCTGTCTTGTCTAAAATGTGCTCTGTGAGGCAAGGATTTCAGTCTGTTGTTTCGACGCTGTGTCCCAGAGTCCAAGGAATTCAAGAACAGCGGTAAACTGGCCACATACATTCACTGAACAAGGGAGAAGATGCTGTATTTGACCTCTGTGTTATCAAGGTTGAAATGAGGAGAGGACATTTATTCAAGTGGAGGCCCAGATCTTGAGAAAGAGGCAGAAGGCCTGAGGGGGTGGTTGGGCCTCAGCCCTGCGAGTTTGGTGGGGTCACCCTGGGTGGGAAGGAAGGGAGCAGAAGCGGGTACTTAGCAGACTCCCCGAAGCTGGGTTCTGCAGGCAGTGAGGAGCGCCAACGTTTTATAGCGGGAGACTCGCCTGATAAGAATGATATTAAAATTTTTATCAGTATTCCTATACCTGCCACAGATATAATTCTTTAGATTTGCTATGCCGGCAGGTTCTTCTTTTTCTAAGTCTCTCCGAAGGTGGCCATAATTGTTCATTATAATTAGTTCGGATTTAATGGTAGTATAACTGCAAGGGGGAAATTGATTGTTTTTTTGTTTTTTTCTCAACATTTTCATGCCACCCATGATCTCCTTAAATTTTGCCTCAGCTGTCCTGAAACTATCTACCCCCACTTATTTTTTTTGGACCGAATAAGCCCTCCTTTTTGAAACTCCATTTCTCCAATGCTGAGTAGGTCATTTTGCTTTTGTCAGTTGTTTCAGTTTAAAACATGTGGCTTTGCCATGGTCGATTATAACTGACTAGCAATATTTTCATAACGTTTCATCTCTGGAGCTTTTTCACGTTTCTGCAAGACCTCTTTCTTTTGTGAGCTTTTCTTCCCTTATGCATGCATCGTATTCAACTATCAGTTTATTTTCCACTTCAAACATTTTTTTTTAATTAAGATTTATTTTATTTGTACATACAGAACTGGGGTACAGGCCAGAGGCTCAGGGGTGGCGAAAGGATTCACCAGAGACAGAGTGGGGAGCAGAACAGGCAGATCGATGAAGTACACTGCTGAGGGGAGCAGCGGGCGGGTCGGGAGAGGTCTGCCGCGCCATGCGGGATAGGCGGGGTAGGCGGGAATCGAACTCATGCGGAAGCGGCTTTAGATTCTCAGGGCTGTGCTTTAACCCGCTGCGCCACCAGGGAGGGCCTCAAACATTTTCTTTACCATCCTTTTCCCTCCTTAAATGTTCCTTATTGTCCATTCTTGAAGTCTAACTCGTCCTCTTTCCTCTGTGTTTCAAATACTGCTTATCTGTTTTCTCACAAGGAACCTCCCAAATTAGCCCACTTGTCCGCCTACCAGGTTAGGAAATCCGCCTTTAAAATTGTACAGGGACCAGCAAGTTTGATTACTGCTTTTTCCTGATATGTTACATTTGTGCCGATAACAGGTCAAAGTTGAGTTTTTAGTTTGGTTTTAGTCATTATTTTTAGGAGAGAATGATACTGGGGCCAAATCCCTAAGGTTTGAAAATGCCAAAGAGTGATTAAATTTAGTGATTCAAGAATGTTTAAATTCAAGTACTTAAAATCTATCTCAGAAAAAGTTTGGTAGTTTTCATCTATTATTGATATAAACCTGAATCAACAAAATGTTGAAACAAATGTGTCACAGCAAGCACATAGGATTAATATACTCTGCAATAGATACATACATACATACATACATACATACATACATATATATATATATATATATATATATATATATATAGGCCATTCATAAAGCATATTTTTTAAAAAAGTGGTAAGTTACTGAAAGGTACCCTCATAAATTAAAGCATTTGTGTACACTTCAAACCAAGACAGTGTTGTGACAGTAAGAAATTAATTCCCCACTAGAGCACAATCCTAGTAATAAGATCTTAGTGATAGCCTTAATAACTCAATCCTAGTAATAAGAATAGTATAATACATACCTTCTGTATATTAGCCCCACATTAAGTTTTTTAAGTCTTCTTGTCTCATTTAATCCTCACCACTGTCCTATAAAATAACAGCCCTTTATAGATGAAAAGCTAATAATCAGAGAGGTCGAAAACCTTATCCACTGTGTCATTCCAAAGCTTTTTTTTAGTCTGCCCCACTGCACTATCTCCAGCTTGAATTGTCCAAATATTTTTGTGGCTTCTGCAATAATTACATGAAATATTATCTGAAGGGAGCAATTGGCTGTGACTCATGTTTTTATTATAGATTTTCTGGTGTGACCTTTACTGTAATGGTTTTGATGTTCCATTTCTACTCATTGCCTGGACCCAGAGCTATCATCAGTCAACATAACCACATACTTTAAGGAAATACAGACTGGGCCCAATATTAGTGTTATATTGGAAAGTTAGGAAATATTTTAAAAATGTAAATAACTATAAAGTATATTCAAAATATAAAAAGTACAATAATTTGTAGTGTACATAGAAGGTAAAAAGAGTGAAATGAAGGGTAAATAACAATATTGTAAAATGCCTGTAGCGTATGAAGAGCACTACAGAGGTCTTTAGTTTAATACAATAAAATGAGAAAGTAGAGTTTTCAATTTTTGTACATGTATCAATCTTTTTGTGCCCCATACATGTGAAAATCATATCTAGGATTTGCAACAAAAAATGCAAAAGAAATAATTCTCTTTTCTTAATGTTAATTCTATGCCAGTCATTATAATATGGCTATTCTCTAAATCATGGGGTGTCCAGGGAGAGGAGTCTTTTCCAGTTATCAATTACTATGTAACAAACTACCCTTAACCTTAGTGGCTTGCTCCAACAAGTAATCTATTGCTTCTTAGGACTCTGTGGGTTGCCTGGGCTCAGTTATTCAGCTCGGACTATCCCTACTCTGAGGTTCAGCTGGGTTGAAACACTAAGGGTGTTTTGTTTGTATGGCTTGCAGTTTGGACTAGCTATTGGCTGGTTAGTCCTCTGAAGGCCAACTAGAATGTCTCAGCTTCTACCGCTGGTCTTTCTATGAACTGTGCTTCTCTACCATGGCAGCAGAGAGTTTTCCAAGCACAAAACCTCAGTGGGAAGCAGCTTATTGAACCTGTCTGCTTGCAACATGCTTGCTGATCCTTACTTACCAAATCTAGATTTCAAGCCAAGCCTGGAATCATGTGGGAAGGACCCACACAAGACATGAATACCTAAAAATCAGTTAAGTGGGAATACCTTTATAACAATCCACCACAGAGCCATAACCAACTTCCCAAGCATCTGCGTCCCTTTGCTGTCCACACAGTGCCATCATTTTGTTCACAAAGAAGTTGGGGGAGTTTTACTGGTTAATAACAGTGTCTATCATAACCTTGAAGTTTAGAGATGTATTGGTAACACTGAATCAGATGAGATGCTTGTCACCAGTACTTGTCACCAGCACTAGAATCATCATAACAAAAACCAGAGTCTAAAGTTTCAGATTTAAAAACAATGAATAGGCAAATACAAAGGAACTCAGTGATGACATGTGTGAAATGATAATGGAGGACTCGATGGGATGTTAGTGGCCAAAGAATGACCGTAACCCCATACTCCTGCATTCTGTGGTTTTCCTGTACTGTTCAATACTTTATCGTGCATGTATACACAACTTTGGGGACTTTAAAAATAAGTATTTAAATATATTTAAATTTTAAAATCATTAAAATTTAAATAAGTATTTAAATTTTCTTGGACACAATAGGAAGTCCAAGAAAAGATGGTTGTGAAGACTGATTCAGTGGTTCAATAAAGTGCTTGCAATTTTTTGGCTTTGCCTGCAGAGTCCCAAGATTGTGGTCCCTGCTCCAGGCATCATCACATCTGAGGTCAAAACAGGAAGGAGAGGGAGAGAAGCCCAAGCATTCCTAGAAATTTCCCTGCTTCCTTTAATGTCTCATTGGCCGGAATTGGCTCCAGGTACAAAGGAGGCAGAAAATGAGAATATTAATCTGGGTTGCCCAATATGTACCCTGCCTTGCCACCCAGTATAATATCACCCTTTTGTTCATGGGGAAGCTGGGGGAGCTTCATTGGTTAATAATGTCCCTCACAACCTTGAAGTTTAGCAGTGACCCCAGAAAAAGGGGAACCTTGAAATATCTGAGATAAGGCATCTGTCATTCTGGTAGAATGGAATTATGAACTGTATATTAAGTTATTCTAAAGAAAAACAAAGTTAGGTGCAGCTGCTTTGATTAGATAATGCCTTTAAAGTGTTAGTCCCTGGCATATAGCTAAGGTTAGTAAATGTTAGATGTTGTGGTAAAAATTATGTAATAGTGATGGAGATGAAGTTATTAATTACTGCTACAACTGGCATGAGCTAAAGTAAAGTTTCCACATTCACCCAACAGAAATTGTTTTCTTTACACAAGCTATTTCTTTATACAAGAAACTTTGTAATTCAAATCCCAGGAAATAATGAGTTGAATTGGGGGGGTTCATATTATCAGGGGAAAGTACAAGCATTTACTTTGGATGCAGCATTAACAGAAAAAGATAACAACATTCTGGAAGGCATTCCTAATATTTCAGAAAGCAATTCATTCTCCTCAAGTCCAAAACTATGGATTTGGGAACTAATGTGACCCCCAAAGGAAGATAGGTTTGTTGCATTAACAACTTCAGTAAAAGTAACAGAAAGCTGGACCCTCCTTGTGGTGCAGTGGGTTAAAGCACTGCACTAAGAAGCTTAAGCCAGTTCTGCATGAGTTCGATCCCCGCCTGCCCTTTCTGCTCCCCACTCTGTTCCTGGTGAATCCTCTCACCCTCCGCATCTCTGGCCTGTACCCCAGTTCTGTATGAATAAATAAATAAATCTTTTTTAAAAAAGGTAACAGAAAGCTTTGGATGGGAAAAGGAAATACAGATGCAAAATAGAATTCAGGCAAGAGAGAATAACTGTAAAAGTTGAGATACTGTTAGAAAATTTGTCAGGCTTTTGCTGTTTTATGAGGTTGTTTGATTTTTGAGTCATCAAAATATTAAAGTTGATATAGAAAACCAAACACAAAGTTCCTCTATTGGACTGTCTTCACTGTGGGGTTATGTGTGCCCTTTGTAATAAAAAAGGACACAGGTTTGCTGCTAGCTGCAGGCAACTTTGCTGGATCAGCTTTAGCATAACAGAAACCCAAACAAGTGGTTGACAGGTCACTGGGTGAAGAAAAGGAAATGGAGAAAGAGAAGAGGTGTGGTGGTGAAGCCTAATGAATGGATTCCATGAAGGAACATGTGAAAAAATGAAACACAAATGACTGTTTAGAACGTAATCTAGAAAACAGCAGATCAAAGATGTATAGATTTTACTGAGAACAAGATGCAAAGCATTTCCTTAGAAGGGACTCACATCTGAAGTCTCCCAAAAGAGAAAGGGAAAGAAAGCAAAGAAAGAGAAACAAGGAGAGGGAAGATGGAAATTAATGCAGGAAAAGACCAGAGACAGTGAGAAGCAAGTCTAGTGGAATATGAGTTCAGAGGAAGGAAGAATGTAGGGAAGAACTTGGTGCTAGGAAGCAAGAAACCCTCAGGTTGGTTTTAAGAAGAAAAAGGCAAAATAAAATTTGTGAGTTCTTTAAAGTCAGAATATATGGTAAAAGAACAATCTGCAGTACTCAGAAGAGAAAAAATGTAAAATATAGTACAAAAATTGATGGTAATGGATTTGCTCAAATGTAATTCAAATGTAGTATGACAAAGTATATTTTATTACCCGTACAATATTGCCATGTCTCTGTCTATCTCTACTTAATATATAACATACTTATCATTGCAAGTCTTCACATAAAGTCATCCAAAGTTTCTTGGAATTTGTGAAATGACAGATCATGAAACCAACTGTATGATGCACTAGCTGATGTATAACAGTTAAGTTTCTACAGTATATTCCTGATCACAGAATCATCACCAAATTTATAAATAAGGCTCCAAACATTTCTACATTTCTAGTGTTAAGTGATCATTTATCTTCATTCATTTCCCAACTCACTTACTCTGATTCAATGTCATGGATGTCTAGAAGCTTCTCCCAGCAGCTCAAGGCAACTTCCACCACCAACCACATCACACACACATATACACACACACTGAGGAAGTTGAAACACCCCCATGAACCTCATATGCACATCTTTGGGGTATAGGAGGAAACAAATATACCCAGTGAGAATCCACACAAGCTGAGTGCTGTGACTGTCTGTGATGAGGCAGGAATGTCACTGAAGGATCTGCAGTGCCTAAGGATTATTGAGGAGTCTAATGTGCTCTTCAGTCCTCTTCCCCACAAGACTGATAGGGAGAATAAAAAGGCTTGTGTAAGGAGCAGTTTCTGTTCTAGAACAACTGGATTTCTGTTCTCCATTCTATCCTCTCTGTTTCTGCCGATCCTGGAAACATCACATCTGTTTCCTAATCATTATTTTCTACATTTTAATGAGTATTACACAAATTGATGACATCTTTGTATCATTATGGTCAACATTTGATCATATCTATATCATTTTGCAGAAATAGGTGCCAGAATGAATATATAATGGATGGGTTCATCAGTGCAAATAATTAAAAACATCATGTGCCATGAGAAAACACTTTTGGCATAATTGAAAGGACTGTAGAAACAAAACCAGAAGTTCCAGGCAGGTATTTTTGGATGCTTATAAATATTAAAGTATCTATAATTCACACTTCCCTAAAAATAATGAATAGTAAAAAGTTCACCAAACTGTGACAGCTACTGAACCATGTCCAAAACCCATACGTTTTTTTTTTTCTTCTTCTCTCATGATTTTTATTTCTTCTGCATGACAGTAGCAAGGTGTAGGAGTGAGAAGAAAATGGTAAATAACTTGAAAGAAATGAAAATTATATGGCAATTTGTCACTTCATTCCTGGTGAAGTTTTTAAGCCTGGTTACTATACCAATGTGGAAACAACAAATTAAATATTTCTTTTGACTGTAAGTGCAGTTTATATTTTTTTACTATTTTTTCTTTTATTAATTTAAAACATTTTTCTTACATTGCTCTCATTCTTGTACAGTACCTGAGTTCTCTCCTCTGGTGTAGTGCCTGGAAACATCCCACCTCCAAAGCCCTGTGAGCTATCACCACCATCTCGTGCTCTCTTCCTACCCTTGTTTTGATCCCTTTTCCTCCCTCTTCCCTGTTTTATGCCTCAGATCTATAGTTGCCAGTGTGTTTTATATATTTTTTGATCCTTTGTTCAGTTCTCTTGTGCTCTTCCAGTAAGTGATAGCACCCGATTTATTTTTCTTTCCTTTGGCTTATTTCACTAAGCACAATCCCTTCTAGCTCCATCCATATTGCTGCGAAATGCATGAGTTTATGGTTTTTTTGTTGCTGAGTAGTATTCCATTGTGTAGACATACCACACCTTCTTGATCCAGGGATCTGGTTTTGGGCATTTGGGTTGTTTCCCTATCTTAGCTATTGTAAATAATTCTGCAATCAACATAGAGGTGCAGGTTTCCTTTTGAATTAATGTTGTTTTGTCCTTTGGGTAGATACCTAGGAGTGGAATTGCTAAATCATAACCCCTCTTTTAGCAACTTGAGGGTCTTCCACACAGCTTTTCATAATGGTTAGACCAGTTTGCACTCCCACCAGCAAAGTAAGAAGGTCTTTTTTTTTTTTTTTTAAAGATTTATTTATTTGTACATACAGAACTGGGGTACAGGCCAGAGGCTCAGGGGCGGTGAGAGGATTCACCAGAGACAGTGGGGAGCAGAACAGGCAGATGATGAAGTACACTGCTGAGGGGAGCAGCGGGTGGGTCAGGAGAGGTCTGCCACGCCATGTGGTCACCTCCTGGGCAGGCGGGAATCGAACTCATGTGGAAGTGGCTTTAGCTTCTCAGTGCAGTGCTTTAACCCGCTGCGCCACCAGGGAGGGCCCCTTTTTTTTTTTTTTAATGAGTGAAGTTTCAAAATCAAAGTGAGTAGCTAAGAAAGGTGAATCAATTCCAGAGAGTTATGGTTTGTACATGTATTGATGAAATAACTTGTATCTAAAATAAAATTTAAACAAGCACATCTAGAGTAGTGCAGGTCACATGCAAGTCTGGTGTTTAGCTCTTCATCCTACTCAATTCCAGTTTGTTCCTTGAAAGACACACACCATAGGTTTCCATGTATATGGAAAACAAACAAATCACCTAGATGAAACAAAAATAAACTTCCAGACAAATCAGTGGTCACCAGAAGGGAAGGGATGGAGAAGGAACTGGGTAAAATGGGATACTTATACTCGACTTCCAGTGATGAACTTGATGGAGTATGAACAGATGTTCATTTAAAATGATGCACACCTGAGACATAGCAATGCTACTTCAAAACATGTTTTAAAAATTCCAGTTTATTCCAGAATGTAGGTGTACATGCATCCATCTCTGCACTCATTTACCAAAATCCTTTATAAAAAAGCCCGGGGGTAGACATCTTTCATGGTGACTGAAGGGTTATGCATAAAGCCAATTCTGGGGGTGCCGACAAACTACCTGTGTGGGGGAGGAGAAAAGCTCTGAAAATGTGCTTGCAACTCCTGGACCCGTGTCATGGCCCCATTAGCCTGTATTCTTGGTCGGGTCCCAGTTTTTAGAACTGAGCTGTGGGCTGAAAGCCGCGAGTGCTCTATTCAGTTTGGTAAACACGGGCTTGCCTGTCACCCTGCATTGTGCTTCTTCAAAGAACCATTGCCACCTTATCTGGGAACAGCTTTCTTTCTGAGCGCTACTCATGTGAAATAATCTTTTGCCAATGAGGCCACTATTTCCTTCGCACAGGAAGAGACATTTATCTTGCCTAATGGATAATTAATTTTAAAAATGTATATTATGACACAATTAGAAAAAAAAAAAAGAAAAAGGCAAGCCGGACAATGGATCTAAATGTCCCTTCTTCAAATTGACTCCTATTTAGTTCTTCCAATGTCATCCCAAACACAGATAACTTTTCTTTTATGAATTGTTCTCCTGAATGATTTATATGTGTCGTGTTATCTGAGGCTCTCTCCAGGTCCCCTGGTGGATTTGGCCAGCCATCAGCTGCATAATTGTTAATTTTAACACTATAAAAGGTTCTGATGCAGGAGAGATAAGGTGTTGGTGGAAGAATTAATTGAAATGTATCTCTCTATCACACTAGTCTCCTACCACTGGTTTCCCACACACAAAAATGATTTTTTTAGATTTAAGGTTAAAATAAATTTACATCTCTGCCACTCATAAAGCTTTGAGTCTAGTTGTAAATGGAACTGTTAATTGTTGCTGTACTCGGGAAGGTTTTTCACCGGAGAACAATTTCAGGAGCTATACCAGTCATGGTCTGGTGCACGTTTTCAAGGTAAAGAAGCTCCTGACATCAAAGGCAGACTACAGAGGGGGCAGAAAGGAGGTCATGGGGAAGGAAAAGAGAGAGAGGTGAGAGGAGGAAGAGCGAGAAAGAAAATGTAACGATATGGGTCAAAAATTGCAGATTTAGTAATAAGTCTCTTTTTAGGCCTCTCAAAACTAATTATAATTCTCCAAGTTTTCTCTGCAGCCAAGGAAAACCAAGATAAGCTAATAGAGGCAACATTGCCTCCTGTACAGCTCCTTTCTAAGAATGTAACCGCAAGCGGATATGTTCCCAAAAGGTCTTTGGGACATTAAATTGAGGTAATGGAGGTCTTGCCTATAAGTTATGGGTCTCTAATCCACAGATCTGAGTACTTCTAGTACCATCTGAGCGTTTTTTGATACCCCTCTCACTCAATCAGACAGGAAGTTTCAGAGTACTTAGGATGTGCCAGGCACAGGAAAAGCCTGGGGCCTTCAAGCTCTAGACAGGAGTTAAGAGAATATTGCAAGGGAGCATGTCCTGTTCACTTATTCCCTCATTTCACTGAACAACCTTCCATGAGCGCCTAGTCAGGGCTGACACTGAGCCAGCCACCCTAACTGGGCTATCAGTCTAGACCCTTGCCCCTTTGGAAGCTTCAGTAGAACATCACAGGCAGGGGGCTACTTAGGAACTACCCAGGAATCTTCCTACACGCCCAAACATTCACCATTGCCCACTTCTGCCCAACACGCAATTCTGAATTGTCATTCTAGTTTTGGCAAACAACTGCCATATCCAAAAGTAAAGGTGAGCTTCCAACATTTACCTTTGGCTGGACTTAACTCATCTATTTTGTTTTTCTTTAATAGAAAAGAAATACTCTATTTCTTTAATAAGGTATTATCATTTGAATGACATTTTATTGCTTGGTAAAATGCTAAACATTTTGCTTTCATAATGCATATTGAGTTTTCAGCAAACAAAAAGAGCATACTTGAGTTTTATTTATTTATTTATTTATTTGGCCACATAGCAGATTCAAGGATTATATGCTATAATTTCAGGACACAAAGGCTCAGCTTCTTAAAGCCAAAGGAAATACCAACTGATCTGTGACCATGCTTATATTTTCTGTATTGTATTAAGACATAAGAGTATCATCCGAGTCTTTCTTTAGTAAAGCTCTTAGATGGCCTCTCTGGGGTCAGGAGTGGGGAAAGTTTACTCATTACTGTTAGCAGAATATAATTTCTCAGTCGTGGCAATCTGTGTCTTTAATTGCATTTTCTTTTTTAAAGCTCAATGTAGGTAGGTAGATCTATAGACAGAATTACAATGCAGCAATTGAGAACAAATGATTTTCTAAGCCAGAGTTATTGGATATTTAATTTTGCTTTTGAAAACCATGCTATGGTGGGCTCCTATGAATACAATGGAGAAGGAGTTATGTCCTAATCAGTTTATAAGACAGTATGGGAAAATGCATAATGGACCAACCCGATGTATAAATACAATACAAAGAAATCTAATCTACTGCAAAGCTATAATTTAATCCTATAACACAAGAGTATTGAAAACTGGCTTATGAATAGCTTGAGAATGCATAAACTGAACTTTATAGCCTTGGCTCAGTTAAAATGTTTAATTCTAATTTACAGTTTATCCCAATTATTATTTAACTTACATAAAGAAGAAATCATGGATTAATACCTAAAGGAGAGATTACTTATACATAACGACCTAAACATTTAAAATAGTACAAGATCAAGTTCTTAATGTCAGCAAGAGTGACAATAATTTGCACATGCTTATGTATGTTTATCTAACAAAGACTGAAGATGAGCAAAAAATAATAGGAAAGAGCAAAAAGTGCTCTTTTGATGTCTTGTTTTATTATTTGATGCCATTAAATAATGAAAACAATTGTAAAAAAGACAATAATGAAAGATACTCAAGGTTACATTTATGAAATATAATCTACAAAACAAGACCTTGTATGTAAACAGTAAAAATACCATGTGATTATTTTTTTCTTGAACAATGGAAGGCTGAGCAAATTAACACAACAGGACTTTAAAGCAGGAGCATAAGATAAAGGGAAGCCTGTTATCGTTGAAGCAAGCATTATCTTTTAATCAAACCTAACATTTGCATTTTATAAACTCATTCACGAACTATTTTACTTTTCTTGAAATTCAGCGCCACACACACAGTACTTTATTTTCCTTGTTCCCTTCTCTCTGTTGTGTGTGGCCTAGTCTTTCCTGCCGCTCCTCTTTGTAAGCCTTCCGTTTTGCTTTCTTCTCTAACACTCCTCCCACTACACAACTGAATGAAGTCCTAACTAATGTCATGTCATTTCATCTGCTTTCAACCTCACTGCCTTCTGAGGATACAGGTGAAATCGCTTAGTCCAAACATAATAAGGAATTTATGGGGTGGGGGTCTGGGAGGCCAGGGTGGGGGGAGGGGGTGCGCTGGAAGAAGAGTTCTAAAGAGAAAAGTTCTTCCAGTTTCCACTTCCTTGCTCACGGGTGACCCCCTTCTCTACTTCCGGGACACGAGAAGCAACTTCCGGTGGCGTTCAACGGGTGCTTTACAGCATGGGGTCATTAATATGCCTAGTGAAAGTTAGTTGTGTGACAGTCAAATTTCCCAGCTGTTGTGCTGGTTTCATTACCGTTCCGGATAATGTCCCTGCTTGTATTAGAAGGAAAATTCGTGGTCTGAAAATGTTTCAAGTGGAATAAAACCCCAAGTGCTCTCTGGCATCAGAAACAGATTCTGGCAATGAAAATAGGGCCAGAGGTAGGTGCCCCTCTCCTCCCATCAACTATTTATGTGCATTTTCTGCCTTGAATTCCAGTCACACTGGACTTTGTTACGAGTTCCTCAAGTCCATTGGCTCTTTCTTGTTCCCAGACCTTGAAAGTGATCTTACCTTGTTTACCCACACTATGCCCTTTTCAGCTGTTAGTGCTTCTTCAAGTTTTGGCACGGGCTACACTTCCTCAGGGAAACTTTGGCAAGACCCTCTATTCACTGAGGGTTTGTTGGAAAATCCTGACATCTCCCTGCAGCACCCTGCACTTTCTCTTTCAGTGAAGCCATGCCACTTGTTATTATTTTGAATGTCTGATACTTTCACAAAGGCAGAAATTATGTCTAACATTTCACTGTTCCTAAAACAATGCTTACACATACTGGATAACCAATATATACTTCCTGAATGGACGGAGGGCTAATTATTTCAATTATGCCATTGAAAATCACAGGAGTGCCCTCTCTGGTGGCACAAGGGGTTAAAGTACAGCACTATGAAGCTAGCCACAGCTACTGCAGTACTGGCCGTGAGTTCAATCCCATGCCAGGGAGGTGACCCACATGGCCTAGCAGACCTCTCCTGACCCACCCACCTCAGCAGTGTATTTCAGTACACCTGCCTATTCTTCTCTCTACTTTGTCTCTGGTGAATCTTCTCACCCCCACACCTCTGCCTATACCCCAGTTCTTGTATAAGAAAGAAAGAAAGAAAGAAAGAAAGAAAGAGAGAAAGAGAGAAAGAGAGAAAGAAAAGAAAGAGAATCATAGGATTTTGAATAAGAAAAATATCCTTAGAAATGACCAAATTCAGCTCTTTTATGTCATGAATGAAGAAGTGAAATAGTCTACCTAACAAGTCATATGATACCTCACAGTTTCAAAGTGTTTTGAGCATGTGAATAAGTAAATGAGGGAGCGAATAATGGCAGGGGTGGATCTGGAACCTAGCTCTCATTTTGAAATATTATCCTCAGAAATTGCATTTAATTACTTGGACATTGATAAATCATACCAGCTCCAAGAAAATAATTACATCAACTAATAATTTGGGTTCTTGTAGTTTTTATAAATTATATGCCAAGTTTCCACAGACAAATATTCCTTCTTAAGTTCATTCTCAATATATTCAATCATAATCTTTTTAATCTTTAAGCAGAATTCCCTGTCTTGTATAATATGGTCTGTATTTCCTCTCTGCATTCTTTAATGCCACAGAGATATTATGCTTTCTTGTTTATTATTTATCTATTAATTTTTCCCTCATTGTCAGACAGTGCCTGAACAATTCACCCAGGACTGGTGACAGATTTATACATATGTGTCACCCACTGTCAGCCACATCCCAATTGGCATACAACTTCATGATGACTAGATAGCAGTTGTTGTCACTAGACCTATTAGAGATCAAGACCAAAGCCTTGTTTTTATTTGCACTGGATGTAGTTCAATGGGATGACTTAACTCTATCGGATCACTTCTGGAATGTCAGCACCAGCTCGACAAGTCCTCTCCCTGGTGAAAGAGCTTAAGTAGTGAAAGCCGTTTAAATATAAACACACATATATCAATGAAGGCAGACAATTTAACAGGGATCACGGGAAGAGTGAGCCCTGCTTACCCGTGTCCCCCAGGGCGGCTGGACACACTCCCAAGTTGTGTCTTTTGATGAGTGACAACAAAGGCTGTAGAAGAAACAAATTTCACTAAAATAGTCCCGCTAAGTCCCCAAATAAACAAGCCACAAAACAGTCCACAGAGAGAGAGTATGGGATGTGCATCCAGAGTTGCTAAAATATATTATCTAAAATTTCCAGTTTTTAATATGAAGTTGTGAGGGGTGAAAAAAAAAAAGAAACACAAAAAATAGGACATACAGAGGGCTGAAAGCAGAGACCACGCACTGTCTGTGAAAGGATCCAGAAGTCAGGCTTAGCAAGACTCCGAAGCAAGTATTTATCAATATGTTCAATGAACTTACTGAATGATAGTAAAGCCAGATATCAAGAAAATTAGTTATCAAAGAGAGAGAGTTAATAACAATTATTTGCTAAAGTGAAATCCTGAAATTTAAAAATACAGTTGACTAAAATGAGAAATTCATTGAGACTCAGCATTATATTTGAACCAACAAAGAATCAGAGAACTTGATGAAAGCTATTTTTCATCTAAAGAATGAAGAAAATATACTTTTAAAATGAACAGAATAGGGCCCTCCCTGTGCTGCAATGGGTCAAAGTGCAGCACTAGGAAGCTAGCTGGCAAGAGTTCAATCCCCAGCCAGGGAGGGACCCACATGGCACGGCAGACCTCTCCTTTCTCCCCGCTGCTCCCCTCAGCAGTGTACTTGGTGAATCTGCTTGTTCTGCTCCCCACTCTGTCCCTGGTAAATCCTCTCACTGCCCCTGTACCTCTGGCCTGAAGCCCAGTTCTGTACACTTCCCTTTTTAAAAAATGAACAGAATATTAGAGAAATATAGGACGCTGTCAAATTTATCCATATATGCATAGTGAGTGCATGGAAAACAACTGAACAGTTATCCAAGACAGTTGCTATTATTATCATTCAGTAGATGAGGCATTGATCAAAAGTATAAAAACACAGCTACTGTATGCCCCAAAATTTTACTCTTAGGCATAAATCCAGTAAAAATTTAAAAGTATGTGTTCACACAAAAGCTTCTGCCTAAATGTTCATAGCAACATTATTCTTAAGAGCCAAACACAAAACCCATCAACTAATTAACAGAAATAAAATGTGGCATGGTTATACAAGAGAATAGTAATTCAACAATAAAACGGAATAAGTCATTGATATCTGCAATAATGACTTGACAACATGAATGAATTTTGTAAACACTTTTCTAAGTGAAACCAGCCTCTCACAAAAGGCCACTTAATACATTATGATTTTTACCTGCAAGATCCAGGATAAGCAAATCCATCGAGACAGAAAGATTAGTATTTCCCTAGGGCTGAGTGGAGACAAGGCTGCTAGGGAATAATGTAGAACGTCTTCTCATGAACACAGGGTCCTTTCAAAGTGATAAAAATGTCCAAAAGTTGGCCCTCCCTGGTGGTGCAGCAGGTTAAAGCACAGCACTGAGAATCTAAAGCCACTTCTGCATGAGTTCGATTCCTGCCTGCCCTGGAGGTGACCACATGGTGCAGCAGACCTCGCCTGACCCGCCTGCTGCTCCCCTCAGCAGTGTACTTCCCGGGATCTGCCTCTTCTGCTCCCCACTCTGTCTCTGGTGAAGCCTCTCACCGCCCCTGAGCCTCTGGCCTGCACCACAGTTCTGTATGCACAAATAAATAAATCTTAAAAAAAAAAAAAGTCCAAAACTTGGTGGTTATAGTGGCTGCACAACTCCAGAAATATACTTAAAAAAAATCAATGTTAGGCCCTCCGTGGTGGCGCAGCGGGTTAAAGCACTGCACTGAGAAGCTAAAGCCACTTCCGCATGAGTTCGATTCCCGCCTGCCCCGGAGGTGACCACATGGTGTGGCAGACCTCTCCTGACCCACCCGCTGCTCCCCTCAGCAGTGTGCTTCGTCGATCTGCCTGTTCTGCTCCCCACTCTGTCTCTGGTGAAGCCTCTCACCGCCCCTGAGCCTCTAGCCTGTACCCCGGTTCTGTATGTACAAATAAATAAATCTTTAAAAAAAAAAATAAAAAAAATCAATGTTATACCTTAATTAGATGAATTCTATTATATGTGGTTTATATCTTAATATTAAGTAGTTTTTTAAAAGTAACCATCTTTTTATAATGTGACAGTTCACTGGTGGATGACTGAGTTCTGAAGCTAGTGAAGGAGAAGGTTCCTTGAGCATCAGAGCGAATATGGAAGAAGCAGAGTAAACAAGTCTTATAATATGCCTTAAAAGAAAAACAAACATCCAGTGGGGGAAAGATGGTGTTAATAATTTTTTTAACCTTTTTTTAAAGATTTATTTATTCATACAGAACTGGGGCACAGGCCAGAGGTACAGGGGTGGTGAGAGGATTTACCAGACAGAGTGGGGAGCAGAACAGGCAGATGGACAAAGTACACTGCTGAGGGGAGCAGCAGGCGGGTCTGCTGTGCCATGTGGTCACCTCCAGATGGGGGGTCGAACTAGCACTGAAGTGGCCGCCAGCTTGCAGTGCTGAGTCCTATCCGGTAGAGCCACCAAGAGTTTTCTCCTTTCTCATCCTGGTGTCCAGCCACGTCCCCCACACCCCACGCCAACTAAGTACACCTGCTTGGCCAATGACTACATAGTTTATCTGAAAAATAACATTTCACTATATATTTATGTTGTCTTATTTATAAACCTCACAACAACTCTACGAGCTAAGGCAAATATTATTATTTTCATTTTATAGATGAGAAAGTGGAAACTCCAAAAATAAGTTGGCAGCTAGTAAAAAGTAAATTTGAAATTCAAACCCAGGATATTTGATTCCCAATGTAGCGTCCCTGATCTCCTGCTGTTCCTACCTTTTTCTTTATGTCTCTCTCTCTCTTTTTCTTCTTCTTCTTCTTCTTCTTTTTTTTTTTTTGCTTTTTCCCTATGATAATATCCTATTCACAGTGTTTATAATTAAAAGCTCATTAATTGCAGTATGTATTTTAATTGATGGGCTCTGCTGATGTCAGAAACCACAAAACCACTGATTCATCAGATTGAGTAGGAGTCCAATCAGCTTTGGAGTTTATTAATTCATCTCTGCAGACATTACTAACATTTTCCTTAAGTAACATATCTCCAAAAAGAGATGAAAGCTAAAAGCTCATGGCTGAAGCAAAGAGGGTGGAACCTCACCAAATAAATGTTATTGAGGTGTATCATTATATGTTAATTTTTGGGGTAAATGTTTTATGTCCTCTAGCTATGTCTTTCGCTTCTACTCTTTTTTTTTTTTTGCAACAGTATCATTGTTAGATGTGTAATCAGCTCTCATAAAGTAACAGTTTATTTTCTCAGTCTAATAAAGAAATTTTATCCACATATATTTCAAAATTGAAAAATCAGAAATTAAGAGGAACAAATGTAACCCTGAACCTAAACTCTAATATGAAGGCTGTTTAGTTACTCTCGAATCTTCCTAATAACAGACACATATTACCCAAGAATACAAAATAATAGATATAGTTGTCTTTTTAATTGAGGTGCTCTAGATATGAAGCGTTGATTTTTAAAGAAATTTTCCTTTAAGCTATAATCATGCAGGTGATAAATGATATATGTGACCACAGAAAGTTTGTCTTTATCCTGTAGAAAGAAAGTAAAAGGTATGTCTGTCTGGCTAGACTAGAAAATCTAGAAGAGGGAACTGATTCCTATCTAGCCAGTGACTGAGGAAAAGCAGTGGGGGGCATTGAAAATTAAAGGCCTTTGCTGTGAACCAGAGCTATTACAATAGAGTGGTCCCAGCTATGAATAGGGGCTCCTAGCTAGCTTCTTCCCTCCTTTCAAACCATCTACAATTTCATAATGTGGGGGAAGGAGAGGCTTCAACTATAGAGTTTCTTCAACTGTTCAACTATTCCCTTCGAAACAAGAGAAAGTCTCCAGACTGGCTTTGCAATCTGTATGCTTTTCTCCTTTGCTGGATATATTAAATCTGGTTTCTCTACGCTGAAGAGAACTCAGGAATCTTCAAGAGAATCAACTTGCAGTGGACTTTTTGTAATTATTGTAACTCTGGACTTTGGTGTCCTCATGAATTCTATTGTGGGTGTGGTACTGCACAGGAAAGGATCCAAAATGTAGTGGCTTCAGCATTTTCGTACATCTCATGATTTCGCACATCTCAGATATTCGGGCTGGGCTCAGCTGGTTGAGTTCTATCCCACGTGGCATGGTATATCCCACATGGCACGGTCACTGGTATATTCTGCTGGTGGATGTACCGGTGTGGAGCCTCCACGATAGCCTTATTCTTCCATCTGATCCCCTGGAGATAAGAAAAGTGAATATCCCCAGAAAGCTCAAATTAAGTGGTACTGTCAAAGCGTATCTCTGAATAGGTTTGGAATCTCCTATGGCAGCTCAGGGCTCTCAGAGACCAAGAGACCCGGGTGGAAGATGCAAACATTCTACCATGTCATGCTTTAGGTCACTTATGCTGTGACAGTAACAAGTAAGTCACCAACCTAATGCATAGAATAAGTTATTAGACTTCATCTCTCAGTGAAGGAGGAAGAGATAATTTGCCTCAGTCTTTAAGCTGCCATAAGTCTATAGCCGTTCAACACAGAATTCAGAAAGCAGCGAGTTAAGTTTCTATGATAACACAATTAATTTCAGCCTGTCCGTGTAGACTTCACCATGGTCATGCTTTAAGCTGGAAAGTGCTCAGACTATCTTCCTTCAGTCTCCTCCCCAACAATTACTGCCTCCCTGGTCACCACTGTAAACATGGCGAATTCAGCCTACCTGTTGCTGCCTTCCAGCCCCTTCTTACACGCTCAGATATGGCCGCTCAGGCCATGTCTCAGATTCCCAGACCACTGCTTGTCTAAAAAAAAATCAAAGTCATCACCCCTTCTCACTAAATATTTTGCACTTGTAAATTGAACAAGCATAATTTGAGTAGAACGAAAGACATCATCTGTCCATTATAACAGCCTTTATTTGGAGGTAAGTGGAACAGAGTTGTCAATGGATGGCAGTGACAATGATTAGCTTTTATGTTTGCACAGTTAATACTGAAATAAATCTGAAGGAAAATATCAAACACTTAAAAGTGTATTAGTCTACTTAGCCTGTCAGAAAAATACCATAGACTGGGTGGCTTAACCACAGAAAATTTTTCTGAGTCCCGGGGGCTGGGAAGTCCAAGATCGGGGTTCCCACTTCTTGCTTCAAGATGTGGCTTGGCCCTCACACTGCCTTTGCTCTGGGCACAGGAAGCAAGAGATAGCTCCCTGGCTGTTGCTTCTTACAAGGAGGCTAATCCTATCAGCTCAGGGTCCTACCTTTACAATGCTAACCTTAATTATTGAACCTGAGCCATAATTTAACCTTAATTATTTTTAAAGGCTCTACCTCTGGAGACAAGCAGACCTGAGTTGAGCTTTTATGACCAGTGTGGGAGACGGGAGGGTGCAAAACAATTCTGTGCACAGCAGCAGTGCAGAATGTGGCTTTTGGTGTTGTGCCGCTCCGCGTTTCCCTTTCCAGCCCCAATCTGTGACTCAAATGTGAGTTTTGGAAAGGGGCCCATCTTGGCACCCTTAAAAGTCCCATTGGAGTCCCTGCCACAGGCCCAAATAACTTTTAGGATCTAAATGTTATTCTTCATGCTAAAAGCACTGAAAAAATGTACTTTTTAGAAGATATTCAGTAAAAATGGACAATCACTAGTTCTTTAGGTAGTTCATTCAATTTATAGAAATATATGTGGATGTCATTCAACTGTAAATTTTCATTTAACCAAATTTCATTTGATCAAGGATCTTGCAAAAACAGGTGGAACAACTTTCATATTTTAATTTAAGCACTACTGTTTTTGTCACGGGTAGGCTTTCAGTAAGGCATCTTTTAAGATTAGGCACTTATGGCCCTCCCTGGTGGCGCAGCGGGTTAAAGCACTGCACTGAGAAGCTAAAGCCACTTCTGCATGAGTTCGATTCCCGCCTGCCCCGGAGGTGACCACATGGTGTGGCAGACCTCTCCTGACCCGCCCGCTGCTCCCCTCAGCAGTGTACTTCGTCGATCTGACTGTTCCGCTCCCCACTCTGTCTCTGGTGAAGCCTCTCACCGCCCCTGAGCCTCTGGCCTGTACCCCAGTTCTGTATGTACAAATAAATAAATCTTTAAAAAAAAAAAAAAAAGATTAGGCACTTATGTAATGACAAAATTATCGGAGGGACCCAGGGAAGGAGATGATACTTGAAATAGAATGTAAGTGTGGTATTTTACTGTGGGAATCAGAAGTGCTACATACGTCATCTCATTTCCAGCACTATACGTCATCTCATTTCCAGCACTACTCAAGACTTAACTAAGATCAATTAATTAAATTATTAATTAAGATTAGTTTAATAACACTGTTCCTGAATCATGTTGTTAAGTCTTCAGCCTCACCTCCCTCCTTGTCTGCGCAGACACAGTCTTAATGTGTGGTTGATTCATTCCTTCAACAATTATTGAGCACCTGCTTGATGCCAAGAGCCTGGCTAGGTGCTGAGCTATAAAGATCAATAAGATATAGTCTGTGCCTAAGGATGTGCAGAGTTAAGCGAGGAATCACATAATGGGTTAATAGCTGCTACCAAGAGGCACTGGCACTAAAATAGTAGTCGCTTCAGGGACCTTTAGGAGAAACCTACCGTAAGGAGTAATCAAGTCGGCTTCTTGCAGGTCTGTTTACAGAAGCAACTCCCAATTATTATTCCTGGATCAATCCGACCATATGTCCTTCTCAGGCTGTTGCTGGTTTGCCTCTTAACTCACTCGCATGCATCCTCATAGCAAAGGCAGAATTTTATTAAATCGCCAGCCCATGACACAATGAAAACCCCATTTGCTGAAAATAAATAAACAAAGAGAAACTTGATCAAGTACAGGGCTTTGTTCGGCAGCCATAGAAGTACTTGCTAGTGGACAATGGTTGTGCATAAGTGTCACATACTGTTTTAAAAGTGCATTGAAAAGCAGGCTGCTGGCTTGCTGTAGTCAGGCTCTGGCCACTCCTGACAACTGGCTGGAATGTGAAATTGGAGACTGATAATGAACAAAAGGACACGTCAACTAGGAAGTTAGTATATAGAAACACTGTAGTGCACAAACAAAGCATTACAATACAATGTGGCTCTACAAATTCCAGTGGGCGATAAGCCCACTGAGGTCACAAGTCAACTTTGCAGGCAGCTGGAATGATTAGGCACAGATGGTTATCAGGCTAACCACTATTCTTTAATACTTCTGGATTCCTGCCTCGTGCCCTCCTATTCAAGCTGCAAAAATTACAAGGAATTATGGTATTTGCTGACCCTGCCTCTGGAGAAAGGGAACTTTATGCAGTCCAGTAAAGCAAATGTCCTCCTTCAGGCCCAGACTATCTGGAGTGGGGCTGGAGGCTGACCCGGAGCTGTCCCCACACCCAGCACTGAGGCTGGACCACCAGTCACCCTCTCCATGGTGGGACACCCAGACACCAGGGCTAACTGCCCCCCCTGCCCACAGCCAATGTTCCAGGCACAGGGACTGTGGTTCCTCCGTTTCCAGCACTAGGCAACTTTCCAGTTTTTAGCCCAATGGCATCAAACAAGCAAATGACACCCTGACCAGGCAAGTCTGAGAATAACCTCTGCTAGGCTGGCAGAGGAGTGGGGAGTGGAGGAATGTATACTGAAGGAGGTCCTCCCGGGGCTGGGAGGTGGGGGTGGGATTACAAACCCAAACAAGTGGGGTTCTTTTCTGGAAATAGAGGCTGGATGACTTGGCTGGTCAACTGACTTTCCAAAAGAAAGAAAATAGCCAAGCAGAGTCCCAGGAAAATGTGGACATGTGTGAGCTTCTGTGTCCATGGGATGAGGCTGAATGGGACCATTTGAGGAGAGAAGCCCAAGCAGGTCATAAGGTAGTCAGGAAAGGGACAGGTATGCCCGCTGTCATATGAATTTTTCCTTTTTTGAATTGAAGTGGTGTTGCATTATAACATAAGTTTTGGGTACATATCATTAAAAATCAACATGTGTATATGATAGTAAGCTTACTACTGGAAGTCCAGATTTACCCTTTGCCATATATCAACCATTCTCCCCTTTTACATGATTTAGCCACCCCACCTTCCCTTTCCCTTCTGGTTAATACTATTTGGTCTTAAAGTCTAACTGTATATTTTTATTTCATTTAGTTCACCTCTTTACTTTCTCTCTATACTGCATGAGTGCTATCAAATGGTGTTTGTCTTTCTCCTGCTCAGTTATTTCATTGTACATAATGCATGCTAGGTCTGTCAGTGTTGTGCAAATGACAGGATTTCATCTTTTTCATAGCTGAGTAATTCTCCACTGTATGGGTACACAACAGATTTTCTTTTGCTGTGCTTCTGCATAGCTTTTTGAAAGCTGCTGCTTCTCAGTTTGATAAAGTTCCATTTGTTCATTTTTTAAAAGATGTCTTTATGCATAAAGAACTGGGATACCAGCCAAAAGTGTTGGGGGTGGGAGGATTCACCAGAGACAAAGTAGGGAGCAGAACAGTCATATTGACTGAAGTACACTGCTGAGGGGAGCAGCAGGGAAACAGGAAAGGTCTGCCACACCATGTGGGTCACCTCTCTGGCCAGGGATTGAACTCGTACTGCAGTGGCTATAAGTAGCTTAATAGTGTTGCTCTTTTTTTTTTTTTTAAAGATTTATTTATTCATACAAAGCTGGGGTATAGGCCAGAGATGCGGAGAGTGAGAGGCTTCACCAGAGACAGAGAGGGGAGCAGAACAGGCAGATCGCCCAAGTACACTGCTGAGGGGAGCATCGGGCGGGTCAGGAGAGGTCTGCCACGCCATGTGGAACTCCTCTGGGGCAGGCGGGGATTGAACTCATGTGCAAGTGGTTTGATCTTCTCAGTGCTGTGCTTTAACCCGCTGTGGCACCAGGGAGGGCCCCCATTTATTTATTTCTGTGTTTATTGCAGAAATTGGTTGAAGTCAAGTCCCTAAACATATCTCTAAAACCAACATCAAGGAGTGAATCACCCATGTTTTCTTTTATGTATTTTATGATTTTAGGTCTTACATCTAAGTCTTAATCTGTTTTGAATGAATGTTTGTATATGGTGCTAGATAGTAGTTCACTTTCATTCTTTTGCAAGTGACTGCTCAATTTTCCCAATACCACTTATTCAAGAGACTTTCCTTGCCTTTTGTATTACCTGACTCCTTTCTCATAAGTCAGGGGCTCACATATGTGTGGGTTCATTTCAGAGCTCTCAATTCTGTCCCATAGACCTGTGCCTGTCTTTATTCCAGGGCCATACTGTTTTAACTACTGTCTCTGTTGCAGTAAGGATTGAAGGAAGAGTGAGTTTTCCAATTTTGTTTGTTGATCGCAGGAATATTTTTGCTATTTGAAGCCTTTGAAATATATCTCATGATTTTTCATTCTGTGTCACAGAAGAATGAATCTGGGATTTTGTGCCATCATGATTTAACAGTGAACTGAAGAGTCCAGACTATGTAATGAGGCAAAGGAAAAGAAACAAATGTGTAAGAATTATAAAGCAAGAAAGAAAACTCAATTAGTCATGTATTGCTTAATGACTGGGATATGTTCTAACCACTGTATAGTCAGACAATTTTGTATTGTGCAAGCACTAAGAACATAATTACAAAAGCCAAGATGGTATAGCCTATGATATATCCAGGCTATCTGGAACACTAGCATATATGTGGTCAGTCATGGACGCAATGCCATTAAGTAACACGTCTGTATTCATAGATGACATGGTTTTGTATACAAAAAAAAAAAAATCTCAAAAAGCCTAAAATAAATCTTGAATTAAAAATGGCTTCAAAAGTTTGTCCTGTCCAAAGTCAACATACAAAATCAATGTATTTCTATACTCCAGTAGCCAACAGAAAATAAAATTCTTTTAAAAATACCATCTTGTGGTTTCACTCATAGCATAAAGGACCGGAAAGAAAAAATAACAATAATAATGAACAACTATATACCAGAGACATTTTACAGGGGTGGAATGGGATCAGAAATGGGAAGGGGGAGTGCACTGGACTGTGTTGATGGCACATGGGTGACTTGGTGATGGGAAGCCCACGGGGATTACAACTGAGATGGAAAAAGGCACAAAATGATGTAGAAATAAACTATTATAATAATAAAAAATAAAAATAAAATACCATCTTAAATTTATGCAATTGATAGTGGTATTAAAATAGTTTTAAAAACCCAGGCGAGATTGAGGAGTGTGTAGTTTACCAGAAAACTATAATATAATATTGCTCAGAAAAACAAAATTAACACAAGGATACCAGGTTCATGGATTATTGGCATTAAAGCTGTGAAGAATCAAGTCTCCCAAATCAACCTAGCAACCAGTACACAACGTTAAAAACTGGAAACCGCCCAGAAGCTACTCAGGAGGAGAGTGCAAGCAGAGACACTAGTGAATTTACACAACTGAATACAGCTAACAGCTAAGACAACTAAACTCAGTGATATGTAGTAATATTAAATCCAAACAATATAATGAATTAAAAAATCCATTGGGCTCTCCCTGGTGGCTCGAGGGGTTAAAGCACTGCATTATGAAGCTCTACAAAGCCACCGCATCACGAGTTCGATCCCGGGCCAGGGAGCTGACCCACATGGGTCAGCAGACCTCTCCTGACCAGCCCACTGCTCCCCTCAGCAGTGTACTTGGTCAATCTGCCTTTTCTGCTCCCCACTCTGTCTCTGGTGAAGCCTCTCACCCACCACACCTCTGGCCTGTACCCCAGTTCTGTAAACATAAATAAATAAATTTTTGAAAAATTAATCAAGATTATAGATTAAAATTTTACCTGATAACACTTTGATCAATTTTAAACAGTTAAAATTAAAACATTTTTAAGGGCATATACAGAAGAAAAAAAGCTATATAAATAAGTCAGAGGAAGGAAAATGATGGCATAGGTAGGAGGCAGAAGAGGCTGGATCTTAGCAGGCACACCCTTGGGCCCCCTCTTTGGGGAGTCAGAGGCACTTGTCACACCATTACACAAGTGGGCAAATGAATGAGCGAACTGTAAATAAGTGGGCCATTGATGGAGCAGTCATAAAGGTGTATCATGAGTCAGGAATTGTGACTAATCCAAGTTTGTGAACTGGCAATTTACAAAACTAAAGTAGAAAGAGGGAAGGGAGAGGGTGGGGATCAGGGCAGACAGCTAGGGTTTGAGAGAAAACTAAGAGTGAGATTAGATATCATTGTTGTGAGATTTCTTTTAGCAGCCTGTGGCTATCAGAGGGGGAGGAGAGAAAGAAGTCTTTCAGGGCTGGGGATTGTTCAGTGTTTGCCCTGGGAGGTGCAGGGGTGAGGAAAAGTGACACGCACCTGACCCATTCTGTGCTGACTACCACTGGAGGTGGGGGTGGGGGGCTCTGGGGGCCTGGCTGGACAGGAGCCAGGACAGGACTCCGAGCCACCACCCCAGAGACTCGGGTGCTCTGATGGGGCAGACGGCCTCACTAACTGGAGAAATTCCCATTGGGCTCTCCCTCAATGTGGACAGAGCAAAGCCTTGAAAGGGTGACAAAAGCTTGAAGAAGTGGGTGGCGTGGAGACGGGGTCGGGGAGGGCCTCAGAGCATGTGGGGACCCTCTTTAGGTCAAATCCCATCTCCTCTACTTTGGGTTCTATGGCTTGGGGCCAGTCACTGACTTCTCTGCACAAGGCCTGTAGATTAGAACCAAGAAGGGGCTTCCTTAGCACATGATAATACATGTGAAAGGTGGAGTGTCTTAAGAAATCAAGAAATGATAAGTATAAAAGAAGCAAAGTACCTGGCAGATGAATTCTAAGTCCTTAAGGCAGAAAAGTGGCCCTGAGAACACTTGAAGGGTGCTCCCTCTCCTAGGTCTGGGTTTTCTCAACATGAGTGCGTCTGTGAGATGACATTAACCTGTCACCTCACTGTGAGTCACTTGCTCGCCTTCTCGGGAACCGCTGGGTTGGAAGGATTTTATGCCACAGGCCATGAGAGGCCCGGTGTGCAGCCTGCCTCTTCCTGTCTGGGAAAGCATCTTTCCCACTTAAAAAAGCTCCTATTCCCAGACAAATATTCCCCCTGCCACCTCTTGCTTTTCTGGTGTTCTCGCCATGTGAGACCTGTACTTCAAGATGGTGCCTGTCTTGGTGGTTCATATTGTCACAGCTGCATTTCCTTTTTGGAGAAGAGAATTGAGAGGGGACAGTTTTTCATTTTGTTCTTCTTGTTCTGACTTGTCGTTAAATGTCCTTCTGAAAATGCCAGGCTGCTTGAGAACAACCAAGGTGGAAGAAAGGGGGTGTTCTCACAATGACCTGGAAGCCCCTTTTCCAAGAACAGGGAGATCAGTGAGAAGAAAGGCTGAGATGGAGCAGGAATGGACGAGGAGCTGCTTTTCAGCTCCACCATGACTCACCTGCTCTTCTGGGCTCTGGGCTGGATGGAAACCCGGTATTAGGGTCCCCCCCACAATGGGCTGGTGGCAGAGGGGTGTTAAGGAGAACTAGGGAGCTAGAGGACTGTGATACCTGAAGATTGAGTTGTGCCAGTTTGCTCACTTGCTCACTCTCACCCACCACCCCCAACAGGACACACAAGCTGCGTTATCTTTCCACAAAGGGATGGAAGCTTCTATTTCTTTCACTGCATCTTCTTAAGGCAAGGTGCCGTTCTCAGAGTTCCAGCTGCCATGATGTGGCCCCTCTGAGGCCATCCTTTACTGCCAGTCACTTTCAAGGGGTCACCTCTCAGCACCCCAATGCTTTGCTTTCTCAGCTGTGGTTTGGTACCTCATTGGCGGTAGAAGAAAATGACAGTGGGCCACTGGATTTAAACCCAGTGAAAAGAACAGCAGAGACGGAAGGACGGAGGCCTGTGACAGGTCACTCTGAGCCCTCCCTGCCCATGGGACTCCAACCTGCCCCTCAGTTATGGGAGAGAAAAAGAAAGCCATTCAGCCTGGTGTGGCCACAGGACTTTGTTCCCCAACAACCTCATTGCTGCCTCCTAGTGAAAGTTTCAGAATTGAATGAAGACAATTTGCTGGGGATGATGGTGGAGGTGGTGGGAAGACACTGAAATGTACATAGCCCTTAAAACTTTTCAGACTCTCCGTTTCTGATCAGCTGTATCTGTGATCCCAGGCATGACACCGTGCTCCCACTGCTGGGCATGAGTGCTCCCCACCACACTTGACCTTGTGAAGCCCATCCAACTTGCAGTTCTCTTCCTCCGCATTTTCCCTTCATTCCTTCCTCCCACGCTCTTTCCTTTACCTTGGTGTTTTTCAGTTTTAGATTAAAAAAAAAAGGCTCAAGAACAGACAACACTTTATCAGTTCAAACATAAGCACTGAGAAATGAAACTGGATTTACATTTTTGGCTCATCAAAGAGACAACCCACAAGAAAGTTTACTTGGGGAAGTAGAAGCAGATGCAGGCCAGAATGTACAGGTTGGTTCTTTACACAGAGCCCTGCTGCATCTCTTTCCTGCCCCTATTAAATGGGCAGCCCCCTGGCTGGGAAGGGTAGTTATGCCAAGAGTATTGATCCCCAGGCTGAAATTGGAAACCAAATCCCCCCTATTTTGAAATGTGTGAAATGCTACTTAGCAAATAGGCAAACTAACACCCAAACACCCACTTTCTTTTTAAGTGTAGAAAACAGCTTTGTCTGAAATACAGTTCATCATGCTTTGGCTTAAGAACTTTCCATGTTGTTTATGTAATTTCACCCAACACTATTGTACAAGTTATTAGACTATCTCCAGGGACATATATGGATTTTATTTGTACTAGATATTGCACATAGAAATATACAAGCAAATACACAATCAAATACACGAACATTTCCTTCCATGGTAATCTTGTCACAATAGATATTTTTAACTTAAATGTGCAAAAAGCATGTAACAGTTTAACTCACATCTCTGTTCCCAATCTTCTTGATCTATCTGCTGAAATAATTTTCAACATGAGACTCAACTTTAGTCACAATGTTTAGTGAATAACAGTTTTTTTTTTAATCTTGCATCACTACACACAGGTCTTTTGTATGACAGTGTATAATATTTTTGTCTCAAACCTATTATAGAGGTTAGTAGGTTAAAAGCTCCAGGATGATAATTTTGTAGTTTATCATCACAAAACAGTACATTTAATATTCTAGTCTATGTAATTACACCTGCTGGGGGTTTACCATTGCTCCACCCAGAGTCTGTGAATAACACGGTGTTTTTAAAGACAACCATATATAACCCAAACGTATAAAGGAATATATTGACTCTCGAGAAATCACTCCAATTGTTTCAGCAACACAAGAGTATAGCTGATACAAAGTCAACATTTGTAAATGTGACATCTGAAGCAAAAGACCCCTAGAGACTTCACTGCTGATTTACATTTCCATATATTACAGCAGCTAAAGTTAAAGCTACATTCTTTTATGAAAATGAACAATCAAACCAACCTAATTTTCAAGTACATCTGATGACCTAAAACAGTTTTTAGTTAAGTCCATCATTACCATGAAAACTCCGTGGATGAACTGAACATCAATGGCAGAAGATTTAAAAGAATGAAAGCTTACAGGATGTCCTATTGGTACAGACCACATGGCTAGGTCAAATCCAAACCGCCACAGCCAGCCAGAAAAAGTGGTCGCTGAAGGGCAGGCCACCTGGGGAGAAAAACCTCCAGGCAGATCGAGTTCTAGTGGGCTGCCGCACACGTGAGCGAGACTAGAGCAAAACAGCTCTGCCTGATTGTCACGCCACGTCGGTTTATAAGGACAAAACTGCTTTTATGGAAAGGAAATTAGGCTTAGCAACAAAACGGTATTCCAGGGTGTTTTTCTTTATTCTTTCAGAGAACTGTTTTATGTTTTTATTGATTTTAAACACCGTCACTCTAGCTGTGCATTTAAGTGAGATGGTATAAGGTAACTGTACCTTCAAGAGATGAGCATATAGAAGGCTCTGACGACCAGAACACACACAAAACCAGACAAACCCCATAATTTTTAAGAGAGGAAGAGTCAGCCAAGGACGCCAGCTCTGAGCCCCGGCTAGGTCCTTTTCGAAAGGGTTGCCACGCAAGCTCCGTCCCTCAGGTATTTTCACGCCACTACTTCTGACTGGGTGCATCGCCAGTGCGAGAAAATCCGGGGAGCATCTGTAGCCAGGAACATCTGGACCTCCAAGGAAAATGATTACACTGTCTTGCTAGGAAAAGTCTCCCTTTTCCGGGAGCATCCCCCCTTCCTCAGGCTTCACCCTGTTGCTCCGTAGTTCTCGAGGCGCTCCTCCTCGCGCGCACCTCCTTCTTTCTCCGGGCACAGGATTCCAGAGTCGCCACCAGTGCGGCTCGGGCCAGGGGAGCCGGAGGACACCAGGGGTTGTTGCCAACGCCAAACAGTGCGCAGACTCCGCGGCGCGCTCCGGGCTCTCCACTCGCCTAAACCTGCTCTCAAGTGAAAAGAGGTGGGAGGGGGGTGGGGGGCGGAGGGGATCTTGTTTAATTCGAGGTCCTGGGGGTGTGGGAGCGGGAGGAGGCTCTCTGGTCCCTCCCCCCTCCTGGAGTCCCGGGCTCCACCTCCTCCACATGCCCCCAGATATACACACACCGCGGCAGCTGGACTTGCACACCGAGCGCGGGCTCCGGGCGCGTGCACACGCAGGTAGCGACACTCACCTGAGCCGGCGCGGACGGCTCCTGTCGCTTCCGGAGCGGAGGGGCGGCCGCGGCCGGGAAGGGCCCACTGCGCTGCGGGAGTCGGGGAGCGACCCCAACTCGGACCTGAGAACCGAGGTGATGGCGCATTTTCTTTAGATCTCCTCTTCCAGCCTCTCGCCCCGGTGCCTGCTCGTCGGCGCCTGGAGAATCGAGGAGAGCGGAGCCCGGGCGCGGCGCTCGGGCGGGCACACGCTCGGAGACGAGCGCGCGGAGCGGAGCGGCGCGGCGGCGCGGGCGCAGGAAACTTGGGCGAAGTTAGTTGCAAGTGCCGAGCGGCAGCCGCGAGGAGCGAGCAGGGCGCCCGGCCGCTGCCCGGCCGCCAGCGCTGCCCGCCCAGCCCGGCGCGCCCGGGAGCCGGAGTCGGCTGGCGCGCCCGGAGGGGCTCGGAGCGAGCGGAGCCGGCATGGCGCGGGGGACAGCGCGACGCGGCGCCTGGGCGAGCCGGGAGGCTGCCCGCTGAGGCCCGGCGACCCAGGCTGGCTCTCGCCGCATCGGACCTCCTTCCTCGCCCGGCAGCCGGAGAGCGAGGCCCGCCAGGCAGGTGCTGGGGCGCGGACCCCTCCCCCGCCATCCCGCGGCCGATCGAGGGGGTCCCCGGCGTCGCGCCCAGCCCGGGACCAGGAAGACCGGCCGGCGCCGCCGTATTTGACTTTCTGCCCACTGCGGCGCGCTGCGAGGTGGTGGTGCGCCCGGACCCTGCTCCGCGCCCCCTCCTCTTCCTCCTCCTCGGGGGCCACCTCTTCTCCTCCCCACCCCCCTCGGCTACTGTCAAATGAGAAAGTCACCGCGGAGAGTCCAAACACTCCAGCCGCCGAGAGCCCCCCTTGGCACTTGGCAGCGCGCGGCGGCGGGCCCAGCGGCTCGACTGAGCGGAGCCTCGGCTGCGCAACTTTCCGGGCTGCCGTGCATCTGAGAGCGAGGAGCGCGGAGGGGGCGAGCTGGGCCGGGCAGCGGCTCCCTCCCGGGAGTTAGGAGCACGCGCCGCCCGGGAGGAAGGACAGAAAGCCCGGGGCCGGCTGCCGCCGTGGGGTGGGCGCGCCGCCGCGAAGCTCGAGTGCCCGGGGAAGGACTGGCCCGAGCGCCCCGCGGCCAGA
>NW_004567111.1:8372653-8373158 GCF_000260355.1 Condylura cristata
GGCGGCCGCGGGCAGCCCGCGAAGCTGGGGAGCGCGGGACCCCGAGCGCTGGGGAAGGGGGGCACGCGGCGGAGCCGGACGGGTGGAGGGAGGCGGCGGCCGAGAGGGGGAGGAGAGAGGGAGGAGAAGAAGGAGGAAGCGAGCGCGGCGGCGGCGGGGGGGAGGAAGACCGGGAGGAGGAGCCGTGCGCGGCGGCGGCCGCCGGGGGGCACACGCACTCGCACCCCAGCCCGGGCAACCCGGGCTACATGATCCCGTGCAACTGCAGCGCTTGGCCCAGCCCTGGGCTGCAACCGCCGCTCGCCTACATCCTGCTGCCCGGCATGGGCAAGCCGCAGCTGGACCCCTACCCCGCGGCCTACGCCGCGGCGCTATGACCCCGCGGGCCGCCTCGCCAGGACCCGGTGCCCACGTGTACATATGGATAGGTACGAGCACCGCGGCCTGGCCCCGCGCCCTCCTGCGACGGGCCCCGGGTGGCGTGTACAGACGCGGTCTCGGAGCC
>NW_004567111.1:8373263-8376657 GCF_000260355.1 Condylura cristata
CGCCCGCGCTGTCCCGCAGCCGTCGGTGTTGGCTTTGCAGTTCGGAACCTGTTGCTTTTGGGCCCACAGAGGTGGAGGAGTAACTTTTTGACATGTTGGGCTTTCCAGTTATCTTTGTTGGAAGTTTATTGTCGGTTTTGTTTCTGATTCGCCTTATCTTTCCTCTGTTATTATTAGTTTTTTTTTTGTTTGTTTTTGTTTTTTGCTTTTTGTTCTGTTTTTGTCGTTACCCAGGCCCGTGTTGCATGCACTCTGTTCACATGTTAGGTCTGAAATGGCTGGCACGAGGGAAAAGCTGATCTGTGTCATTAGATTCTCGGAGCGGGATGGCTCTGAGCAACCTTGGTCCCCATTTGTACTGTTTGAACTTTGCAAATAAGCTGTTCGCTCAAGCAGAACCGTTCTTGACCGGGGACCGGTTCGGATCTGCCCTTTTGTATGTGAGATGATCGTGATTTCTTTTGTTTATCACGCCATATGCAAATCAGAGCAAGAGCTCTTTCTCAAAACAAGGAAAGAAAACAAGAAATATGTGTGAGACGAAATGTTGTCAGTTGGACTTTGTCCTCTTAAAAAAAAAAAAAAGAGCAACTAGAAGTCTCGCTTGCAATTCTGACGCAGTTTACAAAAGGCAAAAGACACGGCTCCTATTTCCCCCTTATGGCTGAGTTTCACCTTAAGGTTGTAAATGTGTATATGTCCTTGAAAACATCAAGTCTTTGAAAATGTATTATTTGCGTTGTCCTAAATTTGAGTCAGTTTTAGACTCTAAAGCATTTCGAGCAAATGTCAAAGTTAACTTTTAAAAATTGCGGGACTGTTTTAGAACCGCAATTTAATCAAAGATTTAATCAGACTTTTTTGTCTGAGCGGTAATTATATATTTATTATTTAGCAAAAGTGAAAAAACCCTACAGAACTGTTTTGACAGATGCCTGTCATTTTCAGCTAGCATTTCTCCATCCACTTGAGTCATTTAAATGTGTTTTGGAGTTCCCTCCCCCACTTAGCTTATTTTTTAGGTCACCTGCAATTCATTTGCAAAATTATGATAAAACACATTTGAGAGCAAAATCTTCCTCAATTATAGCTTTTTTTTGTTTCTTTAAAATGTATATATTTTGACTAATGGTTGTGAATGAAGTTGGCTAACTCTGTATTTAGTTTCCTTTTGGCTTTATGTAATATAAAGTTTTAAAAAGTTTAAGTATTGGTTTTAACCTTTATGTGTAAATGGTTTTCTTGTGTGATCTCCTAATTTAATATTAGACGTCTAAACTATATCTGTAAATTAGAATCCGACTATCACTCTGTTCATTTTTTTGAACAAAGAGTTTAAATAAAGCCTGAACCAGGGAAAAGAGAAAATCCTCTATTTCTTGTTGAGTTCCTAACAAGATTTTTATCTGAATTGCCCTTACGTGCCTGCTCCAGGTGAAGTGTAAGGTATCCTCCAAAGACAGCCTTTGTTTCACTTTTGAATAGATTTACTAGGAAATCTAAATCAAGCCATTGTTATTCAGAGCCAAAAACCTGATTTATCACATTTTTAATCGTGAATAGGAAAGAAGATAAAAAAAAAAAACCCAAGTAGTTGTATTATCTGGGGGGAAAAAAAAGGCATTCATGAACCAGTAGAACAGAGCCCATTGAAAACATCCAGACTTTTCAGAGCACCTCACCAGTTTCCAGTAACATTTTAGGAGGGGAAAGTTGTCTGACCACTTTATCTTATTGGTAGGAGAGCCCACCACTTAAATCAGTGTAATTTGCTCACATATCTTTGGCATATTCCTGTTTACACCTTAAGATTTTATTGGGAAGTGTAATCACTACTAATGACAGTGCTTAACTTTTGGTCTCTTTAGGGCTTTGTTGTAACTAATGGTATTAAAATAGAAATAGAACAAATTCTAATCAAGAGGGCTTAAATTTCCGGAGCTAGAGTTTTCCAAAAGAGAAAGGCTTGAAATATAAAAGATTTTAGTGTTAGAAAAACTGATGCAGCATCTGGGACAAATAGGGGGGGGGGAGGAGGAAAGTAACTGCGGGGAGGTCTTTATTTCCCCCCACAGAGACAAATTCTCCAGATACATTCTCAACTACTCCTAAGTGAGTTTCCCATTGACACAGATCATCTTGGAGCTGTACGTCTTTATAAGAGACCCAAATCTTTAAAATCATTGTTTTCCCCCAACGGAATAATATTTTAAAAGCCATGAAAAGTTTTGGAAATGTGAGAAATAGGCTCCGCGGGTTTGACCCTGATTCACTAATTAAAACGATCCCTCTCCTGTTATTCCCCCAGCTCTTTGCAATATTATAAGTTAATTCATATGGTTCTGAGCGATTATGCAAAACTAATTTGGACTGTCCAGGGGTAATTATCCCTGACACGGTTAATTAAATCCTTTCAAGGCTTGGTCTTTCCCTTTTGTAGCAGCCCATCGCTTCTCAACACGGAACTTCCTGCGGCTCGCTGGAAATCACCCCAGCTCTAAATCTTCGTTACCTCCCTGAGCCTCCAGCGCAGCCCCGCCGGCCTGGAGATTCCCTGCCCTCTCCCGCCCCCTCCCCTTTTCTCAAAGATCAGAGTTTTCTGGGAGAAACGCTCCGGGAGTGTTGATGAATGGAAGGAGGACAGGCTAAGGGGGTGGGGGTGGATGCCAGGGGTTTGCACACGGGGTCACCCCGCCAACAGACTGTGCGGCTGTGTATAGGACCACAGGCCCTCAGGGTGTCTGTCAGCTCCTGACTCCAGTGGTCTTTCTTGCTAACTAGCTGGCGAGTTTTGAGCCTGGAGAAACCTCCCTCCCGACAAGACTCTGCTGGAGCGCGGGGCGACCCTGGGGCTGGAGGGTGTGCAGCAAGGTCCTGGTGTGTTCAAGAGTCTAAAAAGGGGCTCACGGATGCAGCCCCGGGACTAGGCAAGACCTGCGCTCCTTCCTCTTCTTTTTCTCGCTCCCCCTTCCCTGACTTCCACCCTTTCTCTTCTCCACCTTCTTTCTCCAACCTCCTCCCTTGTCCTCCCTCGTTCCCCTCAGCCCCTTCCCTCCCTTCCCCTTTCATTCCTTCGCTTCCTCCTTTTCTGTTTTTCTTCCATCATTCGTTTCTTTTTTTAAAGTTTTCAAAAATGCCTCGACGTCATTTCTTGAGTGGGCATGGCCGCCTATGGACTAGAAAATAAAGCTCCCCTCCCCGGGGCCCGCCGTGGCGCCACCCAGCTTTGTGCAAACAGGTGGAATGGTGTTGGACGAGCCGCGAGGACGCGAGCCGGGGACGCCGTGGGCCGAGGGGGCGGCTTCCGGGGAGCCGAGGCGCCGGCCGCTCCTGTCACTTCATCTGACAATTTCCTCCTCCCCCTCCCGCCAGCAAACGGGGCCGACCAGCGCGC
>NW_004567111.1:8377016-8384283 GCF_000260355.1 Condylura cristata
CCCCCTCCCCATTTCTTTTTTTCTCTCTGGCTGGAAAAAAAAAAAGAGGGAAATAGTGAAAAGATTTTTTTTTTTTTTTTTTTTTTTTTTTTTTTTTTGTCCTTCAGTGGGAGCGTTTAGACAGTCGAGGAGGTTTTGTCCAGGAACAAAACGCAGGGTTGGGAGGTTTTGTGAGAGTGTTGTTTGTTGAAGTGGAGCTAAGAAAAAGCGGCGGCTTTCTCCTCATTGTGAAGAAACCAATCAGTGGTATTTGGAAAACTGTTAGCATTGTGCACTTCTTCTGTGTCCATTGTGAGGCGTTTCTTTTCACAAGGTTTTTTTTTCAGCCGATCCAGCTGGCCGGAATGAATAGCGGCGCGATGTGTACATGCTTTGTCCCTCCGGCCTTCAAGTAGCCCCCATTGAATAGACTAAGTTGACACTGCGTGACAGTGAAACAACATAATAAAAAATACATGAGCCCCTGAATAGGAGCAGGCGCATAAATAAATAAAATGGGTGACCAAAACTGGATAAACTGAATGACAAAACGGTGAAAGGGGAACAAAAAGATATTTAACACGCTAGATTAGCATTAGAATGCGATCTACAAGGCAGAACAATTGATGAATAGGTTTACCGGCCAAGAAAGAAATGGACTAAATGCCCTTTGAATAGATAGGCTTTTTGCAAGGGCTTTGAATAGATATGCTTTTTGCAAGGGCTGAATGGGAAAAGGTAAAGATGAAGCTATGCAAATGAGCCGGGGAACTTTTTATATATTTTTTTAAACACACACACACACTGCGGGAGAAGAGTACGGCCTCGGGATGTTTATAGAAGCAATAATTGCCATTATTAGCATTGTCTGCAGCAGATAGAAATTGAACAGGTTGGGATAATATAGGGTAGCAGTAATTATTCTAATTAATGGTCCTTTGCTACTTGAGAAAAGAAAAAAGGGAAGGAGAAGGAAAAGTTATGCAGAAGTTACGTCTCCTGGCGTCACTTCGCCCAGCGCTGGAATCTGTGGCGCAGGGAGTCCGGTGATTCCAAGATGCTGATTCCAAGAACAATCCAAGGAGCCAATCCTTAGCCTCTGGGCTTGGGGTCTGATTCCCATTGAGGCTGCGTTTGAGAGACTCTCACATACTGTCTGGTCCTGGTATTAGGTGCTGAATGGTTGCAGGATGAATGAATAGGAATTCAGTGGGGGAGGGGGCAGTATAGGTGCTGGGGAGGAGGAATACCAGGACTGGCTTTCACTGTAGCCACCCATCCCCACCCCACCTTATCAGGGAGAGCAGTCCAGGCAGGAAAGCTCCCATCACCTTTCTCAGACTGTGTCTTCTGCTCACCTGGGTCTCTGGAAAGAACTGAAGATCAACAAGCTACCAGCAGCTCCTGGGCACTCCCATCCCATCTCTTCCCACCCCTAATCCACCCTGGTTCCCCCTGTCAGAGCTTGTGAGAAGCCCCACCTGGCTGCCTAGACACTTTGCACCACCTCCTTAAAGAATTAGAATACACTTAAAGCTTGGCTCTTACTCTCAAGTTTCCCCCCTTGGCTCCCATCCATCTTCTCCCCCTGGCTTGAAGTCTTACGCAACAACATCCCGTGACAGGGAACCACTTGCCGGCAGAGGCAGGACTCGAACCTACGAACGTTTGGAACCATCCTCCAGTTCCCTGCACTACCCTGGAGCGAGGTGTTCATAGAGACGGTTGTAGCTCATGATACTGAAAACTATTTTCGATGGTTGCTCATCAGGCCTGCTGGGGTCCCTGGCCACGCAACCGTTGAACTTTCTTTCCAGTTCCTTTCTGCACTACTTTTTACTTCAAAGGATAATGCAAATCATGGAACACGGCAAGCAGGTCCCAATGAAGGTGCAGAGAGCTTCCAGTTCTGCCAGCCACAGGTCCTGAATTCCCCGACGGTCGGCGGGAATGGGTTTTGAAAATCTGTGACTACTTCTCGACTGTTATGACAAAAAGCAGAGGGAGACTCCAAATGCTCAAAGCCATAGTCTTTACTTTTACAAGAAGCAAGTGAGCCTTCCCACTGCAGGAGGCTGGGAAACCTCGCATATTTGAACGTGTAACTTGAGCTTTGGGGGTTTCAGCTTCCCTGAAAACCTGCAAATTCCTAGAAATTGACAAATCTGGAAAATTTGCGAAGAGCTTTATCCGGATAAAACCACTGAGAGTTGCTTTGAAGATATATATATATATAACTCACAGTGATTTGGGGGCGACAGGTATTTGTGGAGGCAGCGACCTGTTGGATTGGGGTTCAAGGTGGCTGCTGAGCCCTCGGCGAAGGCCGGGAAGCAAAGTAGGGAAATGGTACCCGGCTGGTGACTGGTGAGAGCTCTACGCCTTCGTTCTTGTGACACCATCCCACCCCCAACTCCTCACCCCAGCCCCCGTGCACGCTTTGTCGGGTAGACTCCATCAGTTTCTGAGGCCGCCCCATCATTCACACTTGGCTGGAGGAAATAAAATCGGCTTTGGCTTTTTCATTCCTTTTGAAGATGCCTCCACCTGATTTCGTCCTCCTGGGTCCCTCGCTTGATCGGGGGAGGAGTTATTTAGGGACGCTGACAACAGCAGAAGTTTAGGTACTAATTGTAAACACCCCGTTGCTCTCCTTGAATGTATTTATTATCATATTAGCCGAGGACTTGGAGACACACGGCCTATTACTCATTTCGAACCTGCAGGCAAAGAATTCTCCGACTGAGATCGACCAGTAAAACCAGATTTCTTAAGGGAAATTATGAGCACGTCTTCAGAATCTCCTGGGGGAATGATATTACTGCATTGTCAATTCCACTTGAGCACCCTCCACCGCCTCCTCCCCCCACCCCATTTTAGTTCGGGATCACCCCAAGGTAATTAGCCACTTGCAGAAGGCTTGAAATTCCGAGCCGAGAAGAGCAGCCTGGGATAACAGACACCAACTGAGGCTTTGCACACATAGGTTGGTTCCATCGGGGCTACCTTTTCATCGGGTCAGAAATGGGAAGAAGTCTGTTTGCAGAAGAATGAATACTCTTTAAAGGACTCTCGGGAACTCAAAAGTGCGTGGAGGGAATAGGAGGAGGGAGAGGGGAGAGGCAAGCTTCTCAGTATCACCAGAGTGAGATCCCCAGGAAGCCCAGATTGCTGGCCCTTGAGTCCCCCGCAGGTACAGCTGCTGAATTCGCTGGGACAGTTGGCGCGCTTTCCCGCCTCACCCGCGGCTATGTTAAGTCCCCAAACTAAGGGCATGCGCCCGCGCGCGCGCGCGCACACACACACACACACACAGGATTTGGATCGGGCACAGTTGATCACCATATGGCAAAACGCAGGCTGGGACGCTGTCGCTGAGATTCCAACAGACTGGAAGGCTGTGCAGGCCGGCTTTAGCTGTTGGGCAGTTTGCCTTAGGGGTGGAACTGCAGACAAACGGGAATCGTTTGCTCCGCTCTCTTCGAGTGGGTTATTGAGGTGGTTTCTATGGCCTCACTCTGCTTGCACACACCTGCCTTCTAAGGAGGAGAGAGACCAAGCAGGTAGAACCTGGAGAGAAGATGGAGAACATCTACAGGGAAGTAGGAAAAGTGGGTGCAGAGGGAAGGGAAGGGAAGGAGGGAAGGTGAAAAAGATCCAGAGGAGAAAAGGAATAGAGTAGTCACACGGACACGCCCTCTTGCTTTCTGGTTCAACACCTGGGCAAGGTGCTGTCTGGGCAGATGAGGGGCAGATAGGTAAACAGTGAAAGGTGGTGTAGGAGGTCAGACTCCCACCCCCCACCCAAGGCCCCTGTCAGTTCAATTCCAGCCCAAATGAGGCAAGCAAGGTAGGGGGAGGGGAGTGGAGTAGGGGGAGGATGATCACAGCCTCCAGCAGTCACCAAAAGAAACTGGGGATCCCCTAGGGAGGGAGGGTGCTGGAGTCAAGACTCTGCCCTTCCCCCTCCTCCCCATCTACTCATCACTCCACCCCTCCTCTGGGGCCAGAGCTGAGGCCAACATCTCACCTCCCCCTACCCTCCCCACCACGAGCTTAACCCCTGCACATCCACAGTGGAAGACAGATTTGTTTGCAGCCTGAAGTTTATACAATTCATGGGGACCTATTTAAGGAAAATAAATCACACTTATAATGAACTTTAGAAGCGGGATCAGTGCAAATGAGGGTCGGGGAAGCTCACGTTCTTCTCTTTGGAAATCTGCCCTCCGGACCCTGAGACACCCCAGGAGCTCATTTCTAATTCCAGTGGTGTGGGGTAGCCTTTGGAGTTAAATCAGAGCTAACCATCCCCAATGCTTTCTCGTAGCCCTTGCCTCCCTTGGGGCTACTGATGGGTCCAAGAGGTCCACCAGACCAAGGTTTGCTGGCGCTTCCAGAGCCCGGTTCCTCGTCTTTCTTTTCAGAGACCCGGGTTTTCCCTCGCAAACCTAGCGTGAGTGTGTAGCTGGGTAGCGCGGTTAATGCGTTTTCGGCTGGGAAGTTGAGGGCGCGTGCATTAACCGTGGGCCCGCGGCCGCACCACCCACCTGCTCCCGTTCGTCTTTACTGGGACGCGGGGAGCATCCAGATCCCGACACCGCCCAGAGGATTCCCGGGCCCAGCCGGCATTGCCTGAAGCAGCTGCCGAGTCTCTCTGCGCCCCCACACCTGGCACACACCCCCCACCTGGGTGCCCGAACGCACGGCGAGTGGCACAGAACTTGAGCAAACAGTTCCAGGATCTTTGCACACCGTTTCCTTTCTCTCTAGAAAACCGCCTGGACGTCCATGACGGAGATGCAGACTTTGGGAACCTGAGGCGGGGGCTTTCCTGCCAAGTTTTGAGGCGATCGCTACCTCATACGAGTCTCTGAGCAAAACTAGGGGATCCCGAGTGTGTGGCCCGTACGCAGGTGGAGGTCGCGGCCCGCCTGCGGGAAAGAAAAGGTCACGTTGCTAATCGGAGACGGGACCTTGAAGACCTTGGCTTTCTGGTGTCTGCGAGCAGCGGGCTGGCCTGGGGGTTAATTACCCACCCGTTACACTTTCGAAGCCCTCTGCTAGGCACGTTCGGAAAATTCGCCCTTGGGCCTGCTTGCCTCGCTGGAGCGCGGGCATCTCGCATCCCTGGCCAGTGTGACAAGTGGCAAAGCTGCCCTGGCAGCTTCATGGCTCGCAGCCGTCCGGGTCCTCAGACCTCGTCTCCTTTCCAGCCCGGGCTGGGTGACCCGCCCGACTTGCGTGCTGACCGCGGCAGCGCAATCGCTGTGAGGCTCCCGGGCTCAGACTTGTGGAACGCATCTAGCCCCGGGGCTCGCGGGTTCAGACTCTCAAAGCTACCGCGACACCCAGGGCTGCCACCTGGCGTGAAAGCGGGCAGAGCCGCACTCCCGCCGCTGGCTCGGGGCGGTGCCGTTGGGTGCAGAGAGGCGCTTGGCGGGACCCAGCCGGCCGCGGGGGTCCTGTGGGTGGGTGGCAAGAGCTCCCACCAAATCCTTGGAGACTTTACTTTAGTTTACTTTGTATTTTGGTTAGCGCCTCTCTAGGGTCACCGGGATGCAGTATGTTCCCTAAGGATAATAACTTGTCCGCGCCCCTGGACGCGGGAGCCATCTAGTTCCCCCTAAGCCCGGCCCAGGCCTTGGTCACCCTCACCACCCATTCCCGATGTATAGGCGGCTGCAGGCGGAGATTTTTTTTTTTTCCCCCCTGGGGCTGGTAGTTTTAGGAGTTTGAGGAAGGTCTGGAGGAGATTTGGAGAGCCGTAGGTGGCGAGCTCCCTGCACCTCAGGAATGAGCAAGGTGAAGGGTCCTGGAACCAAAGAGGGGAGCAGAGCTGGATCGACAACTGCAAGAAATTCCCTCCATCGAATAGCAGGACAGAGAACCCTAGGCCGTTCCTGGCTAGAGAGGAGCCCCAACACCTGCTGTTTGGAGCTTCTTTGTTCCAGGTGAGCCTCAGGTCCCAAAGCTGAGAAGCCCTGCTCACCTGGAGTATTTTGTGCAAAGGGCGCCCTCTGGAAGCTATTTCCCGGGTTTCTGTCCTTCAGGCCAGCGCAGATTTCAGGCCCACAGTCTGGGTGGGGATTTCCCCTGCCAAGTGGTGCAGCTGGGATTCCAGAGTCTCTGGCCTGCCCCAGAGCCTACCCCTTCTCTCCCCTGGCTGCCCCTCACCACAGACTGGGAAGGAGGGTTCCTCAGTGTGAGCAACAAGATTCCCCCTGATGCCCCAAGCTTCAAGACAGAAACTCCTTGATAATTGCTGTTGGTGGTGCACCCCACTCTGAAGGTTGATGACTCCTCACCCAAATTGCCAGTAGGGTGAAGAAAAAAGAGTTATCCCATTTTTCTGCTTTCACAAAATAAACCATCCAAAGCCATTTTCCTTGAACTATAAATGTTCACTTAATGGCAAAAGCCTCTGGCCTAACAGTGTCACAGGGCAACCCCAATGTGAAATGGGGTAGCCTGAATGTAGATCCTCACCCATATGCTTAAAGGGAACTTATAATGAGACTCAACTGCAGGCACATTTTTTTAAAAAAGGTTAATAAAGTGTTTCTTTAAAAAAAGGGGAAACAGAGAGGGAAAAACCAGGGAGAAAGAGAGAGAATATGATGCATGAGCCCTAGCACTTCACTGAGCTGGGACCCCAACAACACTCGCAAGGAGGGCAGTAAACAAGCACCCCCAGGCCCACAGGGCTCTTATTATGTCCCAGGTCTGGCTGCTTACCTCCACCCTCAGTTCCCAGCATCCTCCTTTCCTTGGTGATGACATGAGGGGATTTGCAGGCCTGGAGACTTGGATCTCTGGCCTGGAGTGGGGGGTGGAGTCCATGGAACCAGAGTCTGGGGAGCTGGCCCGGACCTCCTCAACCCCCAGCAACTGGACTTCTAAAAAGTTGGAGAAAGCTATGGTGGAAGCCCTCCCGGTGAGTGGTGAGGGGGCTCTTGCTTGCCACCTCTTTCTTTTCTCCTCTGCTCCTTCTTTCCTTTCCCTGTTCCTCATTGCCCAGATCTTCTCCTGTTTGTCTGACTCTAAACCAAAGTGCTTATAAACCCTGGCGTGGTGCTTTAAATGCTTCATGTTAAGGATTTGAGAGAGTAGAGAGCAGTGTTGTGCTGGATTTAAAGTCCTTTTGGTTGCATCAAAGGAAAATGAGTATCCCGCCATGCTTCAAAGTCCTCAGTGTGCATGCGCGAAGACCCTTGCCTCCGCCATGCTTCAAAGTCCTCAGTGTGCATGCGCGAAGACCCTTGCCTCCGTGCACCCCTGTCCCCCC
>NW_004567111.1:8385180-8427723 GCF_000260355.1 Condylura cristata
ATCGAACTCATACTGAAGGGGCTTTAGCTTCTTAGTGCTGTGCTTTAACCCACTGCACCACCAGGGAAGGCCCCAATGGGACATTCTTAAGGAGGTAGCGCTAGAAAATATCTCTTCCCTTTCTCTTGCAACATCAAAATATATCTCCCCACTTAGTCATTCTTGACAGCATTTAAAAGCACTGTTCTCTTGGGGGAAAAACTCTCATCAGCCTATTTTCCCCCTCTAGCTACCATTCCACTTCTCTCTTCCCCTTTACAATGAATTTATTAAAAAAACAAGCGACATCTGTTTTTGATGACATTCTCAATAGATGGGGGGAAAAAGAAGGCATTTGGAAAAATTCAATTTCTATTCATATTTTTAAAAATGCCTCTCACTCAGTAAATTGGCAAGAGACAAGATCTTCAATTTAATAAAGGGAAGCTATTAAAAGGCTACAGCTAACATTACGCTTAAATGTTGTTTCAACCTCAAGTTGAAATACCAGGTACTTTCCCTATAAGATCAGGAGTAAGGCAAGGATCTCACTTCTTGTCACTTTTGTTTAACATGATACTAGGGATCCTGGCCCATGCAATAAGGAATAAAAAGAAATAAAAGGCACAAAGTTGGGGAGAATTAGAACTGACTGTATTTACAAGTGACATGATGTCAAGTTAGAAAACATTAAGGAGTGTACAATACAACTACCAGAATTATTAAAAAGTAAATTGTGTTTCTATATACCAGAAGAAAGAACTGAAAATGGAATTAGTCCTATTTATAAGAACACCAAAAACCATAAGATACCTAGGTATAAATTAACAAAAGACATGAAAGAAATGTCTGCTTTTTCTATCTATAATTCCTGATTTCCTTTTCTTTTTTAAATCCTCTCCAGTCAGGGATGGTGTTTTCCCCACCATCCCACTGAAATCCACTCTTATCTAGGCCACGTGACCCACATGGCTTCCACACATGCACAGCCAGTTGTCATCTACCTGACTATGTCAGCCACAATTGAAGGAACTGGCCACTCCCTCCTTCCAGAAGCTACTTGCTGCCAGGGTGCCATACACATCTGGCTTCTTTGTACTTCACTAGGTGCTGTTTGCCACCTTCCCTTCCTAAGTTTTATCAGGAAATATAAGAATTTACCAGTATTCTTTGCTGTTGGCTAAATGTTTTTGTCCTACCCCCCTCCAAAGTCATGTGTTATATATCCTATTGCCCAATATGATGGCCTTGGGAAGTGGTGTTTGGGTAGGTAGTTAGGTCTTAAGGGTGCCCTTATAAAAGAACCCTTAGACCCTCCCTGGTGGCACCTCAGGTTAAAGCACAGCACTGCAAGCTAGCCACTGCTGCCTCAGAGCAAGTTCAATCCCCAGCCCCGGAGGTGACCACGTGGCGTGGCAGACCTCTCATGACCTACTTGACCAGAAGTGTACTCCATCAATCCACCTATTCTGCTCCAGGCCCTGTCTCTGGGGAATCCTCTCACTACCCTGTACCTCTGGCCTGTACCCCAGTTCTGTATCCATAAATAATAAAACTAAAACAAAATAGAAGCCCTTGTTCACTTTGCCATTGAGGACACAGTGATAAAAGAATGTCTGTGAACCAGAACACAGGCCAGAAAGTAAACTTTTACCAGATACCGAATCTGCCCCTGCCTGGATCTTGGACTTTTCAACCTCCAGAAACATGAGCAATAAATTTCTGTTGTTTATAAGCCACCCAGTTTATGGTAATTTTTTGTAGTAGTCCCAAATGAACTAAGACATTCTTCAAGCTTCAAACAAGCTACTATTATCCTCTGATAGTATTTTAACAGTAAAATTTTCAGTATCTTGCCATTGTCATGTCAACTGCATATCTTCATAACTAACAACACATAGACTTGAGCAGTATGAGCAACAGTAAGCTGCAACAACATACAAGACATTCATCTCAGCAGTGACTTAATAAAAGGTGTTTATTTTCATTCCCATATATTAGCAGGGGGTCTTTGCTCTGTGCTTATCTAGACAGATTCCTTCTTTAAAAAAAATGATTTACTTATTTATGCATACAGGAACTTGGATATAGGCCAGAGATGCAGGGGGGTTGAGAGGCCTCATCAGAGAAAGAGTGGGGAGCAGAACAGACAGACTGACTGAAATACCCCACTGAGGGGAGCTGTGGGTGGGTCAGGAGAGGTCTGCTACATCATATGAGTCAGCTCCCTGGCTGGGGATTGAATTCCTACTGCAATGGCTACAGATAGCTTTATAGTGCTGTGTTTTAACCCATTGCGCCACCAGGGAGGGCCCAGAGTTTCCTTCTTGACCTAAGTTTCTCTGACTCAGCATATCAGTTATATACCACCTCTTAAAATATCTCACCAAAATGTATTCAAATCACTTCACACATTTCTCTGGCCAAATTAAGTCTCATGGCCACATCAACCCTCAAGGGAGAGTCAGGACTACTTAGTGAACAGCAATATTGACCACCTCAATCCCAATCATGTTAAACATTCTCAATCTTGAAAGAAAACAAGCCCTGCTGGGTGCCTTTGTACTACAAGACAATACTATCTGAAGAAAATGTGACCCAACCACCCGGGACTTACCCAGGGCTCTTTTTACCTTCTCTAATTGAAGGATTCCCATGGCTTAGCAGGTGCGGCTGAATTTGGGAAAGTCTCGTGATGCCTGCAGCCTGCCTTTTATCTCAGGCTTCACCAGAAAGGATCCAGCTCTTCTATGAATTCACAGCTTGCCAGTCAGGTCTGCAGCTGTGAGGACTTCTGGAAGGTCTGTGGTCACACCATGAGACGTGAACCTCTACTCCTGCAGGGCTTTAACAGTTTATTTCCTGTTCTGGTGAGGGGACAAAAAGGCCCACTGTATTCCCCGCTTCTCCCTCCATCCTTCTTATCTAAGTTCTACCCTTCCCATTCTGCACACATCCTGCGAAGTGACACTTTCCTAAACGTGTGTTGCAATTCGCCTGCCTTTGTCTCCCTTTCCGTGTCTTTCATTCAAATGCACATAGTCCTCCCTTTTCCTAGATCACACACCTTGCCAAATTTTAAGGCTATTTGGCGTTTTTGTTCTGCTGGTATCTTTGAACTTAGAAAGTCTGTATCTGCACAATTGTGTGAAGGCAAAGGTGTTTCTCTTACCTCTGTATAGCAGAACAGGGTCCTCCCCTGCTCTCCATGCCTGGCTCGGACTCTGGCCCTCCACACATATTTACAACGCTTTACTGTGTGGGTGCAGGTCTTCTAACACCTCTGTACTGCTAATAGTGGGGTACCTGCTGACTTTAATCACTCAGCTTTCTCTTCTGACTTCACTATGTATAGTCTTACTCTGAGCTCTTCATTCAGTGCAAATCCACATACCAGATTTACTTCAAAGATGTTGAAATCTCAGCATTGACACATCTAATCAAATCAGAAGCTATCTAGGTTCATAATTGCCTTTTTAAAAAAAGATTTATTTCTTTATGCATATGGAACTGGGGTACAGGCCAGAGGTGCAGGGGTGGTGAGAGGCTTCACCCAAGACAGAGTAGGGAGCAGAGTGGGCAGATCAATGAAGTATACTGTTGAGAGGAGCAGCAGGTGGGTCAGGAGAGGTCTGCAGCGCCCTGTGGTCACCTCCGGGACCAAGGATCGAACTCGCACTGAAGTGGCTGCAGCTAGCTTGCAGTGCTGTGCTTTAACCCACTGCGCCATCAGGGAGGGCGCCATCACTTGTCTTTCTTGACCATATGTATTTAGTCATATAAGGGTCTGAAGGAGGGTGATCATGGGAATCACAGCCCAAGTAGAACCTGTATTAGTTGAGGTAATTAATATGAGCTGTTGTAACAAAAGAACCCCAAAATCTCAGTGACCAGCACAATGAAAGCTAATTTTTCATGCATATCACTATCAAAAGCAGGACATGTAGCTTTTCTCCAGGTAGCGACTCCAGATCCAGACTTCTTCCCTGTTGTTGAAGCCATTCTTTACGACCTTCTAGATTCTCTGCATTCAGCTGATTGGCCAACCAAAAGCACCATGGTCCTTGCAGGGATTTTTGTGGCCATGCCTGGGAACAACAGGCGTTGCTTTAGCCCCTATTGCCACACTCCAACCTGGAAATATCATTTCTATTGCAAGGAATCCTGGGAAATATAATTGACTTATATGCCAGAAAGTGTAACCAGTTTCTTCCAAAGGACCTAAAAAGTCATTTTTTTCACTTTACAGTATTGAGAGTGCTCCAGCAAGTCCTTGAGCAGAAAGATACAAAGCCATAGGGAGAGGACACAGGCAGGTCTCCATCACGATTCCTGTAAAATGTAGAGTATGTGTGCACTCCAGAAAAGGCAAGAGTTAGGTAAGAGATGTCCATCAGATACCGCTCTGCTTTCCTTGAACCCAACCTACCAGAACTGTTCGGTGGCAGTTTTCCCAGCCCTAGAGGAGCGTGAGAATCACCCTGAGCTTCGCTGTTACTAAGGTACTCAAGACTCCCTGAGGCTCTACTGCAGTCTCATCTCCTAAGACTAGAGCAGGGATGAGACCCTGGGTGAGTCTGCACACCCGAGACTGCAGTGATTGTTCTGCCCCGAGAAAGGAGAATCCAGTAAGATCCACCAGCAGAGAATTGCCGTGTGTTATGCTTTAGTCAACTTTTATGAATTTCTCTTGGCTACCACAGGAACAAAACAGAATCTCTTGCCTCTCAATTCAGTCCAATTTAAAAACCAGTGCCAGTGGAGACAACATGGCACGGATGAGGAACAACAAAAGGCAACAGGAGGCTGGGTCCCACAAATGTCCTTTGTGTGGCCTTGGGCTGTCACTTGCCTTCTCAAGAGTTTTTGTCTTCCTGACCTACCACCATGAATACTGTATCTTTCTGTTTGCCCTCTCTTCACCCAGCCCCAAGAACCGCACTCCACTTCCCTCTTCCCTCCCTCCTCTCTGACCAATCTCCTTTTCCAGCTTTCTCCTCTTTCACTCCCTATAAGCATCAAGGCACCCAGGACTCAGCCTGCCGATCTCTCCCTTTCTCGTGTCCACATTACTCACTTGCTGATCACACTGAGTTCCATTCCTGCCTAACAAATGACCAGAAATGCGGTGCCTTCTAGTAACACCCATTTCCAGCTCACCGTTTGTAGGTCAGAAGTCCAGGCAGGTGTGACTGGATTCTTTGCTCTGAGCCTCCAAATCTGGCCTCATGGAGGCAGCTCATGAGTTCTCATGTAGAAGCTCCAGGAAAGAATCCGAGTCCACGTTCAGTAAGGTTGTTGGGAGAATTCAGTTCCATGAGCTTGTAGGTTTGAGGTCTCCATTTTCTTGCTAACTAGGAGCTGGTGGTTGCTCTCAGCAACTGGAGCCCCCCCCCATATTCCTCACCCCTTAGCCCTACTCCCCAACTTCAAAGCTGCAATGGGGCATTTCTGATGTATGCAATAATCTTTCTTGCTTCACATCCCTCTCTTCTCTTGCTGCTGGTCTCGAGAGGCAGGTTTAAAGGATTTATGGGATTAGGCCACGGCCTAATGGATTGTCACCCTCGAAGTAACACAAGTCAACTGATTAGGAACTGTTATGGCCCAAATGCCTGTGTGTGTCCCCCAGTTCATATGTTGAAGCCCAGCCCCCCCCAGTGGGATGGTGCTTGCAGAAAAGGTCTATTTCGATGAGATCATGAGGGTGGGGTGCTCATGATGCAATTGGTGCTTTGATCAGAAGAGATGAGCGGTACACCTCACTCAGGGAAACCACTTCCTCAGTGTCCCTGCACCCTGCAGCCACTCCCACCCTCTGTGGTTAACACCACGCGTGATCCCTGCTCAGCTACTGTGCTCTTCCCACAACACTGCATCACCCCCCCTTCCCTCCCTGGAGTCCAGGCCAACAATCCGCCTTCTCAGCGAGGTCTTCCCTGACTTCCTACTTCAAACTGCAATCTCCAAGCTCCCCAAAGCAGCCTCATCCCCCTTCAAAGTTTTCATATTCCCCATAGCCCTTTTTACTCTATTCATGGAAACGCCGGAACAAACCCCACAGAGGAGAGATTTCCATCCACTTTGTTTTCAGCTTGCTTTCCACTGGGATTCTGGCACACCTGAGGCAGCCAGTGGGTTTTCGCTGCATGATTGTTCGCACGAGTAGAAAATGAGGAATGTAGTTGCTCTACCTTCAGGAGATGTGGGTTTGGGCTAGGGCGGGGACAGGCCCTCACATCTAGGGAGGGCCCTTTGCCTGTCAGATAAACCTGCCAGGTCTGTGAACATGAGGATGGTGCCATCCAAGGACCTGGCACAAAGCAGAGAACTGGTAAGTATTTGCTGAATAATGTTGACGTCACTGTGCTAAATCCTGACATGCATCATCTCATCTGATTCATGCTACCCTGGGATTTTATTAATTTCATTTTCCTACCTTAGTGCTCTTCATAGAGTGAGCCCTGAGAGACGTTGCAGCATGAGAAGAGTGCATTATGATGAAGCAAATGAAGTGTTTCTGGAAAGAAACCTCGGGTCAGCCAGTCCTCCTTCACATCCCATGTGGACCTGCCCTCCACCAAAGTAGGCGTTTTTGAAAGCCTTAATTGTTGGTAAAATATAGAGCTTGCTGGAGTCAGTCAAAGCAAAAAGGACTGTGGCCTGGAGCATGGACTATGATGTGACCTTGAGCAGGTACATGACCTTGCTAAGCCTCCATTTCCTCAAAACTGGCTCATCATTGCACCTTGTAGGGATATTGTGAGGATTAAATGAGATAACACAGGTGAAAATACCCAGGGGCTGCTGGCTGCTGAGTGGGTACACAATAATGTGAGTTTTCTTCCTTCCTTTTATAGAAGCCCAAATCCCCCTCTCTGTAACATTTACCCTTTAATTCGAGCTCTGCTCTTGGGAGCAGTGGAGAATGAAAAGGCTCTCCCTTCCAAACAGCTTTGAAGGCAGTTATCATGTCCCTCTTCAATCTTCTCTTTCTAAAGGTGAAAATGCTCAGTTCATTCAACCATTCCTTATGAAAACTGGTTTTGATTTCTAAATGTGCATTAGTTTGACAACACAGCTTCTAATATACGCTGTCCAGGGAGGGCTTATATTAGAATCTAAGTTCAGTAAAGGCAAGACTTTTCTTGTCTGTTTAGTTCCTGATGTCTCCCCTAGCACCTAAAAAAGTGCTTAGAAATAGGAGGTCCTAAGACATATTTGCTTATTTAAAGAATGAGTCTACAGATGTGGTCTATCTTGTCCTATTCTGGGGAAACCCACTGATTCTAATGACAGCTGTCTTTCTCAAGTCTCAGTGGATTCTAAGCAAAGTATAAATCCACTTGAAGCTAGTTTTTTTTTTTTAAGATTTTATTTATTCATGCATACAAGAACTGGGGTCCAGACCAGAGCTGTTAGGGGGTGAGAGAATTCACCAGACACAGAGTGGGGAGCAGAACAGGCAGATCTACTGAAATACACTGCTGAAAGGAGCCGTGGGTGAGAAAGGGGACATCTGCTATGTGTTAGCTCCCCGGTGGGAATCGAACTCAGGCTGTAGTAGCTGGTGATAGCTTGAGTGTTAAGACTTTAACCCCTGTGCCACCAGGGAGGTCCCAAACTAGTTTTAAGACATAATATTTTGGGCAATGACCTCCAGGCTTCTCAACCACATCACTTAAAGTGTGCTCCACGTCACCAGTGGCTTCTGATTCTTGGTTTTGATTGCTGCATCTTTTTAAAAAAGCAATTGAGATGATTTACAAAATAATTTTTTATAATTTTACATTTTAAAATATATCGTTTAAAGTACACCATTCACTGTTATTTAATATAGTCATAGAATTGTTCAACCATCACTCTGATCAAATTCTAGAAACTTTTTATCACCCTTATCTATTAGCAGTCACTTTGACACCTTGGTAACTACAATGTATTTTTGTTTCTATAGATTTTCTGATTCTATATATTTAATATAAATGAAATCATAAAAAGGTGACTTTTTACTGGATTATTTTACTTTAATCATTAGGCATTCAAGGTTCATCCACATTGTATAATAGCAAGTAATATTTCATGGTATGGCTACACTGTAATTATTTATTCAGTCAATAACTTCTAGTTGTTGTTAAGTGGTTTCCACTTTGGGACTGTTATGAATACTACTTCCATCATTATGTGTATATAAGTTTTTTTGTGGATATATGTTTTTAATTATCTTGAGGAAATATCTAGGAATAAAATTGTTGAGTCATAAAGTAACTCTGTTCAAACTTTTGAGGAACTGTCAAATTAAAGTGGCTGCACCACTTTACATTCCCCACAATTTCTCTATATGTTTTTTATTTTCTTTGGTGGTAGCCATTTACTGGGTGTGAAGTGGTCCTTTATTACAGCATTTCACATGCATTTTGGTTATATATTCACTGTTAGGAAATTCAAAGATATTCTCCCACACCTCCTCTTTGTCTTACTGTTAGTCACACATTTGTTAAACAATTCTTCAAATTAATCTGTTTCCAACTTGCATCACTTCTTAGAGTAACACACTTGTGCAATGTATTTCCTGCCTAAAATAATGCTCTCTTGTCTCACTAAAAAACAAGTAGAGTAGTTCATCTTTCACAAGTTAATCCTTAGTCCTAATCATTCAACAGTTTGGGGGTTTAGTCCTCTCCTTCTTCAAGTTTCTGTGGATATAATTTGTCCTGCCAAGTTTGTCTTTTAAGAATTCTGAGCTTTTCAGGGTGCTGAAGACCCTTGTTGCAGGGAGAAGCTTCAGGTCAGGACTTGGACAAAGGGTCTAGAGATGCCGAGATATTTTGATCCCTAAATAATCTCTTGTAGAGATAAAAATCAAATCCCAGTCAAAGGCAAGACCCAAAAAAAAATGTTTGGCAAAAATGCAGATAATCCTAGAACACAACATCCACAACATCAACCAGGGGAACACACGCATAGTGTAACATTTTTGCCCCCCCAGAAAGAACCTGGCAGTGTGTCCAGACATTTTTTGGTGGTCTACTGGCATCTAGTGGGCTAAATTTCCTTCAATGCACTTGACCGTTTCCCACAGCAAAGGGGCCCCAAGTCCAGATGTTAGTAGTGTGAGGTTAAGAAAAGCTGGTGTAAACAGACACCAAAGAAGACTTAGCTCCTATCTTGAATTTAAAGCTATTTTACAGGCCTATGTGGCTGAGCCTCTCTTCAAGTGATAGTGTAGTTGAGCTTTGTATATTCTCAGGAAGAAGTAGTACTCAAAATCCAACCAGGAGCTGCACGAACTCTGTTCAAGCATAAAATATATATTATAGGCTCCAGTAGAGAAGTGACTTGTATGCATACTTGTGTACAAATTTACAACACACATGCACACCCCTGTGTATGTGTAGGCATGTGTCCACAGCTAGGCATGTAACATCGTTGCCTATAAAGAAGGGCATCTAGACAAAACAGAAGGAAAAACGAGCTGCCTCTGACAGCGAATTCATGAAAATTTTCCATTATTTTGTTGTATGTGGGGTGTTGTATGTTCATTTTCCATTATTTTCCATTATTTTGTTGTATGTGGGGTGTCAGCCATTTTAAATTTGTAATTTACTGGTGGCTCCAGTCTAAATAGAGACTTACAATTCCGCATCATTTTGATGATTCTAAATTGTTTCTGGAAGAGGGCCCTCCAGCGCAGAGGCCCGTCCCTCATCACAGAGCTGGCGGCTGGGAGCACCGTAACTTCCTGCTTCCCCACTCAGCAAGCCGACTGCTCCAGTGGGCCTGGGCCTGGCCCTGCCTGAGCCTCCCAGCAGGCGTTGCTCACAGCACTCCACAGAGGCAGCTCTGGGCGTCACCGCCAGTCTCAGCAAACCACCCAAGAGCCCATCAGTCCTTGCTCTACTCAGCACCCTGAACTTCTCTCTCTGTTTGGTTTTGTAGCCCCACACCCTTCTGGTCTTCTCTCCTGTCCCTTCGCCTGCTGGTGTTGCCCAGAACTCAGGTGGGCTCTTCCAATGTTCCCTCATACTTCTCGGCATTTGCGCATCCGATATGCATCTCCAGCGTGGTGTTCAAAGCAGAACCTTTGACGCGCCCCTTGCTCCATCTTTCCAGCAGATGATACCAGCACCACAGTAGCTGGTAGCTCAGGGCAGCATCTCAGGCGTCTCCCTTTCTTTTAACCTCTAGATGCAAATCACTAACCTCTCCTGGCTCCCACCATAGCCCCCCCCACCCACTTTTCTCTAGCTCCTCTCACCCGGTTCCTGTGTCAGCTCCGAACTGCTGCCTCTGCTTTCACTCTTGCCTTGCTTCCATCCCTTTTCCACACAGACAGTCCATTCCCCTGCTTCCAACCTTCCAGAAGCTTCCACTAGGCTCAGAGTAAACACCTGGCTTACAGGTGCTACCACCCCCTTCCTGGCCTGGTTTCCTCCCCTCTTCTGCTTGTCCAGGATGCCCAGCCATGCTGAGCTTCCTTGGGCTTGCACACGCCAAGCTCAGTCAGCCTTGGGCCTGATACCTTCTGGCCTTCCTGGAGATAAACTAACCCAGCGGAGTCTATTTTTAAATATGAGAAGGAGGGGCACCCAGGTTTTCCACAATGACTGAAATCCACTCTGGTCTTCCACAATCCGCCTGTCCCTTCAAGTCAAACCTGCAGCTGATTTTGACATGTCTGCTTCTCAGGCTTGCCAGAGGTTCTGACCAGAAAGGAAGGTCACCTGGTCTTCATTTGAACTGCAAACAGGACAGAAGAAAGTCCATTCACAGTGGCATAGCAAGGCACCTCCAGGAGTGAGTGGGGTGCCCCCAGAGGCTGCCAGCCTGCCTACCATTTCTAAGGTGCCTTCAGTGGGTGAGTGTACATGGCTGGGAAGCCACTCCCTGTGTTACCTTGGCCACCACCATTCCCTGGGAAAGTAATTTCCTTCCCCTTCTAGCAATGCATACAGTTGGAAAGTTGGTTTCAGGGTTCCCAAATCTGAGGTAATTTGTTTTGGCTGCATTTGATGAAATATTGTGGCCTATTCTTTCTAGAGCCCAAGTCACTTCCTGAAGTTGAGTTCACCTCAGGAAAGGCAGCCGCATACAATCAACGTAAAGAGGCACCAGAGGAAATTCACTTTTGTTAATTTAAGTATATAACAAGAGGTTTAGGTCCGCAGTACCCACCCCTCCCACCAAACTGGCTTTTTTCCTCTTTCTTGAGACCCAGTGAAGTAAAAACATTTTCCAGCTTTTGTAGATATTCTCCTGGCGTTTTCTGTACCGGGTGAGGCATTAGCAGAGGAAGGATGAAAGGGTCATATAGATGCTTGCAATTGAGTATTTTCAAGCTCCTTGCCTGGACAAATTACTAATCATTTTAGCAAAGGTTATTCATTTGGAATCGTGCGATTTAAAAACACATTCTTCCCTTTCAGGTGTAATTTTTGTGAAATGATAATAATTCACCAGTTAGTAGAAAGAGCAGCAAAGTCATATATCAAGATCACATTTCAGTGGTTACCATTTCTGTTTCTGACACATAATAAAGGGCAACATATTAATAAAAGAGAAATTCAGAATTTATTTTCCACCAAATACAACTGAAGAAAAGATTATTTTTTGACCTTTGTCTTTCTTTGCTAAAGAAAATCTGAGACCAAGCTGCCACTCTTTGTTACTCTGAATTAACCAAGATTAGATTTCTTTACCTAATGTCTTCTTATGTGTTGGCTTAGGGAGGTTGCCTAGGAAGCTGGCATAGCTACAGGTGAATGAATATCATACCAGGATCTAAAAGTTATGGAGAAAGTTAAACCTTAGGTACATGAGAAATTTTGAGATCAACTCAGTTGAAATTTAAATTGTGTGCATATATGTTCTTCCCCCTGTTTTTGAGGTTTGGAGCATCCAGCAGATATTTATTGATAAGGGCCCCCCACATCAAGAGCTGAGGCCATCCATTACTGGCAAGAGCAGAGGCAGTATGTGGGTTCAGGGGAGACCCCTGGAACAGCGGCAGTGATGCAGGTGGCAAAGTCTTTGTACTCCGAAGACATTGGCTTCAGAGTTGGAAGGACTCTTGAAGTCACCATTGACCCTACCTCCTTGTATTTAAAAAACAAGTCAGCTGGTGATACAAGGGCTTAATGTCTCAGCACTATGAAGTGATCGCAGCCACTGTGGCAGGAGTTTGATCCCCGACCAGGGAGCTGACCCACATGGCACAGCAGACCTCTCCTTATTCCCTGCTGCTCCCCTCAGCATTGTATTTCAGTAGATCTGCCTGCTCTGCTCCCCATTCTGTCTCTGTTGACTCCTCTCATCCCCCACATCTCTGGCCTACCCCCCAGCTCTTGTGGGCATAAATTAAAAAAAAAAAATCTTTAAAAACATAAAGCTACCAACAGCTTAGGACGGGTGGAGGAGGAGAGAGTCTCTCCTAAATTGATCCAGTGTGGCTGGGTAAAGTGGTTATCTTCTTGTCCTGATTACTTAATGTTCCCTGTTGTGTACCAGGCTTGATCACAGATCAAGCAGAATCCCTAGAATGGGATTCTTTGTCAGTGGCTTCAACTTAACACACAGGACCGAGAAATTGGCATGGTTGCCAAATTCAGATGCTGCTTGAGTAAGAAGGGGTGTGGGGTGGGGAGAAGATGATACCCACTTTCAGGTTTGGAAGAGGGAAAGTTGTGGCAGGTGAGCTCAGGTTTACAGTTAAAAGCTCCTCTGTAGCAGGTCAGCTCTCTCAGGGCTCCAGCTCCCTAGATCAAGGTGCTGACAATGCCCTAGGTGGCTGATCTGGATGAGGACAGGTGTAAGCACGGCAAAATCCAAGATCAGGAATAGGATGCTAGCTCTTGTGATGTGAACCAGACAGTGACAACTCCCCCGAGAAACAGGGATCCTGTTCTTGAGACCCCCACATTAAAAACGCCACAAAGCTCCTTGATTCGCAGATGACAACTGCCTTCCAAACCCCCTCCTAAGTCCCTTTCAGAGCAATCATTCCTCCAATGCATGTAGGAATTAAGAGGAAACTTTCTTCCAGACTTGAAAGGAATTTACTCATATGTGGCTTTCCGGTTGAAAACGATTTTCCCTCGATGCTCACACAAAGGCCAACTAGAATGACTGGTTTGATCCCTTTATTCCATGACCACACTCAACCACCACTAAGATAGCCACCTGGGAGGATCTGGCCTCCGAGTGCCCGCACCCAAGGGTGACGTCCCAAGCTGTTGTGCTTCTGCCATCGTCCCATGTGGACCCACGACATCCTGCTCTGGGAAGGGCAGGGCTGGCTGTCATTTACTGTGGAGGCAGGAATTCCAGGGGCAGTGTGCCCTGGTTACGCAGACGCATTAAAGGATGCTTGTGTCTCTTCTGATTCCTTTTGCTGAAGGATGCACTTTCCTGATAAGTGAAATCTGGAAAGCTTTCTGCCCTCTAATTTGCATGAGAGAATTAGGCAAAGGGCCTCCGAGAATTAGGACACTTGTGCCATTCATCTGGAGTCACACAGCAATCACGAGCTCCGTGTCCACAGCACAATCACCGCCACGTTCCACGTGGAAATTACTCTGTAATTGAACTCTATGAGACACGAGGGCTGAGCCTCCCTCGAGGAAGGAATGTGAACATTTGGGAATATTATCTGGGAAATTTAGCTTTAAAAATATTCATTTGAGCTATTTGTGTGATTTATTAAAAAGTACTTTTCCAGAAGTTTAAAATATTCAGAGAATGACCTGGATTCTTCCTTCCTGTTGATATGTAGGGACATATCCTAAAATATGCATGTTCTCTGATAACTGCTGAGTCATTGGATTGCAGTTCTTTCTGGAGAAGCAAGTCAGATTGATTTAGGAGAGAGGACTGGACCTCTCGCCGGCTGCCCTGCGCTGCCCCAGGCTTGTATCTCCACCTTCCTGCTGGACATTGGAACTTGGATGCCTGTAGTTACCCCACGTCCAGCTGACTCAATGTCCCGGGTCCCAACTGGGCTTTGCTGCCCAGTGCCTCTATCGGCTCCCAGTTCCCATCGATGTCTGTGAGGGGGCACCTTCCTTTCCTTTGTCCCAAATTTCTCAGTCTCCAGGGCTCACTGGGCTTCCCTGGCACTATCTCCCACATTCCACCCTTCCTCTCTATTCCCATTGCCCCGAGACCCTGCCGCTGCAAGCCCGGATGATGGTAATAGTCTCCTAACAAATCGCTTACTTGTTTCTCCCCCTCCAATTCACTGCTGCCGCGGTAATCTCCCTAAAACACCATTTAATCATGCCAAACCCTTAATTAAAAATCTTCATTATCTCTTCATTACCACCAGGATAAAGTCCAAGCGCCTTAGTTTCTTTCACTATCTGGCTTCGATCCACGTTTCCAGTTTAATGCCCACTAGTCCCCACAGCTTCCGTCAACAGCAGTCTACTCACATCCTCCCCCACCGGCGGGATAGTTTCTCCAGCTTCTCCTGAGATTCCTGTCCGCCCTTTGAGGCCCATCTCCAGCTCTGCAGGCTTTCTCCCTGAGAACTGTGTCCTCATGCTTGTTTCCTACCTTCCCGGCACTGTTCAGTTCCTCAAGCGCTTGCATTTCTGTCTCCTTCAACATGTGTCTTCAGATCAAGCACTGATCAGATCCTCTTACAGGTCCACTTCATGACCACCACCACCACCACTCCCTGCCTGCCAGCCCCAGTAGATACCTGTTATGACGTGAGGGGGGCTCACGAGAGCCTTGGAGGGCTTGCTTAAAACTACAGTTTTTTTATTGAGATGCTGTTGGTTCACAGCACTGTGTTAATTGACGCCTCTTCAAATGTATGTTACCTTACCACACACAGTGGCCCATGGGGCTCCTCCCGCCTTTTGCACCCTGCCTCATGCTCATCCCCTCCCCTCTGGCAAGCTCAGTTCTGCCATAGTGTTCATAGAGGGTGCATGTATCTCTTTGAATTAGTGATCTTGTGTACTTTGGGTCTATACCTGGGAAGGGGTCGTTGAGGGATCACATGGAAATATCTTTGCGAGGTTTGAGTAACCTCCATGCATTTTCCATAGAGGCCTGATTAGTCCGTGTCCCCAGCAACAGTGTACGAAGCTTCACCTACCACCTACGTAACGCAATTGCTGTTTCTGGGCTTTCTGATGGGGGCCATTCCACAGGTGTGTGTCTCCTTGTAGCTGGGATTCACCATCCCTAATGATGGTGATGATGAGCATCTTTTCAATATGCTTATGGACCATCTGTATGTCTGCTTTAGAGAAGCATCTTTGTTTTTTTTAGATTTATTTATTCATGCATACAGAACTGGTGTACAGGCCAGAAGTCCAGGGGTGGTGAGAGGCTTTACCAGACACAGCGGGGAGCAGAGCAGGCCAACTGAGGAAGTACACTGCTGAGGGGAGCAGTGGGTGGGTCAGGAGAGGTCTGCTGTGCCATGTGGCTGGGATCAAACTCATGCTGAAGTGGTTTAAGCTTCTTAGTGCTGTGCTTTAACCCGCTGCGTCACCAGGAAGGACTTAGAGAAGCATCTTTTTAACTCTTCTACCCATTTTTTGATTGGGTTGTTTGTTTTCTTTTGTTGAGTTGTGTAAGTTTTTGTAAATCTGCGATAGAAGCCCCTTGTCAGGTGATGATGCACAAATATTTTCTTCTATCTGGTCAGGGATGAATGAGAGTTTCCTTCACTGTGTAGAAACTCTCTAGTTTAATGTAGCCCATTGGTTTCTATTTGCTTTTGTTTCCTTTGTCTCTGTAGTCCAGTCCACAAAGACATCACTGAAACCAATGTTTTAGAACTTCTTTTTTAAAAAAGGTTTATTTGTACTTATGCATGCATACAAGAACTGGGGTGTAGGCCAGCTGTGTTGGGAGGTGAGAGATTTCACCAGAGACAAAGGGGGGAGCAGAACAGACAGATACATGGAAATACACTGCTGAGGGGAGCAGTGAGGAGACAGGAGAGGCCTGCTGCGCCATGTGGGTCAGCTGTCACTCAAGGCTTCTTCAAGGACTGGATGACTCTGGTCTGCTTGATGTGTTCCCAGCCATTTTTTGCACCAGAACTTTCTGTATTTCTCCTAATAAGACAGTTAAAACACTTTAGTTGATGGGCTCTGAGGGTACAATTTGTGTACAAAAGATCTAAAAGGCAAATTTTCAAGAAGTCGAAATTGTTCTAACAATTGAGCTGATGCTCACATGACTTGAGGTTGTCTCCAAGCTAAGATGACATTTCAACACTTCACAAATTATAAATATAATGCAGAGTGTTGTTTAAGGAAGTTACTGGAGTTAGAAGGTATCTGAAAACACATAGACTTAGGAGATTGGATGCAGCTGAAAGTAGAAGGGGCTGTATCAATAAAAAGGGAGCTAATTTGAAGTCGTTTCTGTGGTGATGATGGGAGTCTGATTAAGAGAAAGAAGTCCTATGGCTGCCAGTATGGCTGCCAGAGGTGAAGTGGTTGGGTAAAATGGGCAAAGGGTTCAACATATACCAACCAATAATTAAGTCCTGAGGATGTGTGTACAGTTTAGTGACTGCAGTTAAAACTATTTTTAGGCTATTTGAAAGTTGCTAAGAAGGTAGATCTTAAAAGTCCTCATTATATGTGACAAACTTTGGTATATGGTAGATGATAGCTATTAACTAGACATGGCGGTGATCATTTTCCAATGTATACAAGTGTCAAATTATTATGTCGTGTTGCATTTACAACTAATATGAAGTTATATGCAATCATACCTTAACAAAACAAAGAAAAAGAGAATTCAGGATGAAAATTGTTTTTCACAAGATGCTAGAAACAGACTTAGTCAGATCCATCTTGGCACTCATAGCAACCATGTAATGCCAAGAACATAGTCTGGTGAACTAATGCATGAAAAATTAATTGTTGCAGGATCAACTATACCTTGTTAAAAGTTAGATCATGTATTTTTTCACTTTCTTTTATCTTGGTTTAAACTTTTTTCTTTCCTTGCAGCCTGTTCTTCTTTCTGCCTTTCTGACAGGCATGAGGGACAAAGTGGAATTGCCTAGGGTTATCATTTATATACCTCTGTAAAGTTTTACTTGCTCCTGGAGGTTGTGAAAAACACACTGGGAAAAGCACTTTGATCCCTTCTTAGGGGAGAAGCCATGTCAAAGCCCAAGAAAAATAATACCACCAAAGCATGTTTAAAAGCTTTCGCGGTGGATGGACATTAAGGGAAATTCAGAGACAGGATGGCCATCTTCCAGATTAGACATGTACTATAGGGACTTCTCAATAAAAATTCAACTTAGTGAATTTTCCCAGGTTTCCCCCCAGGTCACAGTAATAGTTGCATGACCCTTTCTTGACTGGATACACACCTTGCATAACAATACGTTCCAGCTTGAAGAGAAAACCACAATTTCACTGCACCTGGAAGGTCATATATAGCACAGAGCAGAATTATGAGTAGAACAATCATTCTTTATAGAAGAGAAAATATGGAGACCTTTCCCTCGTGAAACCCTGGAGGTCTCCATAGTAACTGCGTGCTAATTGGCCAGACGTGCCAAGAAGGACCGCCCCCGAAGCTGGTTCATTAACCTCCAGGAACACCAGCGCCACCTAGTGAGGAAATCCCACTCCAAAGCTCTCCAAAGAGAACCACCTCAACTTTCTTTATTCATTAATCTTGCCCTGAAAAATGATTACTTTAATTCACACGGGCCTGTGTCTATAAGCTTTTTTATTTTAAACCCAAATTTAGGAGTTAAGGGTCCAAAGTTAGTCAAATGAGCTGAATCAGGATATTCAAAAATTCAATCAATATGTGTATCACCTTCAATTTGGTTACTACTTGCTTCTCACGCATGGTCTCGAAAGAGTTATGTTATTTTTCAAATCTGTAGAACATCTGCAAAACTTTGGGGAAAAAAAACAGAAACAAAGTGGCATACTTAATGGGTTGGTAGAAGGTGCAGGGGACATATAACAAGGCCTTTTCATCTATACAATGATGTATTGTTTGTTTTCAAACTGACTACACTGATTATCAAAAATGCGATTAAAAAAGAATACTCAGCATATATTCTTGTTCCAGCAGCTGTTTAGTTTCAGCAAGACAATATCACCAGTGCCATTAAATTTATGTGCTAATTTGCAATAAAGATAATAATAATGCCTTCTTCCTGTGAGACTAAAGTTCCTCCAAGCGATACCAGGTCAATGTAGACTAGTCCATACAGAAGCTTCATCTCAATCACACACACACACACACACACACACACAAAATGAGCTTCTTGTATCTGATATAAGCATACATCTCAGCTGTTGATTTTTCAAATGAACCCTTAAGTCAATGGTACTCAACGTCCTTTAACCAGCTCTACTAGGTATGTTACCTAATTTGATCCTGGACATACTAGCTAAAAAATTTCATGGCTGCTTATAGAGTTGTCAAGTGAAATGCAAAGTTTTTTCAAATTTTCAAATTGGTGCAGTTGTTGAAAGAAGGTTTCCTTGGACCTTCTGCAACATAGAGGGTGAAGATGTGGCATTCCGCACTGAATGCTTCTTATTGTCATAACAGAGAAACAACCTTTTAAATGTCTACTTCCGGGCTTTCCTCTGGTGGCACAATGGTAAAGCAGTGCAATATGAAGCTCTCCAAAGCCACTGCAGCACGAGTTCAATCCCCTGCCAGGGAGGTGATCCACATGGAGCAGCAGACCTCTCTTGTCTCTCCTGCTGCTCCCCTCAGCAGTGTACCTCATCAATCTGCCTGTTTTGCTCCCCACTCTTGTCTCTGGTGAATCTTCTCACCTACCACACCTCTGGCCTGTGCTAGTTCTGTAAGCATAAATAAATAAATCTTAAAAATAATTTTTTCTTAAATGTCTACTTCCATCCCTTAGGTGATCTTACAAAAACTCTCTGAGTAGCATGTATAATTTAATCTTTTCAGATCTTCAAGTCAAGTTAACACACTGACTTCTATTTTTATTTTTCTACTTGGTGTTAGAAATCATCTTTGGGAGTTGGGGGAAAAGAAATCATCATTATATAACCTCCTGCCATCTTTTTCCAGCCTCCCTACAAGCTGTACATACATGTCAAGTAGTTTGTTTACCAGAGGTTCCAAATTCATTAATATTTACCTGGTAGGGTTTTTTTTTGGGGGGGGGGATAGTCATGTATAATTAACTAATAGCAAAGAGTCTTATACCTCCGGTCCAGAAATAATCTGGAAAATAATGGAAAGATATCAAACCATCTCCATTCCACAAAGAATGAGTGAATGATGTTAACTGTAGCTGCCACCGTTTCTTGGTTTCTTACATATGTGCAAAATGCCTCTTTTTAATCCATTCACTCAATATTGATAAAATTCCTATGTGCCATACAAGGGATTTTATAGCACTTTCCAAAAAAAAATGGTAAAATAGTGTCTGATTGAATTTACTGACTCATTCATTCATCGAGAGGTTATCAAGCTAAAAAAAAATCAAGCACAATGACAAATTCTAGCGGTACTTATTGCATCCTATAAGTAAAATAAAAATAAGATTAAACTGGAAATTCAAAGATCCTTGAACAGAGTTTGAATAGCTACAAACGCAGGGTTACAAATACCATTTCCTCTTGCGATCTTCCAATGACCTTTGAAGCCAGTGACCTTGAAACTGGCCTCAGCAAAAGGAAAATCCAAACACACATTCTTCTATAGTCTTCAGGGGAGGCGATTCAGCCTCTCTGGCTGCTGTGATGGGGCTTAAACAACAGCTTGTCATATGGTCCCGGAGACTGGAAGTTCAAGATCAAGGTGAAGGCAGGCTTGGCTCCCTCAGAGGCTCTGAGGGAGACCCTGTCCCAGTTTTCTCCCAGTTTCATGTGGTTTGGGGCGCTGTTTGGTATGTCACCACTTGTAGACACCCTGTTCCAGTCCTGGGTCGTCACAAGTCATTCTCGTACCTTCCTCCCTCTCAGTGTGTCTGTCTTAGTCCAAATCTCACCTTTAAGAAGGATGTTGCCCTGCAAAGGGCCCACCCTAAGACTGCATCTTATCTCCATCATCTGCCAAGAGCCTATTTCCAAATAAGGTCATAGTCACAGATGCTTGGGGTAGGAGTTCAGCATCTTGGGGGAACACAGTTCAACTCAGAACTGGGAGAGGACTGTCAATCAACAATCCAAATATCTCTGGTTGAAAAGGAAAAAAAGTTGCTAAGCTGTGAGGATTTTCATCACCTCAATTTTGAGTTTATCACATTCTAGATAGCTTCAGGAAGCAAGTGGCACAGCAGATGACCTACATGAGCCAGTTATCAAGCTGCTGATACCAGCTCATTCTCCCAAGATACTGATCAAAAACAAATAGTGTTCAATGCTTCTAAGATACCATTAAAAAAACCAAACAAACAAAAAACTGTCAAACTCTTAAAAGTTTTTATCTGCATGGTACACAAGAAGACTTCATTACAAAGAATCCCTGGGGGTCTGAGACCAGATACTGCTGTAGATCTTGAAGCAGGATTGAAGCATCAAATAACTTTTTGTGTCTCCTAACTGCCAGGAACCATGCTGGCACCATGTATGAAAAAGACACTTATACTAGAAATGTGAGGTTTGTAAAAATACTAATTTTTTAAAAAAGAGTTTATGTATTTATGCCTACAAAAACTGAAGTATAGTTCAGGGTTGTGGGAGGGTGAGAAGAGTCACCAGAGACAGAGTGGGGAACAGAACAGGCAGATTCACTGAAATACACTGCTGAGGGGAGCAGCGGGAGGGTCAGGAGAGGTCTGCCGCCACACGTGGGTCAGCTCCCTGGCTGGGATTGAACTCTGCTGCAGGGGCTGCCGACAGCTTCATAGTGCTGCACTTTACCCTATGGCGCCAGTAGGCAGGGCCCTAAAACTACTGATTTTTAAAAGCCACCATTGAAGTGTGATTTTGACAAGCAAGATCTTTACAAAGATAATGTTTTCATCATCCACTTTCACAGTTCAAAGAGGCACAGGACTAAGTACGAGCCAATGTTTCTCCTCATTTCCCCAACGAGCTGGTGGGTGTGGGCACATAATTAACTTTCCCGGGCTCCACAGGAGGGTGTTGGACAAATCATCCCTAAATTCTCTCCCATGCCTTCCTAACACACCACTCAACGCTTAAAAGCCGTGTGTGAATACTCATGCCTACCTACGACAGGGAAGAGGTGGCTTTTGCTGCTGCTCCAAAACCAGCTCCTCAGGCCCTAACCTACGCCATCTGCAGCTCCTTCAGAGCTGCAGATTAACATCCTCAGGCCCTGTGCCGGGCCGTTGCTTTTATTGGCAGCTGTCAATACGTGTAATTTGTGCTCCCACCCAAGGGGATTATGGGACGATGGAGAATATCAAGGCATCCATCACAGGAAATGGGAAACAGTGCACAGCTCTTACCAGGTAGCACCCCAAAAGGTCTTAGTAACTTCCTGTCCACGCACTCACTCACACACACTGGGAGTTACCCTGAAAACATCGCGAGAAGGAAGCGAGAGCTGAGTCTTTGCCTCTGTGGGATCTACCGGTCTACCTAGAATAGCCAGCAGGTGTGTGTAAACTGCAGGGAGCGTCCACACCTTGAGAAGTACCCAGGAAGTGGAGAGGGTCAGGTCCCAGAACATGGACCTCCCTCATCAGGAAGCTTCAGAAATGCGGGGTGGCACGCTTGAGGGAGCAGGCTCCCTCCCACAAGGGAATTCACAGCTCAGGCACCTCCTCTCTGACTGCGTGTGTGCGGACTCACTAACAGTTCTGCGGAACTTCTGCTCCACAGGCTTCCACAGAGACTTCAGTTCCTATAGCGTCGAATGTGCACTGAGAGCCGCGGAAAAGTAACCCCAATCTAGCTCCCACTGGAATCCCTGTGTACATCCTCCAAATGCTCGAGACAGAGCTGAACCCCAGGTACATCCACAGGTGAAGCCTTGGCAAGACCCTCTCCTTTCCAGCCTTCTGGCCAGGTGAGTGCTGAGATTTTTGCAGCTGGCCTAGAAAACAAGGTCTTTCCATCTGTATCTCCCCACAATGTGTTTTCTGAAGAAGGGGTGACAAGGCTTTTTGGGGGTTCTTGCATCAGAAGAGTGGGGACAAAGGTGGGTTTGGTTTGGTTAAGTTCTCCACATTTATGGAGTGTGTTTTATTAAAGAACTGTTTGTCTTCAGAAGAGAGGCGTCTCTGGAGTCCCCTCAGGATGGCAGCAATTACTGCTCCTCCATCCATATTTGCAGGGGTTTCCTTTGGGGCCAGCGTTCAGGAGACTCACAGCATTCCATGGAGGGACTTGATTGTCCTTTGTCTGGGTGTTTAGATTGGCTTGCTTGAGTATAAAGAGGAAGCAGAGATTTGCGTGTGTGAGAACAAATAGTTGGTGCCTGTTGAGTTGAGAAGTTGAAACGGAAGGTCACCGTTCAAATCAGGAAGGCTACGACTTTCAAATGATGTGTCCCCTGGCCCTGAGATGTCACATTGGTGTTGTCAGGAATTTTCTGGCAAGTGACTAGAAATTGAAGTGTGGAGCACGTGTCTACTTTTACAAAGGCACATATGTAGTGGCTCTGGAAAGGCAGGGGCAAAAATCTGCTGAGGGACTCACTATTCTGTCTTATTGAAAATTTTGATCAAATACTGTGCAGTACTGTGTCAGGGGTGGGTTTGGATTGGCCATGGGGGTTCTAACTTATTAGACAACAAATTCAGACCAACACCAATGTACACCGAGTCCTTTATGAACTTCTGCAAATGTATTTATGTAGTTAGTCCCTTCTTCTGAACAAATGGGTAATGTGCTTTCTTTTTCAGTTGGTATAAATTACTTCGTTACATGTGTGTGCAAGTTACCACCTTCTGTTTCCTCACTGACTCAGCTTACCCCAGCAATGACAGTTCCCTGATTATAGAAGCACTTGGGGGTGTTTTATGCATAGAGATAGCAGCATACTAAATGTTGCTTTAGGGAGAAAGAATTCACGATCATTAGCAGCAAGGATAATAACAGTGGGTATAAAGCAAAGTTAGTGAGAAATTGAAAAAAGTCCTTTATCGCCCGCTGATCTATCCGTTAAAGATAGACTCCTTGGATTGGACACTGATATCCGTTGTCATCTTGACTACATGTCACCCTGTTCACGGTGACATTTATCTTCATACCTGATGTGGAATGTGACTTAAAACCTCCCACCTACAATAGTGGCCTCAGATAGGTGGAGAGGAGAATTAAGAGCTTTACACATCTGGTGACTGGCAACTTGTATTTTGACTTTGGCATCATGGGATCTCTGTTTTGAAACGTCAAGATGTTCGTTTTTTGTGCTGTTTGACATGTGACTTTCGAAGAGGACCCTAATCTCAGGGGTCTAGGCAGCTGTCTGACATGGGTGGATTTCACTACACAGCCTGTTTTTGCTTCCCTGTGAGGAATTAAAGTAGATATGCTAAAAGGTTGTACTTCTTTCAAAGCCGATTCTCCCCGTAAGAAAGTGTTAAACCACAGCTGGGGATGGGAACGGCTGCAAAGTCTCGGGTACAAAATTTGCCTGGTCAGAAAGCTTTAATATAACGAACACCCTTATCGTGGCTGAAATCTTTACAACAGCCTGGATGACTTTCTAATTGTGGCTTAATATAGTTAATTATGGCAACTCTTCCTTATTTTCCAGGATGATGAATTAATATTACAGATCATTAACGTTGCTAAATTGGCATAATGATATAGTAGATTTAACGTCCCAGTTACGTTAAGACCTGCTTTATAATTTGGCTCTTTTGTGATTCGCCTTAAATAGGAACAGCATGAATGATACCGGCCTCTGAAGAGTGGTCTGCATGTCCTTACTTGTGTCATTTATCCTTAATAAATTATTGATACAGAAAATGCCAAACAGAGGACTTCTTCATCTTTAGACTGTACATGAAGCCAACAATTTCTTTCTAATATCCAGTTCATCAGTATAAAAGTTAGAAAGCTCTGGCTCTTGAGCCAGGTTTTATAATTAGACAAGACTATATTTTACATCTGCAAAATACTCATGCTTAGTAGGAGGAAAAAATGAGAAACGCGCTATGTTCCATTCTGTTGCAATGGTTATACCATTTTAATCTCTTAAGTTCAATATATATCCTCTAGCAGGCTATACTTCTAGGATTTCATTTTTAGATCCTTAAGGCTGCATATATCTGTCAAGCCGACATAATGAATTTAAAGTGCTAATGCCTAGAAGACCAGAAAAACATTGAAATATATCCTTGGTTGATTAAATTACCACCTCCAGCTACTTTACATCCTTAGGTCCAAATAGATTTTCCTTTTACTTACCAAGTGCCGGATCTGCAAGATGAAGAAGATGTAATTTTATGGTAAAAACATGCACATGTCTTTAGACAAGAGCATTTTATTTAAGCATCTTTTTAAAGTCGGTGCAGTATCTCTGTGATAGGACTTGCAATTCGATGACGGGACCTTTCAATTATGCTCAACCTGCGGGTCCCCCAGCAACTTTCAAGTGTATTCTTGGAATGGGATTTATGTTAAACATCTGGAGTGCTAATATTCAAATGTGCACGCTAGTCATATTGAAAATAATGTGAGCTTGTGTTGTGAAAATGAAAAGGTAACGATGACTCCTAATCTTCACGTTAAAAGTTGTTTCTTCGGGGACGGCTTAGATTGGCAGACTGACAACTCAAGGCAGACAAATGACTGAGAGACATCCCTCCCTCCGAAATGGGGTCGCTGGGTCATCTAACTAGTCTGTCACAAAAGGGAGACCGGGTGGAAAATCTTATTCCTCTATGTAAAAGAGGCAGTCAGAATAATCCTGGAAATAAGAATGTTGTGGACCTGAGTGGGGAGAAAATACTGGTTTTCCCAATCCACTTTGACTTCTGGAATTTAAGGTAGAATTCAAGCTGAAAGAGAGCCGTGCTTTTCGAAATGGCTGCGCCTCAAGGCCTTCTTACTGGACATGGCCATAACCAAAGCCGCAAGCCCCCCCCCCCCACGTGCATTTATCAGAGTCCAGTGTCTGCTCAGATCAGACACGCACCCACCATCACAAAACTCAAACACACACAATTTTGTCTTCCCATGAAAGAACAGCAAATTCTGCTGTCATGTGCAGGCTCATTTTCTACTGGAACATGGCCCATCACAAGCACCGTGCAGGGGACCCCCCACCCCTTGCTGTCCACACCCATCAGAAGCTGACCAAGGGGTGTGAGAGGATGATTCTGCCCTTTCAAGTTTAAGTTTCTAGAACCTTGCGGCACCAGGAGGCAAAGACAGTGAGTATCAGTGGTTAGACATCGGGAGCCACGAAAGGCCACGATGGATGGGAAATAAAATGACAGGTATCAGAGGATACAGGAGCAGGGACCCTAGGCAAGAGAGCAGATTTGTAGTGCTTTGAAATGAAACGTTCTAATCCCCACGGGCAATCCTGTTGCCTGTGAGCTACAGCACTAGGAATACAACAGGAAAAGAGATACATTGTGGATAAACAGCTTCTGAGAAGGTAAGACTGAATGGCCCAAATAGATGAATAGGACACATAATGGAGAGGAGAAAAGAAATGAGTCAGTGGCCAGAGAAGAAAAGGTAAAAGTGAACAGAGGAGAGAAAGGCAGGAGAGAAAAAAAATGGAAATGAGTGAGACAAAACAGCCCAAAGATGGAAAAGAAAAAGAGAACAAGAAGGGGAAAGAAGTAATATTTTCCTTGATAAAAATGCACAAAAGGGAAGATGAACTTTGTTCTTTTTCTCTTTCTACTCTCCTCTCTTTTTCTGCTCTTCGCCTCGCAGCACGCCAGCCTAAGCTGAGAGCTGTAATGTCATTAAATTGCAAATGCTTTTTCATTTCCGACACACACTGTTTACTTATCTGGCAAAAACATATGTTGGAAGGAATCCGTTAAATTCTGCCCATTGCCTTGGGTAAAAGTGCAATGGAAACGGACCCACCGAGCGTCCTCTTTCTTCTTCTTCAGCACTCTCCTTATCTACAAGACGGCTTCGCAGAAAACTGGCTAGTTCAATGAAAAATGAAGATACAGCGGGAGATTAGGGAAGAACACTGAGCACAAAATTCCTGGAGAGAGGGTCACTCCATTGCAAATGATTTCACTCCTCTAGATCTGCATAAATTACTATTTTTAAGGCATCTCCAAAGTCTGTATATTTTTCTCACTCTGTCAAACATTTAATTTCACGCCCCGTGTTCTGAATATGCTAAAATGCATATCTCTGATGCACCTTTAAGCCAGAAAAACGAATGCAAAATTGAAGATAAAATGATGTGATTTGCACTACAAGCCTATTACTTGAGGTATTTACATATAGTTTACCTCTGCAGTTCTGAGGATGATTTATTAAAAAAAAATCTGGATTAAGCTCATATAAATATGTATAAATCTTTGTTTAGAAAATAGATTTTGCAGCTGTTGTGTCAAAAAAGTTCTTTAAGATTCTGTGAAGAATTTTCCTTTTAGCATGCTTTGAGAAGGAAAAAAAGGGGGACAGAATTTGACATTCTGTTTGGAGGGGCTCGGAGGGGAAGCCGATCCCACCATCCAGCAATTATAAAGATTCCTTTTATTGCTCTTCTTTGCCCAAAGCAGCTTGGCCCCGCCTTGCTCTTTTACTGGGCGTATTTAATTTTCTCCCCCCCCCCCTTTTTGCTTGGGCCCAAATAATAATGCCCTGGATTACAAAACTCAAATTAAATATTGGTGTTTAATGACTGAAACAATCGGGAGGCTTTGGGATTCATCTTCGCTCTCCTTTTCCAAACACGCTGTGTTCCCAAGCATCCTGCAAGAGCCTCGTCACTGACGTCCGGCTCTGGACCAGGCGGGCGGGACTTCTAGTCACTGTTTTGAAAATGATTATTAATACACTGCAAGCAAGATACCTTATCTGCTGGAAGAGCAATTCTAAAAACACTGGTGTGGCATTTTAAATTCTCTCATTGAGTTTGCCTCTTTGTCTGCAAAATGCTTCATTTAGCTTGGTCTCCTACATGGCCCTCTGGTCTCCATCCCTCTGTAATCATTGTGGGGGAATTACGCTTTACTATTTCTTGGTAGGCTTTGGGTTTAGGAGAATTTAGATAACAACGCCGACTAATTCAGAGCCCAACACATATCGAGCTCTGCAAATATACGGCCCGCTACATGATAAGAGCAGCGACCCGCTTCTGGACTGCACCTGCCGGAGAAGCTGTGGGAACAGCCATTTCTCCAAAGCCTACATTAATCCTTTCGCAATTAAAACAAGAAAGGATGTTTACAGGCATCTGATCGCTTTCGGTGGAGATCTGAGTTTGCTGACAGATTGGATTGCAGTGCTGTTGCTTGAGTCTGCTTCATGTTGACTAGTGACAATTTGCTAGGAGGAAGCTGCAGTCGTTTTCAAAAGTTAAGAGTCATTCTTTTTGCACAAAATGGCTTAACAATCCCCCCAGTGGTCTATTCCCCGTTAACAGTGGGTTATAGATACTCTTCTTTTTTCCGAAACTGTCTGCTGCTTTGTAGCTCTTAACAGAGAAAGTGTAAACCAAAAAAAATGAGACGAGTTTCACTGAATTCCTCCTTCCCTGGTCCTGGAAAGAACCTCACTTCTCAAATACTGATCGAAACCCAGACAAAGCCAACTATGATATCTCAAGGGTTTTCTCACCACCAGTGAATAACCTCTGATTTCTAGTGCACACTGTCACCCCTGAAGTCAGGGAGTAGATAGATATTGATGTGTCATGTACTCGATCTTTTCAGCATTTCCAGCAGTGGATGGGAAAAAGAATAAATCGTGAAGTTGGGCGATGCCTCTTTCAGGGGGGGGTTTGGCCAAACTGCCTCACTGCAGATCTTTAGGAGAGAGTAAATTTCAAATGATTGAAAAAACAAACAAACAAATCCTATGTGTTTTTCAAGTGTAACCACTAAGAAAATGCTTGGTCATTATTGCCATCCAGTGTTCAACCCTCTCTTTCTATCTGCACACAGGCTGGGAATCCTGTTTCCTGGTAGGATGAATGACCAGGCTCTTGCCTACCCCCAGCCCCATCCTGGGGCTGGGGCCACCTAAGCATCTCAAGCTCTTAGCATTGAGACGAGGGGCTTTCCCATTCACCTGGAAGTGGGCTTCCTTCTCCTGACGTGGTCATGTTCCTTTTCAGGACTCTGGAGTGTGGCATCTAGTCCACCCACTCCTCATGGAAGAGCCCAGTGCTGCCTTGGTATAGCTCAGATGGGCAGTGCCAAGATTTCCTGTGTTACTGGATGTCTTGGTGGCTTCTGGCTACATAACAAAATGTCATAGACTGGTAACTTATAAACAGCACAAACTAATACCTACTCCCCCCTACCCCCCACCAATTCTGGGGCTGAAAGGCCAAGATCAGCCATTAGGGTCAGGTTCTGGAGAAGCTTCTCTTTGAATGCTAATTCCTGACGACTCATTGTGTACTCCTGTGGATGAAGGGGCAAGGGAGCTCTCTGTCTTCTCTTTCATAAGGGCACGAATCCCATTCACGAGGACTCCATCTTCATGACATAATCGCCTCCAAAAGTTCCACCTCCAAACATCATTACTTGGGGGCTAGGTTTCAAGGGTCAGGACACGCAAAATTGAATTTTGGAGAGATCTAGAACAGGAATAGGTATTCACTGCATGTGCATCTATAAAAAAAAAAAAACAAAAAAACAAAAAAACAAAGCTAAATCCCTTAATCCTGAAAGGGGGAAAGTAGCATGAATGAAGGAATCCACGGCCATCCCCCTGCCGTGCAGGCTAAAAAGCTGGCACTGTCAAGTCCAGTTTTCTCCCATTTATTTCTTCCCATAGACTGAAGACTACATCCTTCAGTCACTCTTGGATTTGGCCATTTCTGGCCATTCAGTTTCTACAGTCTCCATACTGAACCATGAAACCATCATTTCTTGCTAGAAATGTCTCTAGGAGTCCCAGACAGCCTCTTTTATTCATTGATTCACCCATTTGAACATGAGTAGCAAGAAATACCTACTTAGCAATATGTTAGTCTCCAACTACGGCATCGTGAGACGTCACCTTGTTAACTTTGATGTCCCCTGAAGAATGGCCTTTCAGTCACCTCCTCTACACTCTCAATGTCAGTTCGTTCCCACCATTGTTAGCTAAACCTCTTTGCTTTTCCTTGGACCACAATTTACACACCTACTTCTTCCCCAAAGGCACATTAAGCTAAAGATGCTTCGACTTCAAGGTCCAGCTTTTGCTTGGGCCATTTCTTAGTTCTTGTATGTAATGGAATTTTGCATTTGTTTTCTTAAGGAGGACCCTCCAAACCGTGTAAGCTTTGGCACCCACAAACCAAGATGTGGCTCAGTCTTTACCATCTGCTTGAGTATGGGTGAAACTGTATCTAATCTAGAACCTTCTTAGAATGTGCATGGCTGCTCATTCTCTCTCTCTCAGCTGTACATTGTGCTGTGCCTGTTGTCAGTTTTAGGAGCTTGTAGGTTTTCCCTTCAACTATGTTAACTTTCACACTAGATGATATAATTCCTTAACATAGGAATGATTTTCTTCTCCTAGTCTGTGAGAGTTCTGAGTTCCAGAGTGGACTTAACTATTTTTGCACACTGAACATTTTGACCCACTGCTATTGAGGAAGTTTGAAAACTATTCACTTCTTTCTAAGTGTCTATATTAATGATCATCAGAGGTTAAAACTGTAATTTTCCAATGCAAAGATCACTTAAATGAAAAGAAGTACCTTCAGCCTATCAGGGATGAGTAGTAAACACTTCTTGAATAAACCATATGTAGGTCAGGACAGGGAATGGGGAACAACCCACCAGACTATGTCACTGAAGAAACCAGGAATTTATCTTGCTTCTCTTGAGGCTGGATCTAGAAATCAATCTCCCTCATTTTGATTCTACTTTGTTCTGATTGGATTTACTTTTGTGTTCTTGTATGACTACCCACAAGCTCTTAAGCATGCATTTCACTAGCTCAGAAGACCCATAGTAAAATATAAAAGCTTTTCCTCAAAATTTGTGCAATCAAGTCTCATTGGGCCCCCTGAGGCACAGCCTAGTCAAATGTCCCCCCTGGCCTATGCTAGGGAACAGGCCAAGACTACATGAGAGCATTTCTGGGAAGTGGAGAAAAGACTAATAATTCCCACCAAAACTATGTAGATTGAGAAAATACTCAGAAAAGGTTTCCTAGCAAAAAACTGAGGTGTGGTGTTGTTACCAAAAGAATGGAAAAAGAGATGGTAGGTAGGCAAAAATGGACATACTCCTTTGGACCTTGAGGTAGAAGCATGGTAGAAAATGGTTAGGGAGCATCTGGTGAACCTGAGCTCACGTATTGTCTGTGCCTCAGTGATTCCTCTCTTCTGTGTTTCCCAGAGGCATGTCCATGGAAGCACCATTCAGGTTATCCTCCATCCAACCCAGCAAAAACCAATGGTCATTGACAGGAGGTTGGTTAAACTCTGCTGTAGTCATACAATGAAATAGTATATAGCAGTGAAAAATGAAAGACCTATGGCAATATGCAACAAGATAGATCTTAAAAACCTGAAAGGAAAAGGCAGGTCATATCCAAAGTAATGATGTTTATACAAAAGTCAAAACAAAACAATGAAAAACCAAACAACATGATGCGTAGGGATATTCTTTTATGTATATAAAATATTACATGATAAAAGAGTTTAGCATTTGCTGTTATTACGCCAGGAGTCAAAAAAAGACTTTAAAAAAGTAATAATACATAAATTCTGTTTATGGATTATTTCCTTTGAAAGAAAAGTTTCTTTCAAATATATTTGCAATATATTTTAAAATATTTTTAAAAGTGGGAATTTTGAAGAATCCAGAGTAGACAGAATAGCAGAGCAAGTCTTCCATCATTCTATTCTGAAAACCACCAATCATGGACAACCCTCCATCTATACTCCATATGTGTGTTAAGCCGAAACAAATATCCAGACATTATCATTTCACAATTTTATTTACTATGATATCTATAAGACTGATTTTCTATCTATAAATACTTCACTATGTATCTCTAAAAATGAGTCTTAAGGAGCCCATGTTACTATTGTTCTACAATTGCAAAGCCACAGTTCCTTAAAATCATAAAATGTCTGGAATTCAGATTTTCCAATGTCTGTCATGGCTACAGTTGCCTTTATAATTTTTAAAAAGCTGGTCATCTACTGTTATCTGGTTGACTTGTCTATTCATTCTGTTTTTCATTTTATTTTCTATAGCCTTTCTATTGTCTTGGCCATCTTTGTTTCTGAAGAAACTAGGTTAGCTTTTCCCTGTTGTGTTCCCTACGCTCTGGATTCTGCTGAGAGTCTCTTGTGGTGACTGATTCTACCCTTTTGTTCTTTGTTTTTCTAGTAAATTGAGCTAGAGGCTTGATCAAATCCAGGTGGTGTTCTTTGACAGAGTCACTTCAAAGATGGCTGCTTCCTCCCACAAAAGCTTACAAATACTGCAGGCTTTGGGGCTGGCTGCCTTCCTTCATTATCTGTTCAGACAGTTGCAAAACTGTATCTATCACTCCAGCCCTTCTTATTTTTGATCTGTAGTGCTTGTAGAAAGTATCCCCTCATCTTCCAGCACAACTTACATAGGAAAGATAGGACACACATTTTATCCTTTTTCTTTCAGTTTTCAAAATCATGTTTTTGTTCCCTTCAGTGGCAACCTTTTTTTCTTTGGTATCTTTTTGAACTCATTGACCTGTGCATATTTTCTGCATTTCAATCCATAGCAGTTTTTGAGTGATGTTCAAAATGTCCATGTGGCAATTGGGAACCTTTTAAAAGTTGCTCCTAAGTACATTAGACAAGACTCTAGTAACCTCATAGTTTCTTTTCTGTCTTGTATGACAAGATACTCTGGCATCTTCTTATATATTCCCTTCCCCTAATGAGGGGCAGGGACCGAGATTTTTCTAAAGAGCGCACGTTGCTTTTAAGATAAAATGGTGTCTTTTGGAGCATAATGGATGGACGTTGAGATGATCATGTTCAGTGAAAAAATTTAGAAAATAAAGGCAGCGAATGGCATTCTCATTTGCAGAACATAAACAAGACCACAGGAATAGTACTTATTTTTCTATGAAAAATATACTGGTTACCTGAGGGGGTGGCTGGGGAGGAAGAAGGGACTGAGGAAGGGAAGTGGACAGAGTTGTGGCAATCTTGTCACAGGGGTTGGTGGTGGATGAAGGAGGTACACACATTTAGGAGGGTGTGAGATTTTACCCCCCAAATTATAGAATTATTCAATCGTGTGGAAAAATCAATAAAGCTAAAAAAGTCCTTGCTTTTATAAGGTCATCATTCTTACTCATTAGTTAATTTAATGGTCAATAGTGTTTCATTGTGTTTTCTGTTCTAATTAAACACTCTCAAAGGAAGTGTTTCCTACAAGTTTAGATTTATAGGAAAGATAGCCTCGTGAGAAAATATGGTGATGGCTTACGGTAGCACCCAACACAAAATCTTTCAGTTTCTCATCAATAAGATAAATATTCGATCCACCTAACTTACAGGTTAGGGGGAAGCTAAGACCTCAATCCTGGTTTGGGGTTAAATACCTGAAAGCATTCAGCAGAACCTTTGCCCTTCAGAACAACTTAGGGATTTAAATAGTTTGTCCAAAGTTACATCACTGAATGATAGCACTGGAGTGATCTTTGCACTGGGGAGGCCTACATGCATATACGTTTCTTAAGAGAAGTGCTGTGATTTTAAGATATGTTAACTTTGCACATGCCTAGCTGGCTAAATATCCATCCTTTGTATTATTTGTAGATAGAGAGATACTTGTGTGCCCTTGTGTACATGGACATAAACTTACCTACACACATCCATATATATGTACACAGAGACATGCACATTTGACAAGAAGACAAAGGGTAGATTTAGGAGAGCTGGGCATGTCCACAGCTGACTGGTGACCCCCTGCATACACATGACTCACAGTTTCTTCAGGTAGTGGCTTCACTTATGTGTGACACGTTTTAGCGACTTGTCTTTGGATATGTCTGATTCGGTCATAGATCCATAGTATATGCCTGATTTCATTCATAGATCCATTGTCTATGCCTGATTTCATTCATATATCCAAGGGACAAGTTGAAAGGTGTAAGACTCAGATTGTGCTCAAGCAATATTAAAGTGGGACCATCATGCTAAAGAAAACAAGAGCAACTCCAAATCAAAGTCGCATGGGAGCAAGTAAGACTGCTCATTTATGGACAACAAAAACAATCGTCACTCTGATCTCAACTCTTTTTTTTTTATTAATTATTACCACTTATGCATAAACGAAAGGGGGTACAGACCAGAAGGGCTGGGGGTGAGTGGATTCCCCAGGGACAGACGGGGAGCAAACAGGCAGATCTACTGAAATACACTGCTGAGTGAGCAGCAGGGAGACAGGAGAGGTCTGTCTTGTCGTGTGGGGCAGCTCCCTCTCAGGATTGAACTTGCTGTGGTGCTAGTGCTGAGCCTTAACTCTTAGGCCACCAGGGAGGACCTGATCTTAACTCTTCTCACAAAAACAGACTATAAGAAGAACAGCAGACACATCACATGCATCCGGGGTATGTTGAGTTCCCAATCCTACTGCCATAAATGTCTAATAGGTGCAATCTGGCCCCCAGAGTGTGCGTGGTTGCGCAGAGCAGGGTAACTTAGTTTAGCTTTTCCACCGTACCTTTAAATTTATTACAACTCAAATAAGAATTGTAGGAAACACTTTTAGGCAAACCCACTTGCCCTTGGAATAACTTAGTGCCCACACTTACAAAGCAATTGGTCCAAAAAAACAGTCCTAAATTTTGTGTCTTGGTAGATGCAAGGAGAGTGAACTAAATTGTAATCTCCCGGCACACCATTCCACAAATGTGGGATTCAAGGGGAAAACACAGAACAAAATGAAAGAAGGCACATCTGAAAAAGTAACTGCTGTCGTCTTGTGCTAATCACACCTCAAAGCATCACATTATTGTTGTTTTTGTTTTAAACAACAGAAGCAATAAAATCCTAGTATGGATTAATCCTGTGCCAAATTTTGTTTTTTAATCAAATCTATTTGGCGCTCAAGAAAATACAAAAATGCAAATGAAGGGCCTGATCCTCCAGATCTTGTGAACATGTAAGGGCTGATACACTTCAAAGATCTTTTTTTAACTCATAAATTAAAATCATCATCCAGCACTGCAAAATATACTTATTTGTAGACTTTTTCATTTCCTAGTCCTTGTAGAGATTCAGCCTAGTAAAACACTTTGGGAGGTGGATCTTAAAATTCCTAAAGTGACACGTTTTTCAATAAATACTGATTTAATGTAACTGCTCACATTTATACCGTACTCTTAGATGACAAGGGAGAATTCAGTTCCACACGACAAATAAACCAAACAACAGGGAACCGTGTTGAAAGAGTCGGAGTTCTCAAATCCACAGCCCCGTGCTCTCCAGAGACACAGCTCTTGAACACAAAGGGTGGGTGAGTCCTCAGAGGGTAGTTTATGCAACATTCCCCAGTGCTTCCCCATCCGAGATGAAATATTCATTAGTAGACCTAAACAAACTCTTCAGTACATTTTTATCTCCAAGTGAGGAAATGCTATTCAAACAAACTGCTAATGAATCCATCTACCATTTTGTTTGATGTTGTTCTTGCAGCTAAAGAGTACTCAGAGGCTTTGGGAAAATGCCTCGGTCTTAAGTTTTGTGGGGCAATGGTGGAACCCAGACACTCCCTACAAAGTGCTAACCCACACACGGTAAATGTAACATGTAACAGTATTCATGCGCGTCAGCTGTTTAATATCAGGTAGCATGTCAAGTACATTCTACTGCATGAGACCACACTCTGTATAGGACATTATAACATGCCATTATGAGGATGCTTCTTAGAATTCAAAACAGAAGAAAGGATGCTTTGTAGTTTCTATCCCGAAGCCAGAGAACACAGAAAATATTGGGAAATGAAAATATCGTTGATAAAATGTGAAAACAGGTAGCTTGTGTACACGTTCCTCATAGGACCATCTCACACTACTTAGAAGAAAACCTATCAAGAGGGAGAACTTATTTCCAGATATCCGGAAATAAATATCCAGATATCCACAAAGCCACAAGTAAAATGAAAGCATAGAAAGTGCAGAGGTTACATGAAGATTATCATGATGCAGTGAAAGAAATTTTAAGATGCTCTTGCCACTCAGTTACTAGCTTTGTTCCTTTGGAGAAGTAGTTGTGCAAAACCTGACTTTGCAGTGTTTGTGCTCACTTGAATGGTGTGCCAGAGCCCAGGGACACTGAGCTGGGAACCCACAGTATTGTATTCTACACCCAGGTGACATGCACATTTAAGGTTTAACATGGTGAGGGGACCTCCCTGGTGGCCAAAGGGTTAAGTCACAGCAGTGCGAAGTTATCACCAGCCACAGTAGCATGTGTTCGACCCCCGGCCAGGAAAGTGACCCACATGGCACAGGAGACCTCTCCTTTCTCATCCCTGCTCCCCTCAGCAGTGTGTTTTAGTAGATCTGCCTGTTCTGCTCCCTACTATGTCTCTGGTGAATCCTCTTACATCCCCATACCTCTCTCTGGCCTATACACAGCTCTTGTATGCATAGATAAATAAATCTTAAAAAAAATTATTATGGTGAATTGAACTCAATATGTAACCACAATGAAGCGGTACCTCTTTGTGCATTTCTGTTTCAGTTCACAACACACTATCTGTGGTAGGCTGAGTGCTAGGCTTCCAGGAATGACCCTCCCCAGGGGCTCTGTGGGCTTGGAAGCCTACTGGGCAAAGGTGAAGGGATTTCACTTGGCGGATGTAATTAACGTCCTCAAGCAGGTGAGTTATAGAAGGAGATGGATCTGATTCAGTCTGGTGAGACTTTGCACAAGAGTTTGGACAGAGACGTTCTGCTGCTGGTGTTGAATGTGATATCAGGAGAGGGCTGGATAGCCAGGAGTTGTGGACGGCCTCCAGGAACTGCGGCAGTCCTGGTAAAGGCTGGAAGCTTCACTCTGTCAAGTGCAAGGAACTGGATTCTGCTGACAACATGAGCTTGCAAGATGACCTTGGGCTCCAAAGTCTTGCAGCCCAGCAGATGCCCTGGTGTCTGCATTGTAAGGACCCCGCTGGCCCTGTGGAAAATAATGTCACAAATGTGTACTGTTTTAAGGCACAACATTTGTGGCTATTTGTTAAATAGGAATAAAAATTAATATATCTTCTGCCCAGTTTGCCCAGGCAAAAATTACCTTGGGCATCATCCTTCCCCGGTCTTTGGCCATGACTATCTATTCATAATCCATCTTATTTCCCAATCTGTATATTTTATTTCTCTTCCTATTGTGTCTTGTCAGCTCAGTGATGTTTCTCACATGGATTGCTGTAGTAGGTTGATGATAAATTCATCCACATTCTCTTAGCACAAACTGATCAAGTTATCCTCTGCCTGAAGTACTTGAGGGTAAAACTTATATTCCTCAGGCTGATACTCCAATGTTTTCTGATCTGACTCCTACCCACCTGCCAGCCTTGTCAAGCTACCTGTTGTATACCTGTTGCCCCACAGGTAGACAACTCACAGCATTCATAAAAAAATTTCCCCTATCAGGGGTTTCCCCTCCTAACTCCTCTCCCAATGTAGTTAGAATGTCTGGCAAGCCTGGGAAAGTATCCTTTTCACACATGAAAGACCCAAGTTGTCTGTTTTCTCTGTAGTTCAAAATATTTCCCTTGAAGTTTGCTGCAACCCTCAGAAGAAGAAGGTAGAGTGAAGCCACTCATAAGTTTTAGACACACTCTTCATTCTGTTACTTAGTTGGGTAACAGTAAGTGATTACTACAGTTACTTGCAATCATTCACTTGCAAGGTTGTTGAGTATTACATTAAATAATGTAGACTTGGTCACTGCTTCAAAGTCTGTAAATGGTGTGTAAGTTATCATTGCTCGTTATTTTCAAAGAAGGGAAGCAAACTCAAAACGAATATACCCAAATGTGCACAGACTTTACTAGTTCAAAACTACTGACTGGCCATAATCTTCATGAGAACCCTAAATCCGGAGTCTCAAACAGTGCAACGGGCAGTTGGCTGGGATCAGAGCCCCCGGGGTCTTGTGTGACCCATCTGTGTTATTTAGCCCCAGCACCTGTAGTTCTTATTCATCCAATGAGGATGTTGTCTTAAGGAATTCTCTAAGACCTCAATTCTGTGATTTTTTTTAAAGATTTATTTATTGATGCTTATAGAACTGGGGTACAGGCCAGAGGTGTGGTGGATGAGAGGATTCACCAGAGACAGAGTGGGGAGCAGAACGGGCGGACTGACGAAGTACACTGCTGAGGGGAGCAGTGGGCGGGTCAGGAGAGGTCTGCTTCCCCCTGTGGGTCACTCCCTGGCTGGGAGATTGAACTCTTGGCTGCAGTGGCTTCAGAGAGTTTCATAATGTGGTGCTTTAACCCATTGCACCACCAGGGAGAGCCCTCAGTTCTGTGATTTTAAGATCCCATTATGTCATACATTTCTACTCCGCTCCAATCTCACCAACTACTTAGACTGTTGTCCGTCCCCATTCTCCACTCCAGCAAGAGGGCAGGTGTCAGTCTAGACAAAGCAGGGCCTGCCCTGCAACATTTAATCAGTCAAAATTGTTCACAACGGACCTTCTGCTGGCTCTCAGGTGTTCCGCTTACAGGCTGAACATGCAAGCTGAGTCCCTCTTGGTTAAGGACGATGCGGCCTCTGAGTGCTCAGCCTGGCCTCCTATATAATGTCTTTATCATGATGGTTAGAAATTCCTTCTTTAATTAAAGTCCTTTTGCAACTAACTTTTCCTCAACTTCAAGAGTTATATATACTCTTCGCGGAGAGATTGGAAAATGCAGAAAAGAATAAATAAGAAAATTTAAATTCTACTACCTTGAGATAATCAGCATTAAGATTGAATGTAATTTTTTCATCTTTTATATTGCTCATGTGTAAATTATAGGTTATATTTTGTAATTAGGATGTAATATATTATGCTATATAATTGTATATTATCCATATATAGATATAGATAGAAGGACATAGATTTCAGAGTAAAATTGGAATCAGAGAGAACTGCATATGCACACACACAAAGGCTATATCAATATTTTTTCACCTATGGTCATTTTTTTCATGATCATTTCCTTACCTGTGAACATTCTTTAAAAATATCTTTGTGAAGTGATTTGGAACAATTGGGGGAATGAACCACTGGAACTACACCTGACTCTTCACGCAGTATTTCTTTTTATTTTTAAGGTTTATTTATTTATGCATACAGAACTGGGGTACAGGCTAGAGGTGCAGGGGTGATAAGAGGCTTCACCAGAGACAGAGTGGGGAACAGAACAGGCCGACTGACGAAGTACACTGCTGAGGGGAGCAGTGGGCGGGTCAGGAGAGGTCTGCCTCGCCATGTGGTCGCCTCCGGGGCAGGCAGGGATCAAACTCATGCTGAAGTGGCTTTAGCTTCTTAGTGCTGTGTTTTAACCTGCTGCACCACCAGGGAGGGCCACACATAGTGTTTCTTATCCCAGTTTGCATATTACAAATCACTCATAGAAATTCTAAAACATTACAACAGCCAGATCCTACCTTAGAGATTCAAAACGATTCAGTCTGAGAAGGGGCCTTAGGCAGGAGTTTTTTTCCCCATTAATAGGCCTGAAAGAATTATTATTTTACATCAAAATGAATTCCAAATAGATTTTAAAAACTGACTGTCAAAAAGAAAACTTTCAATTAGTGAATAAAAGAAAAATGTTAATATACTTAATAATATGAAAACTTTAAATTTCTGAATGTCAAACAAATCCCACCACAAAGGAAACCAAAAACTAAATCACTAACTGGTAAAAAATATTCCAAATATACATTGCAGGCTGTGCTCTTAGCATACACCAAGCAAAAGGTGAAGTAAATAGACTTGTTCTAGGTCAACCACCTAGAAAAAAAAATCTGTGCATATGGCAAGGAAAAACACTTCCTTTGTAAATGCTGATCTTTACTTTAGAATATATTCCTCCTATCCTGACTCCTCCCCTGCTACTCATAACTCAGGGGCTATACAGTCATGTTTACATTTATGCCCCAAAGCTTTACCTCATTAAAAAAAAATCCTCTAAGAAATCTATTAAAACTAAGATATGAATACATAAAGAGGAAAGTCACAAGAACACATAAAGATTCGTAAAATCAGATGCAAAGGCTCATAGCCCCGATTCATTACTGGGAGTTCAGCTCTGCACAGGTTCTGCTCATAATAACAGCAAGTCTTTTCAATCTGCTGCAGTGACTGTCACCTTATTAGAATGCACACGCATTATTTTCTGATTACTCCTCTACATAAAACATACCATCTTGCACCTTAGCTTCCACACCCCTTCTACAGTATTCATATTTTATCTCTAGAGATTGTAATAAGTCACTTCAAACACAATAACCCATTAAAGAATGGATTATAGGCAAAAAAAAAAATAGCATTTTATACACCTTTAGTGATGCGAGGGCAATCACCAGCTGCTCCAGTTCTCCTCCAGCACCTACTGCGCAGGCGTGGTCCAGTGCCAGGGCTGGACAGGAGGGGTTATTTTGGGCAGAGTGAGTCAACGCAGCCCAATGTGTACTTCCTGGTTTTAGGATGTAGCCATAGGAACCCTTTGAAATGTTTTGTTTTAGTAATTTGGCTCCTTTCTGTTTTCACAAGTGCCAACACTTTTGCGATAATGCAGTTTAGACATGTCACAGCTGTTGAAACTCACGCATAAACCTGAGCTGACAGTGGAGTGTCATCAAGAACCAGCAACACCCAAACAACATTATGATAAAGGGTAGAAGCAAGAAAAATAAGAAGACAAAAGGCAGGAAATAATCGCCTTCCCAACTTAAAGCAGAGCCCTCAGGTGAAAGAGCTGGCTCAGAGCAAACCGTGATTCTTTCAAAATAGTGGAATGGGTCTTGCTGGAAAGGTTGAGGGGTAGCCAGACCTAGGGTAGGCTCCTGGAAGCTGAAGAGTGGGCAGTATAATGTTTCTGTCTGTCAGGGAATTTGTCGTTAAGGAGATACGACCTTGGACACTAGATAGGGAACATAATTGGCCATTTTTGCTATTGTGTTTGAAACCTGGCCTTACTGTGTAAGAAATGCTTTTACATCTTGCATTCTTGAGTTTACTTTATGAACCACTTTCTAGCTTGGAAGAACAATCAAAGAAATTTTCTAGAAGGTTAAAGGGTTGTTCATTTAGAAATATTAACTTTAACTGCTATTCGATATCATTTATTTTCTACAAAAACTTTACTAAAGGAAAAAAAGTACATTATAATTGACTAATTTGATAAGGAAACTTCATAAAGTGGCACATTTGACAAAGGATTACTTTCTATTTAAAGTCTAACCCCCTCTCACAAGAGACCTTTTACAGGTACTCAAACTTATGGGTGAATTTTAAAAAATAATCTTCTTAAAGATCTGTAAGACATGCAGGCTAGGCAAGAGATTTGAAAGTTTATTTCATGTGGGTGTAAGTTGGAATGCAATTGTCAGTGAATCAGATAGAATCTTGAACATATTCCAATCACACCTACTTTCTGTTCTAACCACATATGTATGATTATTTAAAACAAACACTTTCATCTCAGTGACATTTAAATATTATCTCCATGAATGGACTAAGATGAACCCCAGGTTCACTCAAAGTTTTGCACACCACTTCTGGTCTATAAATAAAGAACATGGCACTGAATAGGTATAGGTACCACACAGAATATATATAATCTTTACAACAGTTCCATGAGTTAGTAATATTAGAACCTGTCTCTGACATTTGGCCACTCCTCACTCAGTTCAGTAAGACACTCCTGTACTTACATACATACATTCACGCACTCACACACACGCTAGACAATCACTGTCTGCCCCAAACCCAGATTACATTTAAGAAAATGATCGGAAAACAGCTGAGCCTGGATTTGAAATTGGTCTGTTTAGCCAAAAGGTCCAGGTTCCTTCCAGTGCAGTATAAGAGCTATATTTGAATTTTATACCCAACTGTTGACAATCTAGTGGCAATCATTCTAAAATACAATGATGCATAAGGCAAAGATTCAAAGAAAGATCTTAAATGCATTTTTCAGAGTGATTGTGAGTCTTGTTATTGTCAAGGAATGAGAGAAACAATATTTCCTTTCGCCAAGTTTATATCCAGTGTCTGCCAGGTTTCTTTTCAGTTTCATCAGTTGAGCATGGTAAAACTTTCAGAAGGGTATTGAATGACTTCAGAAAGTCTATTAACACTACTTACCATCTTTATAGAAAAAATGAGAAAAACCATATCATCATATTTTTATATGCTGAAAGCATTAGAGAAAATCCATTTAGAAAGTTATTCAATAAAACCCCATTTTGGTATACAAGTCTTTGAATTTTAGCATAAGTACAGATGGATGTAGCCACAACTACAATCATGATGTAGGATATTCTATCACCTCCCGAAAATTCCTTGGCATTACCCCTTCATCATCACACCCTCCTTCCTCCTGTAACTCCTCACATCCACTGATACTGTTTTCATCATTAGTTTTGTCTATTTGAAAATGCCATCAGATGGATCTGGAAAAGGTCATGCTTCGTGAAATAAGCCAGAAAGAAAAGGAAAAATATCGGATGGTTTCACTCATAGCGGGGGTATAATGGACCAGGTGAGAAAATAACAAGAATAATGAACAACCATATACCAGAGACATTTTGCGGGGGTGGAGTGGGGAATGGGATCAAAAAACAGTAGGGGAAGGGAAATGCACTGGACTATAGTGATGGCACAGGCTTGATTTGGTGATGGGAAGCCCACAGGGATTACAACTGAGATGGAAAAAGGCACAAAATTATGTAAAAATAAGCTTTTTTTACATAAAAAATTCAAACAAAAAAAGAAAATATCAGAATGGAGTCACACAGTGTGTTTAACTTTTAAGATTGCTTATTTTATTCAGCCTTTGAGACTCATCCAAGTTAAAGGAATCAGTAGTTCTCTTCACTTTATTACTGGTAGTATTCCTTTGTATGGTAAGTCACAGCAATTCAGTGCCAAAAGTTGGCATTGTTTTTAGCTTTTTATGATTATGAGTAGAGCTGCTGTAAATATTTGTGTTTGAGCATAAGTTTTCACTTCTCCAGGATTAATATCCAGAAGTAGGATTGCTGAATCATGGTAATTTAATTTCAGAAGCAAATGACTGGGCCATTTTACACTCCCACCAGCAATGGAGGCAAGCTCACTTGCTCCACATCCTTGACAGACTAGTTTTTTTTTTTTTTTTAAGATTTATTTATTTATTCATACAGAACTGGGGGTACAGGCCAGAGATACGGAGAGAGGCTTCACCAGAGACAGAGTGGAGAGCAGAACAGGCAGATCGACGAAGTACACTGCTGAGGGGAGCAGCGGGCGGGTCAGGAGAGGTCT
>NW_004567111.1:8427823-8431904 GCF_000260355.1 Condylura cristata
GATTCTCAGTATAGTGCTTTAACCCACTGCGCCACCAGGGAGGGCCAGACTAGTGTTTTTAACCATCCTAACAGGTACACACTGGTATCAGATCAGGATTTCAGTTTCTATCTCCCTAATAACCAATTATGCTGAACATTTCTTGAGATACTAATTTGTTGCCTATCTGTTCTCTTTGATGAAATGTCTATTCAAGACTTTGACTCATTTTTAAATTGAGATTTTTTTACTCTAAATCTTTTCTTGTTCTTTATAGAGTCCTTTATTAAATATGGGATTTACAAATATTTTCTCCCATACTGGAGTTTGTCTCCATTTTCTTAAGCATCTTGGTAAGTTTAAAACTTAAGCAAAGTCGAATTTATCAATATGTTGTAGGCTGTGATTTTAGTGTCTAAAATCTCTTTGCCTAATCTGAAGTCACAAAAATTTCATCTTACGCATTCTAAAAGTTTTATAGTTTTTCACATTTAAATACCTGACTTGTTAGCTATTTTCGTGAGAGATTTGAGGTTTCAATTGAGGTTCATTTATTGTATATACAGGTAGCTGATAGCTCTGAAACTATTGAAAAGGCGTTCATTTCTCCACTGAATTTCTTCTGTTTCTGAATTTCTTCTATTTCTCTAAAGACTGTGCAGAATTGATGTGATTTCTTCTTCACATATTTGGTAACATTCATGGTGAAATCATCTTGGCCTGCAAATTGATATTTCAGAAGGCATTTAAAACATTAATTCTTTGATAGTTATGGGGCTTCTTCCACAAATTTTAGTAAGTGGTATTTTCATGTTGAATCAATTCATACTATATTTTGGTGAAACAGCAGGGCGAGAGTCCTGTGGCTTGTCAATCAGACCCCTTGTGGTATCCAAAGGTCCTTGATGTAGGCCCTGGCACCACGGGGGCTCCAGATGTGGCTGTTTGCAGGCAGGTGCAGGAGACTGAGTGGGTGGTACTTCCTGGTATAGCTGGGACAACTGGAGGGACCCTCTTCTGGTCCATGAGTTAGACATGAGACTTTATAACAACTCCTTCACTACTCAGGATGCACACTTCCAGTCCCATCAAACTGAATCAAGAAACAGGCAAGGCAGTACTGAATGACTGTGGGAGCTTCCATTATTTAGTTAATGCTATCTTGCTAAATACATGTCTAGAACTTGTTGACGAAACTATTTTTATGCATTCAAGATTTTTGATCAAATGAGCTTGGGGATATGTTCTCAGTGCTAGCAGTATAGCAATGAAAAAACCAGGTAACAGTCAAAGCCCTTAGAATTTACATTCTAATTTGGGAGAGAGGCAACAGGCAAAGACCAAAGCAGTGTGATAAAGAGAAAGGGAGGCGATACTTTATGGATTAGTATGGGGGTGCAGACTAGACTAACTGGTGTGAAAGTCTGGGTCTGATAAAAAAAGTACCATAAGTAGAACACACACAAACACTCACACTCCTGTAATACTTGAAATAAAGACGGGGCGTTTTAGGGTTTGTAGAGGCTGTTCCTTTGAGTCTGGAAGTTGAGAAGCAACGATGGATGTGGGGGTGGGGGTAAGGATACAGTGAATGTGCCAGTGTGGAATGAACTCAAGGGTAACTGAACTCACGGGGACAAACAGGCTCCCATGCCCATCTCCTACTTCCCCAAGTCTCCAACCTCATTGACAGGGTTTCCCTGCAGAACCTGACCCCTTTATCACAGTCAGAGAAGAAGAGCAAGGGGACCCTGAAGGAGCTGCATTCCCATGCGTCTGGCTAGTGGCTGAGGCCAAGATGAGCAGGCAGATAAGCAGCGACGTGGGTGAGCACAGTTCACGTGATCCTTGGGCCTTCCGAATATAAAGAATCTGGCTCCTTCTGAACCTCACTGTGAAGATCTCTTGGGACCCACATTCCCCTGGAACTGAGCTGAGGGAGTTCTGAGGAACACCTCTGCAGCCACACTGGCACCGTGTCAGCCTGCCGCAGATGACCCAGGGTCTCTGAAAGGTATTTGCGCTGAGAACCTGATGAATCAGCCAGTCAGCCATGCCAAGGCTGGAAGAAAATAGTCCAGGCAGATGTGGCTAGTGCAAAGGTCCTGCAGCAGTGAAAGAATTTTTGAGGATGAGGCTGGGGCGTGGTGGTTTGATGGGAGACAGGCAGGACCAGAAGCGGGGGGCCTGGAGAACGTGGTCCCAGTGGGGTCACTTGTTATCTAAGTGTACTGAGATAGGAATGGAGAAAAGGAGTTTTTTTTTTTAAGGTAAACTTTTTTTTTTTAAGATTTATTTATTTATTCGTACAGAACTGGGGTACAGGCCAGAGATGCGGAGGGTGAGAGGATTCACCAGAGACAGAGTGGGGAGCAGAACAGGCAGATCGACGAAGCACACTGCTGAGGGGAGCAGCGGGCGGGTCAGGAGAGGTCTGCCACGCCATGTGGTCTCCTCCAGGGCAGGCGGGGATCGAACTCATGCGGAAGTGGCTTTAGCTTCTCAGTGCTGTGCTTTAACCCGCTGCGCCACCAGGGAGGGCCGAGAAAAGGAGTTTTTAACAGGGCAGTAGACGTTCGACCTGACTTATGTATCTTTCACTCTAAGTATTTTTAAATTTTAAGAAAGGCGTGAGGTTTAGTACAACAGAGTCCATCCTGAGGGTGACTCTCTTTGCTTTGTGGGGGCAGCACCCCTGCAGTGCGCTGTGTGACGCCCCCGGGTGGGGCAGAGGCTGCATGTGGGCAGGCGGCATTGTTGTTACAGGTGCTGCTGGGGGGACTCAGGCGAGCACCTTCCAAGTGGATGTTCAGGTCTCAGGAAAATCAGTCTCCATTCGAGAATTCATGTTGGAACCCAAAACTGTTACCTCTTCAGGTCTGGTCTCAAAATTGATTGGTTAGCACATCAGTTGTCATTAACAGACAGAAAGGCCTCAAAGGCTGACGCCATTGACCTATTTAGAGAACATTTCTCCAGTTATTCCAGATTTGCAAAGAATTTGCAGGGGGCGTGCAGCTTCCTGAGGGAAACGTGTTGAAGGGACCAAGGTTTGTGTCAGGTCTCCAGATGTTACAGTTGACCTTGCCTTAGCATCTTCCATTTGAGATCAAGAGTAATTTCCCTACAGCAAGCTCTTCTGCCTAGCACATTTCTCCTTCCTAGCAGCAGACTAGCTGGGAAATAAAGGTTCCAACACTGAAGCACGCTGAGGTGCACAGAGATGTTCAAGTTCATTCTGACTTCAGAATCTGGGCTTAATGTTAAGCCAAGAGCCAAAATGAACTAAGATGCAGTCATTGTCACAGGAAGCACATGTACCCCACAGGGGTACATCAGGGGTGAAGCAGAGAAACGAGAGAGAAGCCACAGAGGAGTCATTTCTGCGCTGCTCTCACTTAAAGGGGCTGGGTTAGTGCAGGAGGGCTCAGAGATGGTGCCAAGGGCCTGAGCCCAGCGGGCCCTCCCCTCAGTAGGAATTAGCATTATCATACACATCCATGCAAATGAACATCTTCCTCTCCAGTCCTAAGGGAAGGAAATAAATGCTTCTAATGGAGGGGCAGGGAGCTCTGGAGAGGCCGCTCATCTTCTCTGGGAAGAAAGTAGAAAGTCAGAGAAAAAGCTTTATCCGCCAGAGAAGGAAAGGGGGAAATTAGAGTTGAGTGTATACACTTTCTTCTATAATGTGGTGACAGATGTGCGGGTCAACATTCAGAAAGAGAAAAGGGGGTGCTGTGTCATGACTAATGAACTGTGAGTTTTAACTCTAGTTATGGAATTTTATCAACAACTAATTCATATATCTATTAACAACTGCTTTCCTTCATTTAACATTAGCTACCGAATAACAAATTATCAGTAAAGCAATCACAAATGAAAAAATAATGAAAGTCAGAAAGCTTGTTGAAGTGCCACAGACACAGCACAGTCAGATATTTTACAACTGTTGATTAGTTTCTATGTTAGATTATTTGCCTCTCATTGTTTAGAGTTCACAAAATGTATGAGAAGTCTTCGCTTAGTTTTTTTTTTTTTTTTTTTTAACCCCAGCATGTGTTAAGCGACGTCTCGTCTGGACACAAGAATCAATGGGTGCACT
>NW_004567111.1:8432004-8458383 GCF_000260355.1 Condylura cristata
TTTAGAGTTCACAAAATGTATGAGAAGTCTTCGCTTTTTTTTTTTTTTTTTTTTTTTAACCCCAGCTTGTGTTCAGCTGCGCCTCATCTGAACACAACAATCACTGGGGTCATTAGTGAGCTGTGGTAAAACAAAGAGGCAAACCATGTAACCCCAAAATGTACCTCTGGCTTTCCAGTCTCAACCTGCAGCTCCAGTTTATTAAATAATTTACAAAGAACTGTTAGATGACTTAATAAGCCTGAACACTGTCACTGGGCCATTTTGCTAGTCACAAACACAAACATCTTGCCTTTAAATATTCACTTCCAGTAAGATGAGGTGTAAGGAAAAACAAAGATGAAGCCCAGATCGTTTTCAGTTGTGCCACACTAATTTTAGAGACTGAATTAAAATGTTACATGACCTCATCAGCACACCATTTCTTGCTTAAAGTTGTAATATCCTTGAAAGTGGATAAACAATATTTTTTAAGCCAGAGGTAGGCATGAAAAAACCAGGACGAGCTGACAGACCACAACAGAGTAATATCTAATCAGTGACCATTAGCGGGAACTTCCCTTCACATTGCAGGTATTGGCAGCCATTTAACAGCCTTTCCTCGGCACTGGGTAGCGTATGTTTTAGTTGGAATACGCAATTCTGGGGCATCACACACACAGAAAATACGGCTTTATTACAAAAGGTTCAAGATGGCAACCACTTAGAATCTAGTGCCAACACGGATTATAACAAATCCAGTGAGTATTTTGTTTTTCAATTATTCATAGAAAATTTAATCCTGATTAAGTATCCTTGGGCAGGAATTCATGAGTAGTTGATGACTGAAACCAACATTTATGTGAAATGCTTCTGTTAATTTAATCTGTGTATACGGCTTAATTACGATTGGGGATTCAATGTAAGAGAAATGAATTATATCGGGATTAAAATTTTAGTACCCTATCACATGTGACTTTCCTTCTTTCTTTTTAAACTTGTAAACCTGCTTGTCCCTTCACCTAAGTGCTCATATTTTAAAACTCTTTGACCTTGCAATGCGAATAATGTATCTAGTTCATAAATAATTTGTCAACACTCTTTGCTAATTAAGCTACAACCTGAAGTAGAGTCAAAACTTAGAGGAAAAAGGTGGAGACTCCTTGGCCACCGATAAAAAGCTTACTCATTTCACTGTGAACATGTTTTATATTCATTTTCTGCAGCCACTGCGCTTTCAGTTGCTTTAAACTCCATTATGAAATGCATTTCCCTGAAAGCATAAAACGAAGCAGTTTTTAATCAGTGTACTTACTACACTGATTTCATAACTGGACTTGGTTTAGATATGGATAAGCCAGTAATCATTTAACTGATTACTTTGTGTGAGAGTATCAAACCTGAGTTGACTATAGAAGATGAGGTTATTATAAGTAGTGAATCTCCTACTAACATATAATTCATTCATCTTCATTTCCAAATGGAAACTGCATAAATCAACTTATAACAATGCTCTTTCGTGAAAGTTTATTAAGTATATTTCAAAGCATATCATTTATTACCTGTTTTCCGTTTTAGTACTGCTTAAATGCAGTTATATAAAATAACATGCTCTGCGTTCTCAGTTCAATTTTTCATACCAAAAGTATGAAAACAAAGTCATCACACGTAGATCCTTATTGCACTCTGTTTAACCAATTCATGTTTCTTTCAGACAAAATTGAGCATCAGAAGTGAGGCCGACTTTTGTGTCCAGACGAGATGGTCAGCGGTAGAGTTACTGAAGAGAGTGAGGAAACCTCCCAGTATAGACTGTGGGACAGAAAGAGTCTGTAGAGAATAACCATGGAAACAGACTGGCAGAGGATAACACCTATTGTGATAATCTGAAAATAGAAGAAAGGGAATGCCTTAGTACATGTGAAAACAGGGCCTTCATCTTCACCACATCACCAACGTATGGCCACTTTTTACATCCTCCATGTTCAGGCTACTCCAACCTCCAATGGCAAATTGGGACATTTCATCCAAGAAATTTTCAATAAGGAAATGCATCTAATGTTCAAATCTATAACTGTTCAAAGGTAAGATTCCTGTAAGAGTCAGTTAAGAGACACCAAAATAACACACAAAAGAATGATTTACCGCTGCACCACAGACAGCATAAGAAAAATAGGTTCCTGGCTGACTTAGTAATAAGAACCTTGAGGAGTGTGCTAAAAGCCCTTTCAAAAATTCTTAAGTCTCTTCTCTGTTTCTGTAGAGAGCCTTCCGATCCCTCTACCCTTTGTAAGGATCTCGGGCTCAGTAAATGCCTGCACGCTCAAGCACACGCCACACAGCTCGTGATGGCTCGCAGAATCCTCGGAATTGATGGAGATAGGGCCTGGGGGTAGCAGCAACACAATGCAGTGGCTTGCTCCCCTCTGCAGTCTGTCAAAACCAGACCAGTTTATAAACCCATCCTGCTTTTTATTTGTACATTTATGTAGAAAAAGTTTAACCATGTTCTCTTAAAGATGCGTTAATGTGCTCTCCAATTTATAAAACAGTATTATGAAGTAATACAGTATAAAATAGTATCATAAAATAAGCTGAAATGAGCGTAACTATCTGCCATTTTAGGTGTGTAAGATAAATTTTCAAAATTTTCTTTTGGATTTTAAACTTCTAATTTGTGTACTTATTGGTTCAATATCTTGTTTCAAAGTTTTATATTAAAGAACTCAAGAAGCCCCCGAATGGGTAAATACAGTGTTCTGACTTTAGTAGCTTCTCATAAACACTAGAAAAACCTGTTACAGTGAGGTGCATTACTTACCTTATCTCTTTGGTAGTCACTAAAAACAACAGAAATGCAGGCAAGACCTGGGTGGCACAGAAACCACAGGATACACCCCTGAAATAAATGAGAAACAAGCTAAGTGAGCACAGCTGTATTTTTATTTCAGAACGTACCCTATAAGACATGATACCAGCTCATTTGGGAGACCCTGATTCAGCTCACAGAGCATTCAGGGTACAACTTGCAAGAAAATATAGAAATAAATCCACTGTTGCTGTAACATAAAAACTTGCTTAAATGAGTTAAATGAGTATTTTGGGAGTATTCAAAAATCTTAATATTGGTATTACTCTGACATACATACATTTTTGATAAACTGCAAATATAGTGGCATGAATAATGAATTGATAATTGAGAAGAACATGTCACAAAACAGAACTGCATGTTCACACTTACCTGTAGATACACAAAGAAGCTCTGTAAGCATACACAAAAAACTGATTACCAGTGGTTACCTACTGAGGAGCCCATACAGGGAGAGCAGACTTGGGTAAATACTGCCCAGCACAATTAATAGCTTGTGTTCTAAATTGCCAAGATGAGGGCAAACTGACAGAAATATCATTGCCAGGTGTCATGATGGTCCCATCCCAAACCTGCTCCTGCTCTTTTCCCTTATTAAATGGCATCGAGAAAAATCAAATTTGCTTTTGGATCCACTCGCACAGGACGGAAGGGGGACCACAGAAGTGTGGCCTTCCAAGGATGGAGTGAAGTGGCTGCACCAGAACCGGCACCAGCCTCAGGCCTGTGTGCTTAAGCGGAAGGACAGGCCCTCTCCATGTGCTACAAGACAGTAGCTTCATTTATGAGAAACGTAAAGCACGGTCTAATTTTTTTAAGTCTCACAGATTCTGATACTGTGAAAGAAGCATGCACTCCCTATTGATGAAGAAATTATGATGCAGTTAAAACTGACCTGTTAAAGATTACATGGAAACTATTATTCCTCAGGTTCTATAAGTTGGGGATAAGAATATCTACATCTCACAGGCTGAGAAGATGAAATGAATTGAAGCACATAAAGGGCTCAGAGTTGCGCCCAGCACGTGGGAAGCTTAATGAATGTCAGCATGTCAGCGATTATTCACTTTGCAAAGAAAACAGGATGGAGATGAAAATCAAGAGCCGCCTTCTGCCCAAACCCGTACCTTGGCGAACGTGGTGTAGAACTCCCTCTTCAGGGTACTCCTCTCCATTGTGATGATCTGGTACAGCCCACAGCCCAACGACAATGCCAGGCAAACTCTTAAAATGATCAGAAGGCTCCCTGCCAGGTTGTGGTGGGAATGGTAGCTGTGAGGACTGGTATCTTCAACCTGTTCCCAAAGCAGCAAAATACTCTGCAAAAAATATTATGTTTAGAGGGGAAAAAACATACTACTCACGTACAATAAAGAACTTTTTCATCTCTTTATAAAAATCCCCTTATATAGTATCTAAACACCCCTAAAAAGTGGTAAATGTTATCAACCGCAAGCACAGGCAGGTACACTAAATTAGAGAAAGAGGTTTCTTTATCCAATAAGGTCACACACAAAAGAAAAACACATGCGATTGCTACCATGACTCAAGGCAGACACCTCTGAGGGTAACAGTCAGATGCGCGGGCTATGAGAAGAAGGATCCTCTACTCTCATCTCACTCTTAACACGTGGGCTCTCGCCAGCCTGCCATGCGCGCGCCCAGCCTGGCTGGGGACTGCTGTTGCGGAAGGCCCTACACACCCACCGGCTCCTTAAGCCATGCTGACTCTAAACTGAACTTTATAAAAAAGAAGTGATAAAGGAAGGATTATTTCTGGCTTGTATGTGAGGTGACGGATATGTTAACTCGATGATTTTGGCAATCATTTCATGATGTAGAGGTGAATCAAAACCTCGAATTGTACACCTTAAATAGTCTTCTGTTTGTCTATTGTACCCTAGTAGGATTGGGAAAAGTCTATTATTTTACCCTATTTGCATGTTTACTTGTTCAAATTCCCACGATATCATGCAAGTATGCTAATATGTGACCTGCGCAGCACACGCACGTGTTTACGTGGCCTGTCTCACCCCCGTCTGTGGGTTTCTGTTGAAGACTAAGGCCATGCGAAGCATTCTCGATAATGTTTGCACAGGATACTGTCACACTCAATTTCTACTTGCCTATGAAGTGAATTAAAATTACCATAATAAAATTCAATTTTCAAAAAGCTATTAATAGAAAAATGAAAACTTAACCTGCTATTTACCCTCCTTTCCATAGTTCTAGATCAAAAACATTTAGTTAGTAGAATCTTGTCCTTATCTGGCTCACTTCTGACTCAGCTCTTCCTTGCTGGCTCTTCCTTCCTGACCCCCTGCCCTTCCTAGACAGCCCACTGTGTCATGGGCTCCCCAGTTCAGTCCTGTAAGGTCGGTGCACCTCCTGCACTCGGAACCTACTGCACTAAAAACACACCAGGAGCTGAAGCTCAGTAAAGCACACAGCTCACCCTTTGTTTATGAATTTTTCAACTTATTTAATACATTACAAATTGGACTATAATGTGCTTTATAGAGCCCAGTGTATGTTTAAATTCATCTGCAGCTAATGATGAACACACACTCAATATAACCTATGTGATGTCTTTCCTGTAAATGTCTATAAATCTACTGTGCATGGGCACTGGAGATCCTAGAATAACACCGACAGTACTGCTATAGAAGAAGACAAAAATACAGAGAGGACCTTTTTAAAAGAGCATTGTATTTGTCATAAAAAACAAGATCCTGTTCTTTTTTGTCCTGTGTTTTCCTTTTCCTAGTCACCTCAGACATTCACTCGAACTCTTTCACGTAAAAGGCCTAAAGACGCTGGCCAGTAGGTGAACTGCAGATCCACTGAGGCACTTACTGCCGAGGACTTACTAAGTGTTAAAAAATGTAAGATACCTACTAAGCAGGAAATGAGACTATAACCAACCGTTAAGTATACTGTGTACCTAAGTTGCTAAGAAGCTCAAATCCATTTAAATTAAAATTAAATTCTGCAATTTACATATTCCACCACTCAGAAAATTAACTGACTGATCAGTCACTCTAGAAAATCTTTAAAATACTGAAAGTGGCACGTCGTCCTCGTGGTCCCAGGTTTCAGTTTTGAGGTGAGGTTACGCTCCAGTGTGCGTGCCTGAGAACGTGGGGACGCGGAGCTCCAGCACTCACCTGCGTGACCACGATGAACACAGCGATGCCAGTGGACGCAGGAGTGGAGTCCCACTGGAGAGGTCTGCTCTGAGACTTCTTCATTCTCACGATTGTCCAGCCCATGCACAGGCTCAGAAGTAGGTATAACATCTGAATTTGGGAAGCGATGTCAAAAACTAGTGGAAAATGAGAACCAGATAAAGGAAGTTTTTACAATAAAATAAACCTGATCCTTTTTCATCAAAAAAAAAAAAAATGCCATTTTTTAACCACAGAAAGATAAACATTTTCAAAGAGAAGCGGATTAAAAACAGGAAGAGATATTCAGGTAATAATTCTAAGGAATTAAAATTTTAGTATTTAATTTGTAAACACTTATGGAAGTCATTTAAAACGGTAATACTATGTACACGTCTTTATTAAGGCTAACAATAAATCTCCCTGTTTCTTAGTTTTTCCAACTACATATCTAAAAAAAAAAATCGAACAACTTCTGAAATGTGGATAGCACTAGCACCTTCACTTCACTTCGGGGGTCTTTTGCTGGCTGACCTCTAAGGTGAAGGGTGTGTTCTGAAACTACTCAAGAAACCGCAGGACAACGGGCAGGAGTGACCGCCCAGGGCGGCTGCTGTGTCGGCGCTGCGGCCTCGGCCTCGGTGCGCTGTGCCCCCAGGTGGTCGTCACTCACACTGCAGGGGCAGCGGCTACTCAGAGGAGCCGCCAACCAGCCTGCCTCAGCCCCAACCTACGGCTAAGTTAGGTTCCACGAGTATCTTAGAAGTATTTACTGATTTCAAGAAAAGATGATCACATTCTCGCCAGTGTCCTTAATGTGGATTTTTTGAGTGAATTTCTGATCACAATTTAACAAAACAGAACTTTCCTCAAGTTGTTATTCGTAACTTGAGGTCTACAACTTTTGCTTGTTGGAGAAACAGATAAAACTAATTATAATATAACTGTTATACTATGAATTTAAAAATTTTAAATTGCAAGTCAAAGACCTATTAATAACATACATTTTCAGATATCTTTTGACATGTCTTACCCCTATTCTACATTCCCAATTAAAACGGGAAACTCCACATTTACAGTTACATATTTGTAACAGTGAATTCTGTCACTACATCATATTCTTTCAGTTCAAGCACAATTTTCTTTCATCATAGATTTTAAATATGATGTCAATTATTTTTATTAAGCATTTCACAAATACATATTCAGTTACTTAAAGAAGTTAGCCAAAGAATTATTACTATGTATGTGCCACTTAGCACATTCTGGATTTCCTAGCATTTCTTTACATACTAAGTAATATACATATTGATATGACATCATAATTGTGAAGACAGAGAACACTGCTGTTGTTGAAAATTTCAGATAAAATTTACTGGTCACACAAAATCCTTATCTGTGAGATATGATTAAAAATCTTAAAATTTTAATCATTAACTAACCAAACCTTTTGTCAGAATAACTGATACTTTGTGTCATTGATTTATTTAATTTTATAAACAATCAAAAAAACTCTTCTTTTTAACCTGCAGTGAAGATGCCAGGGACCCTAAAACACTCTTATTTAATGCAGACAAACACAAAGATCCAAAGCCCTTGATTTAGTAATACCTTTGTCACTAATGAGTTTCCTCTTTGGAGTTCAATTTCCTCATCTAAAGTTTATAAGCTAAAGTATTTCAAAGGTTCTGTTCAACTTTAAGTTTCTATGGTTTTACTAGACATCCAGAGTCATCTAAGAGAACAGTGGGTGATAACAGGACTCTATGTAATACTGAAGAAAGAGAAGGAAGTTTTGTTTCTCACAGTGCACATCACTTTCACAAGGAAGACGAAAGGTTCCAGAAGTTTTAGAATCTTATACGAGGCAGCAAGATCAGGATAAGTGGGTGTGATGTGATTACAGAGTAATATTACCATAAGATACTCTTCAGAGAGAGAGAATGCCACAGAAAAAGCATGGCACTAGGAAGATATATAAATTCTGGAGTAATTTTATACGCAGAATCTTATTTTTTAAGAGTAAATTTTAAACAGTTTTCCAGGACTGAGAATGACACATGTGACCTGGTGTTCCTCAGAAGTTCTCTTGCAAAAGTCATGCTAGGAGAACATTGAAGTATTTTCCCCATACTTTGTTGGAACATTACTTCATACAAGTTCCTCTTATAAATAAAAGAACAAGGTTGTGAGGTCAGCTTAACTTAGGTCTCCTCTATGGACTTAAAGGTCAGAACCCTTGCAATAAATGAGCTAATGCACCTTAGATGAGGAAGAAGTATCCAAATAAAGGATGACAACAGAAAAAACAATCTTTTGGTCCTAAACCTCAGGTCTCTGTCTGGGCTCCAAGGCACTGAGTGACTGTGGGTATGTGTCATATCGTCAAGCCCAGAGTGTGTGTCTACAGAGTGGGAATGAGCAGGTCCACTTCCCTGAGCTTTTACTGGGGGCAAAATGAGAACACAAGTAAATGTGTTCTAAATACAGTGACAAGTGGCACTCACTACCTATCATTAAGACTAAGAGGGGACATCTGGGAACTAAACCTGTAGCCATTTACAGAGGAGCTGAAATTGAAACAAGCCTGATGAAAAAATGTTATTATGACCAAAAGCAACTTGAAAGAAAGGCAAACAAAGAAGCAGCAGATAAAGCAAGTTTATGTTTGAAAAAAATGCTCAGAAAGATACTCACACTCTGCCAAACTTCCCATAAATGGTACCCCGATTCCATCTTTGGAGTACCTGAGGAATTGAAGAGGAGGATATTAGTTTAAATTACAAAAGTGATGGAAAAAAGTTCATAATCAAAGCAAGCATAATTTTGGTGGACTAATTAGGATTAATTAGACGTAATGATGAACACAGTTTTAGTGGTTTTGAGTTACCTGGAGAAATGAATGTAATTAGCTAAAGCTGAACCAGCTTGTAACAGCAATGCAGTTGTCAGAACCTTTAAAATCATGTGCATGGGTCCTCCTTTCTTAATAGCCTGCCACAATGATTGAGCATAAATGCAAGCAATCACAAAGTACACTAGGACTAGTAGGAAAAAGAACTCATGTAATCCTGTAAGAGAAGAAAGGAGTTTGCTTCAGTAAAACAAGCCAGTCATCGTGTTGGGTTGCTTTCAAATCTTCCTGTCAATATATTTCCAGAACTTGGTTTTTAATTGGAGTAATAGCATTTGTTTTGTAAGAAAAAAATGGGGCGGGTGGATAATTTATTGGGATAAAGTTTTAACTCTAAGTCAGCAGATTCTACCAAACTTGTTAAAGCCAATCTGTAAAAGAGTATAATGGCCAGGGAGTAAGTCTGAAGGCTACCCACAAGTTCAGAGTTTTGTGCAAGACAGTCAATGAATCGATTATTGCCAGCAATCAATGAGATACACACTGTATTTCCTAAATGAATTTCTTCTAAGATTAGAAACAGATTTAGTCAATAAACACATATAATGTACCCTGACATGGTTCTCAAAGTGTGACCTCTGGGCCAGGAACTTCCCCAGGAACTTGTTAGAAACACGAACTCTTAGACCTCGATCCAGACCTACTAAATCAGAGTGTAGGCACACAGGCCCTGCCATCTTCATTTTGGGGCCTTTGAGTGATTCCAATGCAGCAAAGTATGAGAAGACACAGCTCTGGAATGTACCACGACCTTACATTATAATTGAGACAAAACCTGAAAGCACTTGTCACGACCGAAGCTCCCTACCACAGTCTACTGCCTGCAGCGCTTGCAAGGAGGAAGCCCTCTGGAGACCCTGGGGCCACTCCACAGCAGTTAACTGAACTATACAACCCCAGCCTAGCGGCCACCAGTCTGAAGACCAGCCCTGGCCACAGCCTAACATGGTTCTCAAAGGATAAATTAGGCTAATCGTAGTGTTCTGGGCAATCCAACCACAAAACACAGAAAGAATGATGCAACTGATACTGAAGTTGAAGGAACTGATGCTGGGACAGAGCAGAGGACTCAAACTAGGCCATGATGAAATCAAAGTTTCGAGTAAGCAGAAATTTCAAATAAACAAAGCAGGCTGGTTGGTAAAGATAAGAACAAAGTAAACGTGCAGAGTTTATATCAGAAGAGGAGCCAGTCTGTTATTAAGGACACCCTAGTTCCTACTAGCAGCTGTATGTATCTTCAGAACCAACACCCCCTTTTCTGTGCTACCTGAGCCCTCGTCACCGTGTCTTCATTCTTCAGAAGTTTCAGGGCATCTTCATGGAAGCCAGAAGGCTAGCTCTGAGTTTAATGGCTTACACTTACGTGGCTACAGCTGAAGTCAGAGCCCAGTGTGGGGGCTTTTATAGTCTACCGCTAACACCCGGGGTTCTAACAGTGGATGTGAACAGAGATGTCCTCCCGAGTCTGGGCTGGAGTCTGGAATGCAATCATTCCCCTCGGACTGAGAACACCGAACCTGCTTCAGGTTCCCGTGGGGTAAAAATGCCAACTAAAAGGCAGAGAAGCGAATGTTTCCATTACAGAGAAAACAACTTTGGAGAAGCACTTGAGAAGACTCAAGGAGTAGGAAAAATAATAAACAGTTCAATCTTAATAATCATGCTTTTGGTATGGGTAGGCGAGAAGAAAGAAGTGAGGAGTGTTTCAGCCACTGGGTGTCTCTCTTGCTCTGTGCACGTAGGTGTCGAAAGTTCACTTCTCACGCCCAGGTGAAAAAGAAGCTTTAGTGCAAATAACGGAAGAGAGAGATTTCCTTTTCAGACTTCTTACAGAGGAAGTATTTCAGCTTTGGAAAAAAATGAGAACATGAGTGATGCTGTTGTGTTAAAGCAAGTCTGGAGACATTCTGAACATGTAGGCCAGTAAAATTCCTTATGTTCTGCGAATCTTAGTTTTGATCTGTCCTTCTGGTGTAAAGAATTAAAAACACAACCTTCTACTTCAAGTTTTGTCTATTTTTAACACTTTTCAAACTACCCATTACAAGAGAATGTTTCATTCTGTCAGATTGTACACACCCATCATTAAAAAAGTCTTCAGGTTATGTCTGGGTAATCAGAATAGGACTGAAAACAAAATATGTCACCAGGAGAAAAATGTTTTTGGATGATTCAAGTTAAATGTATCTTCCAGGAAGAAGCTAACATTACAACCAACAAATTATTTCACTGGGATAAGTAACTTCAACTATGATATTTGTCCTACACTTTTATTAACTGAATTTGCCTAAATTATTATTACCTTGAGCCTGTCTACAAGGTACTCTAAAGGTAAAGGCTGGTTCTGTCCAGTATTCTTTCAAATTTACCACCTTTAAAAAGCAGTCTCTGTTTTTCTCTTCCTCTATCAACTTTACTTCTGCTCAGTGACAGCATTCACAGGAAAGCATTCTGCTTGCTCACTTTGAAATTAAAATCTATTTTAAATAGATAAGTACTAGGTATAAAATCTTAGCCTATGCATAAAGAAGAAATATTCTTCTTAAATGAGCATGCAAAAGATAACAAAATATATATTATCAGGGAAATACATAGATTTTTAAGGCAAACTTAATGGACAGAAAAGTTGGCAAAATTCTGCAGGAGGAAAACTTATAGTACAGTTCCAGTAATTCAGACTGGCTAAATGACAGGCGATGGGAGGAGAAAGGGTAGAGCAAAAGGAAGCAGGCCTGGGGCCTGAGCAGCAGCCGCGGGCAGACTCTTGGCTGCCCGCTGTGTTTGCATTTCAGAGCCCCACTCTCAAGTCTTCGATATTCCAACACGCTTGCCAATGAAAGGTAAACCTGCTCCCTTACTCTGGCACAGATGCCTACCTCATCTTCTGACAACTTACACGCCTCTTATGATACTATTGAGCAAGGGTGTGTGACCCAGTGCTGGCTAACATGTGAATACTGAGCTTCTGGGAAAGTTTTCTTTGCTTGTAAAAAGAGATAATGAACTCGTCTTATTAAAGACGAGTCTCAAAATTACAGAATAATTGCAAACATGAGGGACCTGGGCGAAGGACAAAGCTGGCAGCCAGGAGACAACAGGGTGGAGAAACACATAATGCATCACCCTGAAGAAGCCTCAGAAGTTCTTGCTATGCTGCAGAATCAATTTCCTTAATACCTAGATCACTTGCCTTAGTTTTCTGTTACTTTAAGTTAACAGAACATTACAAACATTACAAAAAGTTACCAGCGCTAAATGGTATCACTATCTTTAGGGAACAAAGGGCTAAAAAATGAACATACCTGGAATCTTAAAAAGAGGGAGATGTGCTAAGGCCTGTACTAGAATCCCAGTGAAAACCAGTCTACTTTAGATGGACATGCTTTGACGCTCATGATTCTGAGTGCTTTCTCTTTTGGTCCCTAACAAGAACATAGATACAGTGAACAAGGATCTGATTTTTTTTAAGAAGCAGTTTTATTTTATTCTACCTTAAAGTATGAATGCTATTGCTATGTATCATACAAAGATTCCTAACTAGATGTAATCTTATTTATCATCAATGTAATTAGAATGAATCTTATTTGTCATCAAACTTGCCTATGTTTGTTAACTGTTTTGTTTTAATCTAGACTAAATCTATACAATATAAGATAAAACAAAGCCTGTCAGATATAAAACATATAACTGGTTTCAAAGAAAACAAACAATAAAATTTAATCAGATTAACACATAACACTATCTGTAGCTCTCTGCAGCACATTATCCTAAGTCAAACCTCTGATATGAATGATTTAACGATCAAATTTTGGTAAGAAAAAAAAAAGCATAGCAAATCACTTTTCTTTCCCCAGGTCAAAAAGATTATAGACAGGAAAGCAAATGTTTCTAAAGAGTAGTTAGGGGTTATTCCCTGGGGTCAAATTCTGTCCCTGAGACTATAGAGTAGAAGGTGTCTCTGCTACTGCCCTACTCTAAGACTAAGGTTCTCCAAACCCTGCAGGGTACAGAGTAGAGAAGGGACTCCACACATGAGCGCGCCCAGGAGCTTCCACCAGCCACCAAAGCTTAGCTTCTGTTCCAAAACCAAATCTGAGTATCTGGAAGTAGAAGCTGGATGTTTTTTAAGTTCTCCAGATGCACAGACAGTGGTGGGTTGAGAACCATTTAGACCTCACTGTAGAGTTACTCATATTTTATGACAATTTAATTAGAATGAATCTTATTTTAAGCTTTTTTAAAAATTTTAATCGATATAATGATGTGATTCTTAAAAATCAGTCTCCACAGATTAGCCTTGCACAGAACCCCATGCTTAAAGAAAATACAAACTATAGAGTGATGTTTTGGTCCCTTATTTCAATATGGGTGGTGACATAACCAATGGAACTTTCCTATTCCAGTGTAAGAAAGACAAGTTAGATGTAAGTCTAAGCATCTAACCATATGAGATGGTGTGTCAAGACTCAGGACAAGAGTTGTATCAGTGTTTAGTGTGAAGGCTGAAGAAATCACTAACCATCACAAGCTGTGGTAAAGGTCTAGAAGACATCGGCAAGGCGCCGGAGGAGCTGGGATGAGCGCGATGGAGATTCAGTGGCCCAAGCACAGCACAGGGCACAAATTTCATCACTTCATGGCCTGTGTTCAATGTTCAAATGTCAAATTGGGGATGAGGAAATATATCTGAGGAATGTAGAAATGGGAGCTAGATAAGGAGGCAAGAAAAAGCACACTGAGATCCAGCAGCATCTCATGAGGGGCAAGCAGTAAATGAAATGACCTGAGCTAAAAAACTTGCTACTGCCTGGGAGGCAGGACCCGGAGGGCGCTGAGGTCTGGTTAAGGGGGTAAGGCGGTCTCCTAAGGCGGGGACTTCGTGCTTCCCACTGAGCCTGGACCACCTCTAAAAATAGGTTACCTGAGAGAATGAAGCCTTACAGTTACAAGGACTTTAGAGGCGACCATCCTCCCAGCCCACCCCATGCTATCAATAATCTTGGGCTTCATCAGTGCCCTTACAATAATGGGAAATAAATGTCAACATCTCCTATAAAGATAAAAGAAAACAGCAGGCTGACTTAACTTCCACTCATGCTCTACACTGATCCAAAGTACCATCTGGGGAAATGTAACCTTTAAGTTCATTTGCATTCCAAAACAACTTAAGGAGTTTACACTTACACACTTCCTCCATAAAAAGAAATTTTAGAATTAACTGTTTTAAAACATTTAGCCCTCCATGGTCACAAAGTATGTATTTCTTTAGCCCAAAGGATACTAAGAAGAAAAGGTTTATTCCTTCAGACATTAAGTTCCTCTTCACCTACGGTCTGTCACATCTGCTCCTCAAGTTGCTTTTCTGGCTGTGTCAACTTGCCCTTGACGCTGAGTAATCAGATTAGTGGAATCCTCACCTTCTGCCCTACCTCCACGCAGCCACCTAGAAGGCCAGTGAAATGTCATGGGATTTATTTTTTCTCTAATCTGACTGACTTCCAAATGGGTAATGAACTCATGAAAAGGTAAGCGCCTATTCCTTTTCTTTGGCCCACAGATCTTACTGTTCATTCTGACATGTTAATTGACAAATCTGTTACGATACCTTAGAGCACACCTATCATGAATCACAAGAAGTCAGTTACTTCTGCTCAAGCTAGGAATCTTACTTCAGTGAGGCAATACCTAATAAACCTAAAATTTCAAGGAAATATTTTATAAGAATATACCTAATTTCAAAAAGCATTATAAACATTAAGCATCCCTAACTCTGACCACTTCCTAAACATTGATCCAGGCACCAGTGGCAGGAATTCCCAAATCTGCCCAAATAGCTCAGTGAAAGGGTAGCCATACAAAGCAGCGCAGCTTCTAATCTCACTCACCCACTGACTTTCCAATTTAGATTGCTCAATTTATTAACATTTTTCTGGTTGTAAAAACAATGCTAGGGTGTCAAAGAAACAAGATTCAAAATGTATAGAGGAATCTAAAAACCATCCATAACCTTACCTCCTAAAATATGGAATCAGTTAATATTTTTGTACATCTTTCTGTTTTACTCTCTGCATTTTCAACATACTTGAAATCATACCACATAATGTTTAGCATGCCGTTTCTTTAACTGAACAGTACAACTGTCGCATGCTATATGTGGATTCATTTAACTCATGTCCCTACTCTCGGACATGTACGCTGCTTTTTAGCTTTTAATATTTAAAAAAATACAACATGATAACATTTATGCGTAACTCTCTTTTCTGCATTTAGGACATATATTTAAATACACATATTCTTACCAGATTCTCCAGCACTAAAATGATCAAATGGATTCCCTTCGGCATCTGGATTTAGTAACATCATTTCAAATGGGATATCTTCCACCTGAGAATTCTCACTGTCATCTTTGCATGTATACTTGTCTGCATAAAAAACCTGCCACGTTTGTGGGTACGGGGTCTGGGACACTGTCAGATTATGTTCCGTCTGGTTCATGATCACTTTAAAAAGAAAGAAAATAGCACTTCAAAGCAAAATTCTCATGTATATTCATTATTTGAATTACATAACCAATTTGAAATTAGAATTCTTTGTTTAGTTCTGATGCAGTACTGGAATAAAGTCTGTAAAAGTTAAATTAGATAATTATGTGCTAACCGAATCAGATTTAAAAATGTCTTAACCGAAGGAATCATCATAAAAGTATTATGACACACCACAAGTTAGTAGAATGATTATCACCAAAACTCTGCATTTTAATTTCAAGAATGTTGGAAGTTTTCAAGTGAGTTGGTGACATTTAAATGTTGTGTTTTTTTTTAATTATTATTATTATTATGGTAAAAAAGACCCAACACACCCGTTACCCCTGTAACCATTTTTAAGTGTAAACCATGTAGCATTAAATACACTCACAGTGTTGTATAACCACCATAAGGGCATTTTTGAAAATTATTGAGTTCTATCTGAAATGGAGCATTCAACTTAGGAAATCATTTTATCTAAAAATTATGACTGACAAAAATCAAGCGTTTCCAAAATCTTTTCTGACTCATTATCCTTTAAAAAGATTCTAGAAGAAAAACCAGAAATTTCAGTTGGTCTGCAGTGTAGTGAGAGAGAAGCTCCAGAAAGTCAGCGTCACAGCTGAGCGTCCATCCTGCCTCTATCACTCACCTTCTATGTGACCTTGGGCAAGACACATAAGCAATGACACTCAGTTTTTTCATCTGTAAAGTGAAGATAGCACTTCACAGCTGATGAGAAAGTTACATGAGTAACTCAGCACCTGTGTGTGCTCCAGCCAGTGTTGAAAGATGGATAGTTCTGTTTCCTTTCTTTAAGGTGGTTGTAGTAGGAAGTGGTTGTGATCCAGGGTAGCCCCACCCCCCTCCAGAGAATCCAAAAGCATGTAGGTGGGTTCTGTGGCCACAATAGTTGAGAAGATACTTGGAGGCAGCTGTGTTGAGACTCAGACTCACACGAGAGGAACTGCTGCACCCCAAATGCCAGACGCACGTCCTTTGAGAAACACTGAGCCTGTGCGATGCCTTCCAGATCTGACTGTGATTCTGAACCTAAATGCTGCTCTTGCACACTATCAAATGGTGGCACAGAGATCTTAAACACTTCCATAGTACGAGAAGAAAAGGCAGAAGTGTTGGCCTGACTATGTCCTGACCTTACGATTCAGCAAATAAACTGTTTAACTTCTCTAAATGTGTTTCTTCAGCAGCAAAATGAAGATACATGCCCTATAAAACTCAAAGTTCTCGTGAAGAGTGAATAAGAGAGTGAAAATTTGAAATTCAACATGGTCTGATTCTCTATAGTGTTCCTAAACCGTACATTGTGAGGAGCCCAGCTTCCAATCTAGACTGCCCCCACTGCAGCCTATTAGACTTCGTTGTTTCCTCAACTGAAAAACGTTGTAATAAATAAAAGACATTTCTTGTAATCATGGAAATTTGCATATGGAGGAGATTTTAGAGGTCACAAAATTCTTCATTTGCTTAGGTATACGACTGGTATTGTAGTTATGGAAAAGAATAGTCTTACTTCTAGCAGATGCTGTAATATGGGGGGGCATTGCTGATGACCCCAAAGCCTAACTTCATTGAGCTCAATTTAAAACAAGAAATACACATATACATATTTAAGTAAATGTAACAAAATATTGATAATTACTGACTATAAGCTGAGGATGTATAGATGTTGGCATGTATTATATTTTAAACTTCTCTGTATGATTGAACATTTTCCTAGTAAAAATTTGAAAAATGTTACTTATAGGTTGTCTTTTATAAAGGAGATACAGCTATATCTCAGGATTAAATTTTGAGGACTTGGGTTTTACAGTTGGGAATTTTCATTAATGAAAATTCTGGTTAAACTGGGTGAGAGGATTTTATTAATAATGTCTCAGCATTTTTTTTTTTTTTTACTATCTTAAGTGAGTTGATATTAATTTTTTTTAACTGTAAAGATTTGGGAAAATGTAGCAAAGACTAACATCTGTTAAATACTTGAAGTCCTTTAAAAATAACTCAATATATGATCAATAAGTGGCTCAAAAATAAGGTTTTTGAAGTGTACAGCTTGCAATTACAGAACTCAGACTTCACTGTGTAAAGGCTCTGTACTGTTACTGTTGTTATAACTTACACTTTTTCTCTTAGATAAAACAATGTAAAAATTAGCCATCCTCACCAATACATTTTTTTGATGTTTCATTTTAAATTGATATAGATTTACATCAAGTAAAAACAAAAGTGTGCTTCATGAAGTGATCCTGGTTTTTAGTTTTATCTCACTGCTCTTTTCTGTAAGCCTGGGAAACAAGCCTCTTGAAAAAAGTGTATATTCATTTTTTTTTTTAAACAAAAGACTGCAACACAGCATACATATTCTATGCTGCTATAATTAGTACCTCAAATATTAACAAAATTTGAGTTACAGAAAGGACTACTGTTAACCAAAATATACAGAATAAAATATACCTTTAAATGTTTGTGAAATATACCATAAGCTATATATACAATGAACATTTTTATATACCAAATTATATCTAATAGCAAGTTATTCTAACTTCTTAAACTTTCTGACATAGAAAATTCATCATTTTCAGCACTTTTACAGCACTTTTAATCTTATTTGCTTGCTTAAACACTACAAAAATTTTTATCATAAAAAAATCTAATGTTTTAATTCATGATGGTACTGAAAGAGAACAAAGGGATATTGAAATACAAGGAAGAAACAAACTTGAGCCAACAAGCTAAGCAACATTTGACATTGTATTTTTTTCAAATCTCCTAGTCTCTTCACCGTTCATATCAGCAGTGAGATTTTACACAGTAGGCAGGCATAGCTATTGACTCATTACCATATAAAGCTGTAGAGTGATACACTCAAATCCCTGCTAGTTCATTTATTTCAGGTCCCAAAATTTAACAAAAACTCTAAAATCCCTATTTCCTGAGCTTGTTCCATCCCAGTAACTACAACATAACACCTACACTTGAAAGGAGGAAGAAGAAAAAAGAGTAACAGAAATAACAAAAAAGGTTTTATAAGTGACAGCCCTTCACTGAAACAACTCATTTAATAGAGTCAGAATTATAGCATTTTAGGACTTTCAGTTAGAGAAGACGAGTTGCACTTAAGTAGTGTGGCTGAGAGGGACACACTGTATTACCAGTCATTAGCTGTGATTCTCAGTTTTTCGTATCAGGGATGGCTCTCTCCCTATATATTCCTGTGACTGAAGACATGACTGTAAATTGTTTTTCCAAGTGTATATACTTTATGGTAAACACTGATCATGTGACATAAGATGATAGATTGATGCCTATTGTTCACATCTTTACACTGCTTGATCAGTTTTTATTATAGAGAAAAAGATTTTGAGCTGCCCAACACAATACAAACAACCTATCAACCTAAAAAATCCCTTGAGTTCTATGTCAATTAATCCTACAAGCACTTAGTAAATTCTTAACTCCATATTATGGTATTATAAGTAGCTGTTCTCAAAGTACCATGTTATTAACATTCATTGTACTGATCATGACAGCGATTTCACATTTACTCACATTGGTCTAATTCATTCATGTCACTAGCCTTAAGGTTTGAGAAAGTGTATTTTTAAATTTTTTATATATTTTAGTATATCTGTGTTTTATACATTTATTTATTTTCTTACATTGTTCATTCTTGTACAATATTTGATTTCTACTTGCAGGTGGAATCCCCATAATTTTCCCACCACAGTGGCACCCATGAACCATCACCATTGCACCTTATGGTCTTCCCTGTCAGTTTTGATCGCTCTCTCTCATCCTCCCTCTGTGGGCCTCAGATCTAGGGTTTGCCTGCAAGTTTTGTCTTTTTCCTGATCCTTTGGTCTCCCTATATTCTCCCTACAAGTGAGACCATGCAATATTGTTCTCTTAGCTTCTAGAAAGTGTCAGTATTTTTTCTCTTGATTTATCACTGTGGCTAACATAGTACAGGAAACAGTGCAAGGGCTGAATGAATGAATGAGTGAACAAACAGACCAAAAGGGCTCTACTGTTCTATTGATCTTATAATAAATGAATAAAGTGGAGAACAGTAACCATGGTAAGTACCCTGCAGGAAACGAGAAGTCATAAAAACACGTGTAAACTCAGTGAAGGGAGGAGCCAGTAAGCTTGGCTTTGCTGATCTGGTTAAGGAGGTCTGCGTGTGATAAAAGCAGTGGGGAACCACTTAAATATTAGAAGGGTAGAGAGGAAGTGAAGGGGACAATGTGCACAAAGCTGCTGTTCAGAGAAGGGGCTCTGGTGGCAGAAGTGGGTGAGCATGGCTGCAAAGTAGCCAGGCTGGGGTTGTGGCAACAGAACAAGCAAGAGACATGGCGGCTCGGCGTAACATGATGGGCAAAGCAGAGATGAGAAGAAGTTCATGAATTCAAGAGCTATTTAGAAGTAACTCAGTGATGGGATGGAAGGGACAGAGGGGTCCAATGGGGGTGCTGAAAGACTCTGCTCTCTAGCTAGGTTGTTAGATGGAAGTTCCTGAAGCAGAGCACACTGCAAGAGCACTGGGGTGGGTGGGCAAGATGGCCAGCTCAGTTTAGGACACTGTACCACCTGGGAAAAGAAGGCTGGAAATTTTTATAGATATGTGGAACAGCTTAGATGAGCAAAGTGGTGTAGATAGGAAAAAATAAGCAAAAATGCACATTTATACAAATCTCCCAGTTAAACTTGCAAAGTAATTAGACACATTTGACTTTTTGATATCTGAATCCAGTCACTCAGACTTCCTCATTATACTATCATTATACTGTCATCTCCCAAATCTAGGTAAATGACCCCTCGATGAGTGGCAAGGATTGGAGACTTCCATTCTTATCTTTCTGCTGGGTAGTTAGTTGCCTTGAGTGGGAAAAAGATGACTGCTAAGACCACAAGTTTAGAAATGGCAGTTTTCATTGACTGGACTAAAGTAGATTCACATCCATACAGAATAAATATGGTAGTGGGGGGAAAGAAGAGAGGGAAGGTTCCTGTTTTTCCTTCATGATGCTCCTACACTCTAAACACTTTCCAGGGGTGAAATACAGTGACATATGCATGGAAAGGCACATGCTTTTCATTTCTGTGTTTAAAAAAATGTATACCCACTCTTGAAGGGCAACACCTAATACATGGGAATGTACTAATGAGAAAAGAAGCACTAGTGAAGTAAAGCCAAGTTTCTCTAGAGACAAACCTAGGTTTTCAAATGACATGGTGCAGGAACATCCCCAAATGACATGTCACCGTATCTCCTGTTCTCGTAACATATTGGAAAACAATATCACTTGGCTAAATGACACAATTAACTGATCTACCAATTTATGACTAGTGCTTAGTTCAGTGCTAGCCAAACACAATCATTCACCAAATGTCATTCTTCACTGCATGCTGCCCAGGCTCAAAATCTATCCGCCATATTGTATGAAGCATGGTGAGCTGTAAAAAATATGAATGGTGTCAAAGTACATTTCTACAGATTATCTGGATAGTTTTCAAAGCTTTCGAATGACAGGGGTTGGGCCCCCTTTGATCAAGGAAAAGACTATTCTTTAAATTCAGTTTAAAAACTAGGTCAAGCATCATCGGTATGATGTGAAATCATAAAACATCTTGATACATAACACTTCAATAGCCATCTAGCAATTAAAAAAATAAAAATATACTCACTTGTCAACTGAGCTTTGGATAATTTTTCACTACAGCTATAATCATTACTGCTTTCCTGCAGCTTTAGCCACTCTTGGGCTTGGAACAGGTAGAGTTTTGCTTCTTTTCCAACCGCTACTGCAATATTGTTGATTTTGACACACAGAAGAGCACGGTCCCCTGGACATTAAAACAAAAGTTGTCAACCAGTGTGGGCTTGTATGAAACTGAGATGGCAGGAGGCCAGGGCTCTGACATCAACTAAAGAAGCTGAAGAGCTCAATATTTCGGGCAAATTTCACTTAACTGGATCAACCATATTAAACATCCCATTCAGCTGCAAGACAAGTTTGTGCCTTTTACTGAAGTGACTTTACTATCTGTCAGCACTCAAAGTATAGCTAGACCCAACTGTTTCTGGAATGTCCTCTTTATTCACTAGAGTTCTACTACACATAGGATTTTGGAAAACTGGTGGCATCTTCTTTTCTCAGCTATTTTTAAAACTTAAATTGAAAATTAATTCAGCTTCCCTCTCTTTTGCACCACTGTCCCTTTTATACCACCAACTCTGTAACTTCCCAATACTCTAAATTTCTTTCTTACACCAAAAGAAAAAAAGCTTCTCCTCTCTATTAAGAGAATCCTAAAAATCCTCTCTAGGGCAAATTTCTGATCGCATCTTCTAATGCTAAAAACTGCATCGATCTAGGATTCTAGAATCCTAAATGCATTAAGGCAAAAAAACAATAATTTGAGTAAGGTGCTAATCATATCCAGAGTGCCAAGAAAAATTCTAAACTGTCGAGGGTACAAATAAACTAAAAATTGCACACTCATTCCTTGAAGAACTAGTGATTTCTGCGGGAGACCAGAAGAATCAAATGCAGCTCTGACTTCAGAAGCTTCCAGGACACAGCATGGAAGTTAATTCTAGGCCTCTCAGGCCACAGTAAATCTACTCCTTCAAGAGTGGAGTAACTAGACTGTTCTAGCAATCATGACAACTCGATTATCAGGTGTTTTACTTGGCCTCCCAAATCTCTCTGCTGCACGAAGGCTTTTATTAAAACTGACCTTTAAAAACAAAAACGAAACCCAGGAGATATAAGTTCTGGAGGCTTAAATTCACAGGTAATCACGGTGCCTCGGTGTCTGGAAATAACAGAGCTGGGACAGGAGTGAGCAAACGGTACTTCTGTGAGGGAAGGATCTCGAAAGCAGCAGCAGGGGAGTCCAGTCATCTTGTCTACACGTTTGAACCCGCAAGGTAGGGGAATCGCTCTTTGAGGTGCAGAATCCAATCACCAGTCGCGGGGAGGCTGTAGACCAGGGTCTGGGGACAGCAATAGTGGACTTGACCCTGGGCGCACCCACGTTTCCGGGGGCTGCAGTGGGGAGAAGGTGGCCGGCGAGCTGGACGTCCAGGTGAGCTGGGGACAGTGCTACGCCCCCACCCCCACGCGCGGCGAGACGGGGTGGCCCACAGGCTGAGTCCCTCTCCATCTCCCCTCTCCGCGTCCCGCACCTACCGTGGAACTCGAAGTGGCCGATGCTCTGGCCCTGGGCGTCGCGGGCCGCGGCGCTGCTGAAGCTGCCCCGCAGGGTCTTCCCCTGGCTGCCCGGGGGCCACCAGCAGCAGGTGAGGGCCACTGCCAGCAGCCGCAGCCCCCCCATCCCGGGCCTCCAGCTCCGCACCTACACCCCAGCCCCTAACTGCCTACGGCCGCCCGCCCCACGTCGGCAGCCGGGGATTGGGAAGGAGGGAACCGGACCAAGGTCGCGTACCCGCCCCCCCGAGACGGACAGCCAATGAAACGGACTCCTCCGCCACGAGCCAAGGCTCTTCACCAATCAGAGGCTGAGGTGGGCGGGGCGTGCACTTACGCGCATCCCATCACTCCCCGGCCTCGAGCCTAGTTCCCGCCTTTTGGGTGGAGAATCAGGAGGATGTCGCTTCAGGTTACGGAAAAATTACTGCCCTCTCCGTCCGGCCGCGCGGCACTGCGCACGCGCGGGAGCGCTGGCTGGGTGGGTGAGATCTTGGACGGGTGTGTGGGTCTGAGAAATCTTCTGGTGAAAAGGAGAAAGCCAGGATGCCCATGCAGCCTACTGGACATTTCCCCTCGAATATCTCAAAAATACTTAATTCTGCCTGGGGAGTTTACCACGTGAGCTCTCTTGACCCTTGCTACTAGGAGGGCTTTCCCCTCCTAGTTTTCTTTTCTTCTGGAATTCAGTAGTTTGGACTGGCATCATCCAGCTGACCACACAGCTGGGAACAGAAGCGACCTCTCTCCCCCCAAGCCTTACACCCCTATATCCAGTCAAGTCTGTGAGATTAGTGGTGACGGTAGGACGCAACAGCCACCACCTTATCCAAGCTGCCCTCCGACCATCTCTGACTTGGCTGGTGGCAACTGAGCTGCCTCCAGTCTTCATTTTCTCCAGCTGGCTACATGCAGTTCATTCCTGAGCTAGAGACCCAGGAAGCTTGGGGAACTATCATTTGATCATCACTTTCTTTCAGAGGCTCTCATGTGCCTTGGGTATACAACCCAAATTCTTCAGAATATAACTTTCAGGTCTCTCAAATTTCCATCTCGATTTATCTCATCCGGTACTAAGCCACTATCAGTTCATTGACTATTCCGAGTTCTCACCTCTTAGCCTGTAGCATTTACAGCTCCCTCTGCCTGGACTATTCTTCTATTCTACCACTCAACCTCCAAATCTATTTTAGATGCTGCCGGAACTGGAAGCCCTGATGACCCTATCAGGGCACTGTGTACACTATATTGTAAATGTCTATTTTTCTGAATCCCCCACTATAGTGTAAACTGTACGTGATCAGGTTATGTTTATGCTGATGAGACAAGAAGCTCAAAATTATTTAGTGGCTGTACATGTAAATATTTTCACTTGACAACAAATTTTTATTATATATAAGTGAGTTCTCAACAGACCTCACCATTTAGAAAAGCAAACCTGGAGGGAATATTTCCTTTTACCCAGCCTTTTCTACGTCTCTGCCCTGCCAGAAATGCGGTGGAGGTAATAATATTAACAGATTATTTCAAAGTGTATTCTCCTTTAAATATAAAAGTAATTCATGCGGATTAGAAAAAAGTTCACAATCAAAAGTATATGAAGCAAAAGTGGAAGGCCTCATATCCACCTTTTCCTGTCCATACCTGATATTCAAAGGTAACCCCTGAGAACAGTTTAGGGTGGATCCTTTCAAGCATGCATTTACCAACACTTGGTATTTGCAAACCAAGGACAGGAATAAAATTGGTCCTGAAGATAAATCAGAACTTGGGCTTTGAGTGCTGTGCTCTTATCTTTCTTCTTCATGAACTTTGTTTTCTCTCTCACAGAAGGAAGTGGTGTTTTCATTGGGGTAGTTAAAGAACCCGATTCAAGAGGATCAGATTCAAGATGACAAACGTAGAAATAGGGTAAAAATTAAGCAGACATTCTGAGAAAGTCACTTCAGGCCCAAGACAAGCAAGCATGCCTAGCAAAATAAAGGAAAAGCAAGGACAGGGCGAATAATAGGAAAATACCTAAAGGTGGCATCTAGGGAACAGCTTTACCGTGATATGCAGCTCAAACTGTCTGTAATAACACCCACAGCAATACATTGCAATTTCACCTTCCCATCTCCACTATGCAAGAGGACTCCCCTGGAGTTCTTAGCTACCTAGTGAGTAATTTATGAAGATTGTTTTGTGCAAAATTGAAAAGAAGGCAATCGTTCAAAATTCCGACCACACGGACTGCTAAGGAAGGCCTAACCCATATACGGGGGACTTCTGGGAAGTTCCAGAGCCCTCTTGCCCAGCCAGGCAGGCAGGACCCCCGGAAGAGCTGCGCCTGCGCAGTGGCGCGCCTGCCGCGCAGCCCAGGGTCCCGCCCAGTGCGCCGGTGGGCGGGGCCAGGCCGAGCCTGCTGCGGCTTCCTTTCCCTTTAACGTGTCTTGGGGAGCGTGGCGCGTCGCAAAAAGTCGTAGTGGAACTTCTCCGCGGTCCTGGCGCTTTACGGTGCCAGGTCCTGCTCAGCTGGGAGATGTCGGCTGCAGTTCGGGCGGAGGCCTTGGGTCCTCCCAGCAGATTCGCGAAGCGGGTCCTGGTGACCGGGGGTGCTGGTTTCATGTAGGTAATTGCGGCGCTGGCCGAACTGTAGCCCCCAGAAACCCCAAACTGTTTCTGCGGTTCTGCTGCCCTGGAGGACTTGGAACCAGTTTTGGGGGTCTGATGCGCGCGCGGCGGTGGTGGGGTGCGTTGTCTTAATGCTTGATGGGGATCAGCCTACCTTCTCCAAAGCTGCTCTGAAATGCAACTTCTTTGGAACATCTTACTCCTTCCAGCAAATGTGCTGCGCTTCTCCCCTGCTTCTCCCCTCCCTCCGGCCTGGCACAATTGCATCTGTCATGTCACACTTCTGAGTGCACTCAGAAGTGCACTCAGCTTCTTGCCCACAGTCCCAACCCCTTGTTCGCACGCCCAAGCCAAAACACACAGGCCTTGTATTTACAGGCGCCCAACCCCGGTTTTGGATTGTAAAAGGGCATTCATTTGCTCAGCAAACTTAATCCCCTGTTGGACCTTTAATCTGTCCTAGACCCAGCCCCCACCCCCTCACTCTCGGAGATGACCACTGCTCACCCCTCCCAGTCCCATCTCTGCTCACCCCTCCCAGCCCGTGTAACTGTCTTCTTGTGCCCAGACGGTCGCTGTCCATTTCATTCCAGTCTGAGCCTCACACAGAAGTCAGTGTTTTGCGCCAGTGATTTCTGTGAGACTTGGAAGAAAATATCTAGAAGACTCAATGCAGAAGACCTTTTCTTCTCCCCCTTCCCCCACCCCCTTTCCGTGTCCACCACTCAGAACATGGCAGTTCCTGTCTGGTGCTTTACTTCCCCTGGGCTGAGGCTGTTTGCATCAATCCTTGCGTTGTTTGCTACACTGAGGACTCCGAGAGGCCTTACCCCCCCACCCCTCCAAAATAGCCCCTCTCCTCTCCCCAAGAACGCGGTAGCCTGCGGTGCTTAGCAACACACAATCTCAAATGTGTGTTTCCTGCTTATTGCCTGCACCCCAACCCAACCCACCCCCACTCTGGAATGTGGGCTGGACAAGCACCTCATCCCTCAGCACCTGGAGGAAAGCCGGGCTCCTTGTTTAAAGGTGTTCAGTAATGGTTCAATGATTGAAGAGAAACAGGCTGGGA
>NW_004567111.1:8459833-8475928 GCF_000260355.1 Condylura cristata
GCTTTACCCCCACTGAACTACCAGGGAGGGCCATGCAGGAAAACCTTTTAAAGGAGAGGTTTACAAAAAAGTAATTTTTTGTATTTGGAAAAAGGAACAAAGTTATGTGTGTATATGTTTCCAAGATGTCAGAACCTACTTAAAATACTTAAAGGTAAATGCTTTAAGAAGACAGGTTCTTCTATTATAACTTATTCTATTATCAAAGCATCTCCAGTCTTTAAAATAAATTGATATTTTATGGAAAAAGCTATCATTACTTTTGTGTTGTTTCTCCCCAACTCCCAACACTTCCTCACTGGAAGCTGGATTACTGTGCAAGTTTGAAGAATCTTGAAACTATTTCTGACAGACAAAACTACAAATTTATCCAGGTAAGAAAGTTTTTATATAACTATAGTTATATAGTTACTATATTGTACTTCTCTCATCAGTCAGAAATGATATCTATTTCACATGAACTTAGAAAGCACACTTATTGAAGACCTCTTCATTTCTGGGAGTTCTGTGGACACTGGCGAATACTGTTTTGCGCCACCAGTGCATAGCAAGCCATGTGTGATTTTTGATGCCTTGGCAGATCTGAATAGTTGATTGAACTTACATGCTTTCTGATGTTTGCATCCTGACTAGCCTCTTTTAAAATGAACTTAATGGCATTGAAAGAGATTGGTATAGTGTGCTGTTACTCAAAAAGAACAGCTACTGGCCAAACCTTCCTCTCTACCGTCCATGGAAAAGGCTTTCCCTAGGAGGCTGGTTGGTTTGCGCTGGCAGGCTGATTCTCACTAACCACTCTTAGAAGAGTCCAAAGTCTAAAGCAGAGAAGCAGGTCAAACCTGCAAAGGGATGTTTTAATGTCAAATGGAAGTGCCCAATGGTTTGTCTTTTATTTAAGTCATTTTTTCAACTTTCTTTTTAAAAACACATTTTGAAAAATATTTATTAAGTAACCACTTTACAATTCTCTTCTTTATGGAGGTCTTCTTCCATCACTAAAGAATGGTTACAAATATATATTTTTAGAAGAATTAAATGTTCATGTAGCATCAAAGCTACACATTAGTTTGCTTTGTTGCTATGAAGTACAATTTTGAAAGTGTCATTCCAGTCAGTAAACTTTAAATGTACTTCAATAACATGTATCAAATCTTTAAAAATATATTTACATTTTTCCTGTTAATATACTAGCCTTAATTGGCACAAATATTATGAGAAAAAAACTAATGTCATTCTCAGTAGTTAGTACTCAATAAAATATTGTTTCAGCTACTTACTGGCAAAATATATTTTAAGTTGAATATCTTATCTCCTAAGATGCTAAAGAAAAATACCATGCTTCCATGAGCACTTAAGTTAGATTTTTAAGATACTCTGTATTAAACCAAGCTGACAGATTGGGCCTCCCTGCTGGCACCAGGGATTAAGTCTCAGCAGCCACTTAGCATGAGTTTGAGCCCCAGCCAAAAAGCTGATCCACATGGCGTGGCAGACCTCTCTGGCCTCCCCTCTGCCCCCTCAGCAGTGGATTTCAGTCCATCTGCCTGTTCTGCTCCCCGCTCTGTCTCTGGGGAGTCCTCTCATACCCTCCCAGCCCCCCCCCACATCTCTGGCCTACATTCCAGCTCTTATATGCATAAATAAATAAAATAAATCTTAAAAAAAAATAAACCAAGGTTATTGGAAGGGAAATTTCTTTGTTTTTTTTTTCTTGTTCTTTTTTGTTCATATATTAAATGGGGATTATAAATGTGAGTATTCAATAAAATGTACTCTTTTTTTCATTTTTTTATAGGGTGACATATGTGACTCTCACTTTGTAAAACTGCTTTTTGAAACAGAGAAAATAGATATAGTCCTACATTTTGCGGCACAAACACATGTAGGTAAGCATTCTTCTATGTTACCGTTTTGAAGGGCAGTTTTTCTCCCCAGTTGTTAACGAGTCTAAACCAAAGGTTGGGAGTGGGTTGGAACGAGGAGGTTATTTAGCATGTATCATTGGAAGAGCATATGTTACCAGACAGATGAGACATGGCCACTGGCATTGAAATCCTTGGAGCTTGGCAGGGCATATTTATGGAGAGGTAAAAGTGCATGCTATTTTAAAACTGTTTAATTTAGCCCAGTTCAGGGTAGTGATCACTTCTGGGCCTGCAAATGTATCTCTTTGGGTTCCTTAAACTGGGTAATGATGGATGCACAGTTGAACATTATATTATGACTTATGCTGTTTTATGTATGTAAGGTATGTTCCTAATTTAGTCTAGCATTTTCTGTAGTGAAATGTGGTGTATATTCAGAAGAATTTAAAAGTCAAATGAATACTAATAATGTGAATATCCATGTAGCCATCGCCCAAACAAAAAACAGAATGTTGCTGAACTCTCTCTAGTGATTTATCCTCACTGCCTTATTTCCTCATTTTATTTTTTTTTAAAAAGATTTATTTATTTATTTGTACAGAACTGGGTACAGGCCAGAGATGTGGAGGGTGAGAGGATTCACCAGAGACAGAGTGGGGTACAGAACAGGCAGAGCAACGAAGTACGCTGCTGAGGGGAGCAGCGGGCGGGTCAGGAGAGGTCTGCCGCGCCATGTGGCCACCTCCGGGGCAGGCGGGGATCGAACTCATGCGGAAGTGGCTTAAGCTTCTTTGTGCTGCCCTTTAACCCGCTGCGCCACCAAGGAGGGCCCTTATTTCCTCATTTTAAAGTAAAAATTACCCTTGATTTTCTCTACCATTTCACTCTGTATGTATTTATCTCTAAACAGTATACTCTGGGTTTTAAAGTTTTATAAAACTGTTATATAATATGATGTGGGATTTTGGTTCTTGCTTTTTCATCCATGTAGTTGGATGTAAGTGCAACTTGTTAATTTTTGTTGGTATTTTTATTTTAGGTATATAAAATGCCTGAGATTATGCCATACATTGCTTAACAGAGTTCCAGTCACTAGCTCACAGCACAGCATCATGGCCTGAGCGTGAAGCAGGCGTCTAGGTTGGGGGAATTAAACCCTGTGACCTTTGCTGACTTGCTGGCATGCTCTGCTCACAGCTTAGCCCTATGTTAAGGGACGCCCGACCTAAACCACAGTTTATCTTTTACCCTCAGTGGGCATTTGGATTGTGTGTACTTTGGGGCGCTTTTGAGCATTCCAGTCACAAATGTCCTGACAGCTGCATAGTACCCGCAAGCCACCTATCTGATTTGCACACTGAGATGATTCCAGCTGTTTTCCAGTGATGCAGGCCTGTGTAAGACTGTCTGTTGCTCCAGATCTCACCAGAGCTTAATTTTTTCAGACATCTCAATTTTTGTCATTTTGTGCAGTGTGTAGTAGTAGTTTGCCTAGATGTTGCCAAATTTCTTTCCTTAGGTGTTGTGTTTTGCATTCTCATTCCCATTATAGAAAGTATCTTTCCCCTAAGTCCTCATCAATAGGATGTATCGTCTTCCATGAGTTTTTCATTTAAATTTCTACATTATCATTCAAATTCAGCATCTTAAACATAAAGATCTTTTGTATATTTTTATCTAAATTATGTGTTTATGTCTCCTACTGATGTTAATATAGGCCTGTTCCTTTTTTTCTGTATAACTTGTTTATAGATTGAAGATACTAACCTTTGTATCTAGCAAATTCAAATATTTCCCCATTTTCCAATTATCTTTTTACTTGTCTATATGTATGTACACACATACATATATGTAAGCCATGCAAGAATTTTTATGTAGTCGAATGTATCATTTTTCCAACTTTTGCTTCTGTTTGCAAGTCTGTTAGGGAAGCTACCCACCCCCAGATTAAGTAGGATCAATTCTTTAAGTGAAATTATTTTAAGTATTTTATCCAGCATTTATCGTTTTCAGCAATCACAGCTTGACCTGAGAAGACCAGCCCTGGTTAGTAGAAAGTGGAGGTTTCCAGTTTCAAAAAATCAAAATTCAGATGTATCATTTTTTACTCTTCTGAATAAAACGAAAAGTATTTTCTTGCACACTTAGCACTGATTGTTCTCTAGATTCTCAGAGTGTGTGTTCAGTAACCTGGGCTTGAGGAACTCAAGCAGCAATGTGTTTGTATGTTGTTTTTAAAAGCTGCCGTAGTGAGCGGCAGTGAATGGTGTTTTGAATGGTGCTCTCCTTCCACCTGAGGCACCACAGGCCAATCATTTGGTCTCTGATGTATTTTGGGTCAAATTGTTGTAGCTTTTCCTTCTTTTTTTCCAGATCTGTCATTTGTACGTGCCTTTGAGTTTACGTATGTCAATGTTTACGGCACTCACGTTATGGTAAGTACTGCCCATGAAGCCAGAGTGGAGAAATTTATATACGTCAGCACAGACGAAGTCTACGGAGGCAGCCTCGATCAGGTAAGCTCAGGAAAAGCTCCTTTGCCTGTACACCACGGGCCATGACGCAGTCCACGCTCTTCCGTTACGCTCCACTCTGGGCTTTTTTCATCTTCTCATTATTTTCACTCGTGGGACTCCCCAAAGTGTTACTCAGTTGTATCTTCCTTTCCACTAAAATGATGCCACCCCAATTGAGAAACAGCAGCCTGGTCTGGTAGAGCTGGAGGGGTAGCAGCAGATCTCAGCTTTTTAGCTCAGCCCTACCTGATGACTGTCACTCCCCAGGGTCAAAGCACTTCTGAGTTAGGCCCTTGATCTCGCCCTCATCTCCTCTTCTACTGAGAAAAAATATACTGGAACGTCCAGCTGAGTGTGATGACTGTAGAAACTGGAACCTGGTCTCTCTTTTTAATCATTTGTAAATTTTATTCTTTGTATACAAAAAGATAGGTCTCTTCACCAGTTTCTATTTTTCATAGTATTTGCAGTGACCTTGTTCCACCCATCCATGCATCCATCCACCCACCCATCCAGCCATCCACTCATCCAACCATCCACCAGTCCATCTAAACCCAAACACCTAAAGAACACACCCACCGAAAGTGCTCACATAACATTGTCAGCAGGTTCTCAAAAACTGCAGCTTTACTCCAACCAGCATATAATGAAAGCAGGTCCTTGGGTAACCTTGTTTAACTAGACATGATTGAGTTGTATTTTTCCTTATCAAAGTTGCAACAAAATGACATTGAGCAAAAGGGATATTCAAGGGCCTGCTGTGGTTTGAAAGACTTAGAATGAGGACAAGCAGACCCCAAACACTTATTCTCAGTCTCATCTCTGAGAAGCAACTATTTTCAACTTTCTTTGCAGTTTTTTAATCAGGTGACCTTCTTCCCTCTGGGACCCTACATCAGATCTGACACAGTAATAGAATACTTTTTAAAATATAAATCAGATTACAACCTTACTCTTAAACCTGATCATGATTTGACAGTGGGCCTCGAAGGTTCCACTTACCTTCGCCTCCATTCTGCCTCAGGGCCTTTGCACTAGCTGTTCTTTCTGCCTGCCTAGTAGAGGTTGGTGGATTTTAAAGAAGCTACTATCTGTAAAATGCCTAGAAAAATGCCAGTCACACACTGGAGTTGCAGTAAGTATTTCTTAAAAATGTAATGTGATAATAGTGATTGACCTTTCAAATGTGTGACATGTTTTCTGAGTTTTCCACTTCAGAAGTATGCATAATGCTGATTTTTTAAATATATATATTTTTTAAATTAGGAATTTGATGAATCTTCCCCCAAACAGCCTACAAATCCTTATGCATCATCTAAAGCAGCTGCTGAATGTTTTGTACAGTCTTACTGGGAACGATATCAGGTAGGAACTGATTTCAGAAACTCCTGTGTCATTTTTCTTTGGATGCAGGTGTTAGCACTCCAAGTTAGCACTAGCAACATTTTATTTTTAGAGTAGAAGCCATAGATTAGGAAAAGTGACAGAGCCCACTCAAAAGACTGTATAGAATCTTAGAGGGGGTCTCTGAAATTACTAGGTGCAAGTGCCCTCAATTACCTGCTCTGACTTACAAACCTTCTGTTTATATCTCCCTTGGCCCACTGAAGAGGTTATTCCTCTCCTTCTTTTCGGAACCTCTGTTTTTACCTGAATCACATCCTTGCCTGTCTTCAGGAAACTGATACTAGAAAAACAATCCCTCTGCTTCTGCCTTTTAACATGAGTGGAATTCTTTTTTTTTTTTTTACCCATTAATTATTTTCTTTTTCTTCCATGGGTTAAGTCCCCATGGCTCTCCCACCAGCATGTCACCAGGGAACCATCACCATATTCCCTTGTGTTCTTCCTAACTGTATTATGACCTCTTTCTCTCCCTCTTTGCTAGATACGTCAGACCTATGATCAGCAAGAGAATTTTGACTTTTTTTCTTGACCTATTTGGATTCTCTATATTCCACATATAAATGAGACCACTTGATATTTATCTTCTTTCTTTCTTCTAAATTATTTTGACTAGCATAATACCTTTCAGCTCCATTCTTGTAGTTGCAAATGGCCTGAATCTGTCTTTTTGACCACTAATATTCCATTGTATAAATATACCACATCTTTTTGACCCACTTGTCTATTTTAGGGCATTTGAGTTGTTTCTATATCTTGGCTATTGTAAATAGAACTACAATAAACATAGGCATGCAGGAGATCACTAATTCCTTTTGAATTAGTGTTTTTGTGTTCTTTGGGTAGATTCCTCAGGGAGGAATATTGGATCATATAGTAGATCCATTTTTGGTGTTCCAAGGAACTTCCAACATGTGTGGAGTTCTTTAGCCAAAAGTACCCACACCTGAAAACTGTCTGTCTCTAAGTAATGATTGTTACTGGGCCTTTCATTATTTTAACATTAAATCCTATTTAAGTTCCCAGCTGTCATCACAAGAAGTAGTAATGTCTATGGACCACATCAGTATCCAGAAAAGGTACATTTTACTTCTAAATTCGTAGTGTACTTTAGTGATTGTAACTTCTCTTCAGTTGTTTGTTCAGGATAACCTGCATCCTAAATATGCATACTTGCATGTCTGTGTATGTGTTCTGTAGCACACAGTCAGATCTCATCAAGGACAGCATACAAGACTTGAGCGGAAGCTCCCACCCTAGACCCCCGCTGGCATGGCCTTTGACCCTTTGAGGTTAAAGGCCTCTAAATTGGAGGTTAAAGCTAACACTTAAAAAGGAGTTTGAAGGACCTCTGAGATGATACCATGATGATACACATGATAGTACCTTGTTCTTGGTAGGATCTCAAAGTGTAGGTAGCAAAAAATAAGCATCATTAAAAGGTGGAAAATGCCTGCATGTCATTGAGTCCAAGTTGAAGAAATCCAGGAAGAAATTCTGCTTAAATCCAGGGACTGGATTTTGTGCTTCCTGGCTGGCTCCATTAATCTCTGCCCATAGGGAAGGGTGCTATGATCTGCTGGTTATTGGTAGTTACTTTGCTTAACTATGGAGGATCTTTAAGGGGTCTCCTGTACAATTAGTTATTTCTTATTTTGCCTTGCTTAACAAATTTTCTTTGACTCCAGGTGCAACTGGAATTGACTTTTTATTGATTTCAAGCACTGATTGAGTGGGTGCTCTCGTAAAATACTGATAGTAAGAGATGATTCCTGCCCTTGTAACATGGTCAACACAAAAGTGAGCTTTGTGTTAAGAGCTAACTATTTATGGAAACTTAGTTTGAATTTTTCCACTGTATTGCTTTATCTTCACATTTACCTAGCAGACAACTGGTTTCTTTTGGAACTAGGAAGCTGTGTTAGAGTTCTTTATGTATTAAAATCATGGTTGCTTTTTCCTTGCACTCTTGATAAGAATTAGTATCCAAATATCTATATTTCTTATGTTGTGTTTGGATTCATCTTAATGTGAAATTCCATTAAAAGTGAAATTCCAAAATCTGAAGTGATATTTCCATGTTCTTCTAGGTTATTCCAAAATTTATATCTTTACTACAGCACAACAGGAAATGGTATGTTATCATTTAGCTTTATACTCACGTCATTCTGGCCGTTGATAGTATTCAGTGACATCTTTTTTGAAAAATCGTAAAGTCTTAAAGATGGAGACCATAGACTCGAAAGTCCTAACGAATTTTAGAATGCCTTCTACAATTATGATAATGTTGTTTAAATAGTTAACAATCTCTGTTCATCTTTATAAATTTATTTGCTAAGATAGTTTCCAGTCTCAATCAGTCCCAGAACTTTGACTTATGGCATTAAAACTTGACAAATATCTTTATATAATCTTACTTTTCCCAGATGATTTATTTAATTCCTAGGACTGTAGAAGTTTCTTCAAAGTAAATTGAAGGTCTAAAATTGATAAATATTCTCAGGGTCACTTTTATGCTTGCCACTTCCCTCCAGAAGTGTGGAGATAGCTTAAGAATTAAGGATATGTTTCTACTAAAAGCTTTCTAGGACTCCCTGGGATTTGCCTTCTTTGGATTTGTACCCAGTCGTGAACTTACTCAGCTTTGGGAGTGCTTCCTTTGTTACACATTCTGATTCCTTTTCATTTGACCTTTATAGCTGCATTCATGGATCTGGGCTTCAGACAAGAAACTTCCTTTATGCTACTGATGTAGTAGAAGCATTTCTCACTGTCCTCAAAAAGGGAAAACCAGGCGAAATTTATAATATTGGAACCAATTTTGAAATGTCCGTTGTTCAGCTTGCCAAGGAGCTGATCCAACTGGTGTGTATCTCTTGTGAGAGGGCAAGTTGCAAAGTGTCACAAAATCAGTTAACAGTTGTCTCAATTGAAAAGGGAACACGTAAAAAATGAAATTTAAAACTGTTTAAGCCATGTTTATGTTAGCATACATCCTTTTTTGAAGTTGTATCACTACTCACTTAGTAACAACTTTTCCAAAAAAAAAAAAAAAAAAAAACCCAATACATTAAGTGTTCAGACCTATCGTAAGACCTGCCGCACTTTTTAGAAATATAAAATTATGTGTCTTAGACTGAAGGAACGATGATACTTTTGAGAGTTTGTAGATATCAGGGAACGTCAGTCAGGCTGAACAGGTGACTACATATGTGAAGTTACCTCCTTACACATCCCTCACAGAACACCAAGCTCTCCAAATTTGTGGGTTTTCAATACCAACCAGTTTCCACACCAAGATAACAGCTGGGTGTCCTACAGTTTGACCCAATTCTGGGATTACCTAAAGATATTTTTAGATTTTGCAGGTCAAGGGGTTAGTCCCACATAACCTTCCTCTCTTGGGGGCCCCATCACAAGAGCTGGCTGCCGCCTGGGATTCTGACCCACTCGCTGCAACAGTTTGTTAGAGTGGCTTGCTGGGCTCAGCGAGGAAAGCAGTTTGCTCACTAGAGTATCACTTTTTTTTATAAGAATATAACTTAGGAGTACCAGGTAGAGGAGATGTGTGGGACGAGGTATTCAGTAGCCTGGAAGCTTCTCCCAGTCTGTTCTCTAGGGTTTCCATGAAAGCTTCATTAAGTGGGCATGGTTGATCAAATCATTGGCTCTGTGTTCTTCCTATTATCTATCAAAAGTATGAATTTTCTTATCATAAATCATAAACATCACTCTGACTGATAACCAGAAGCCCCCAATTTTTCATTTTCTACCATAATTTGTGTAGACAATGTGTATTCTGAGCCTTAGATGGAATTGATTGATAAAATGTAGAAAGCCTCACTGGCATGCTCTCCAGTAAGCTGTCTCCCCCGCTTTGAGGAGGTTGCTTTTGTCTTTTGTATCAACCACTGGACACCATTGTTATTCTCTGTCTAACGTACAGTTTGGCTCAAAATCCTCTTCCTTTTTGACAGATCAAAGAGACCAATTCAGATTCTGAAATGGAAAACTGGGTGGATTATGTTCACGACAGGTATGTCACAAGCTAAAGCATTGGTGAGGGGAGAGGAGTTGTGTAATCTTAGCTACTGATAACATTATGTAAGTTATATCACATCTGGGCTTAACAAGAAACTAGTTTCTCTCTTGAATTTTCTGCTGGTTTTTTTTTTATAATTAAAAATGTCGGCCCTCCCTGGTGGCGCAGCGGGTTAAAGCACTGCACTAAGAAGCTTAAGCCACTTCCGCATGAGTTCCATCCCCGCCTGCACCGGAGGTGACCACATGGCGCGGCAGACCTCTCCTGACCCGCCCACTGCTCCCCTCAGCAGTGTACTTCTGTGATCCGCCTGTTCTGCTCCCCACTGTGTCTCTGGTGAATCCTCTCACCCTCCGCATCTCTGACCTGTACCCTAGTTCTGTATGAATAAATAAATAAATCTTTAAAAAAAAAATGTCATAAGAGTAGTATATGGTAGTGTACTTACCAGCTACGTGGCTTAAAGAAAAGGTTGATTCTTTTTTATAGGAATAATAATATGGATATAATATTTTGCTTACCAAGGTATTTTAAGGTTTAGTTATAATGCATATAAAGTCTCTGACTCAGGAGTGGGAACACTAAGTTTATGTGGCTTTATTTATTTATTCATCAAACACTTAGGTTTGAAGCACAGAATTCATATCTAGTTGGTGTTTGAAATAAAAAAGGATAAGCCACAGAGAGGGTCATTCATCTGCAATGATAGATGAGTTTAGTCAGACTTAAATCACAATAAATGATTTAAGTACAGATTTAAATCATAATATATTAATTTGTCTTAATATGTAAGGTACATATAGTTTAATATATGCTTTATTTTACACATTTCTATATAAGCATGTTACCAGGGAGAAATTTTTTACCAAAAAGAATTGCACTGTGATAAAGATGCATGAACACATTATTTCTTGCAGTATTTAAATCTGGAAATGCATATATCTCTGACATCACTTTCAATCTGTTTTGTTTTCCAAGACCTACCAATGACATGAGATATCCAATGAAGTCAGAAAAAATGCATGGCTTAGGATGGAGACCTAAAGTGCCTTGGAAAGAAGGGATAAAGAAAACAAGTATGTGTTGAATTGATCGTCTGGGTGGAAGAGGGATTCAGAAAATGTAAAGGAAAAGTGAATTATTTTTAGCATTGGACAAATTCAGCAGAGTGTGATGAATCATTTTGACTTTCAAATTATTGTTCCAGATGCATCACTGTTAGTAGCAATAGTAGTGCAGGTCCGAAGCAGTTTCAGTTTCAAACTTCTGATCACCTTTCCTATCTTACTAGCATTTATCAGATTAAGATTTCACTGATTCCCAGCTGCTCATTCTTTCACGTTTTTTTGACATCTTGGAAAGGTATGTGTTTTACAATCATCTTTGTCTTATGATTACTTTTGCAGCTTTTTCTCTTTCTTAGTGCTGTTAAGGGATGGACCATCTTAAAGACCACTGGCTAGTTACGGTCAGTGGCTAGTTAGATTTGATGAAACAGAGTTGAGTCTTGAGTATCTTGAGTTTTTAAGTATTGAAACAGATAGGAAAAGCATTTGGTATGTGCAGAAATTTAAGTATGTAAAATATTTTTGTAGAAATACTAAAATTTATTTAGAAATGCAAGCTCAAACTATAAAGTGGTTGTGCTGAATTTTAAAAATTAAATTCAAAGATTTTTTTACCAGTTTTTTTTTTTTTTTAACTAAAAAGCTTTACTCAGAGGCTAGCAACATAAAATAACTCTGCACATTGACAGATAGAAGCACCTCTACCTCACAGGCTCATAAATGCAGTGTTGCTACAGTTACAACAAGCTGCTACACTTACCCCCTACAACTTTAAAGTCAGTACAGATGGTTTATATCCTACCTCCCTCCCTTCTGATTCCTTAAAACTTAAAAATGTCGGCCCTCCCTGGTGGTGCAGCGGGTTAAAGCACAGCACTGAGAATCTGAAGCCACTTCCGCATGAGTTCAATTCCCTTCTGCCGCCTGCCCCGGAGGTGACCACATGGCGCGGCAGACCTCTCCTGACCCGCCCGCTGCTTCCCTCAGCAGTGTACTTCGTCGATCTGCCTGTTCTGCTCCCCACTCTGTCTCTGGTGAAGCCTCTCACCACCCCTGAGCCTCTGGCCTGTACCCCAGTTCTGTATGCACAAATAAATAAATAAATCTTAAAAAAAAAAACAAAACTAAAAATGTCTTTAACACTTAATACCAGCAAATTTCACATTGAAGGACCTTTGAATTTAAAAAGAAAAAAAAATTGATTTTAATGCTAACTGTTTGGGGAGTGGAAGATCTTCTGGTTTACTTCTTCGGTTAGCTTAGAATCAAGTTCCTTCTGTCATTAGCCAGCTCTTGGCAGCTGATGAACTGATGACAGGCCTTCCCTTACCTAGCAAGGAACTCAATAAAATACTGGTGAGCTGATAATTTAGTTTTTTGACTCCTCTCTCTTGTTTTTTTTTTTTTTCCGATCAGTTGAATGGTACAGTGAGAATTTTCACAACTGGAAGAATGCAGAGAAGGCACTAGAACCCTTCCCAGGCTGACCCCCACACCTGTAGTTCTGGACAGTTTTCACAGCGAAACTTACCCTACCTCAGCAAGTGGCACGAAATCACGTGTCTGAATGGCACAGTCCTCTCTTCATCTGGAACTCGATTCTTGACTTCTGTGGAATTGAAAGGCAGAAAGCTTCAATCTTGACAGGAGTTTCAATACTAGCACCGCATTTAAATATGTACATCTTTCAGAAGCCTTCTCTTCTGGAGACTGGGACCAAGAGGCAGAGAAAGAGCCCTCTCTGAGGTTGGGGAAGCGCAAGGAAGGTCCCCAACTCTGAGGAAGCAGAGGGCACTAGGCCAGTCACAGCTGGGTCAGTGAGGCTTTTCTTAGGGACCTCACTCAGCTTGCAAACTTCCCATTGCCAGAAAGTGTCTAAAATCCTTTGTAAATACTATAGAATGAGACCTATGCCTTAATTCATCTTTTTTTAAGGTTTGATCATTGTTTTGTTTCAAAAAATGGAGCAAAATGGATGCATATCTAGCACTTTTTGACTTTTGATAATTTTGTAAAATTAAGTTAATATTTTAAAAGGATGTTATTTTTCATTTTCTCAAAATCAGTCACTGAACTATATATAGAAGTAACTGGGTATCAGAGAAATTGTATCATGTATCATGTATGTTGTTTAAAATTATTTATAAAATTATCAGTATTTTAATGTAATTTAATTGTAGGCTAGAACTTTTATTAATAATGTATGTTTTTATTTTGCTTTTCAAAAAAAAAATTTTTAAATACTTAATCATGTATTTTTTTACTCTCCTCTCCCCTAAAGACTTTAAGATCATTCGAGGAAGCGACTGGCTGCATTGCTAAAGAAATAAGAGAAATTGGGTACCTTGTGGCACCATTGGCGGGATGTAAAATGGGAAAATAACCTGTCAGGGCCTCGAGAACTGAGCATGTTCACCACGTGCTCGAACAATTCCACTTCTAGTACTTACCCAAGGTCAGTGAAAGTGGGCACTTGGTTCTTGGCCACCAATGTTTATAGCAGTCTTATTCACAATAGCCAGGGGTGGAAACAGCCCAAATATACACTTATGGACCAATGGCTAAATCAGATGGGTATATACATGAGGCACTGAAAACAGAAAATTCATAGAGGCATTGTAGAATAGAGGCTTCCCTGGGGGGAGGGAGACTTCACAAGGGGAAAGGGAGGAGAGGCAATAGTTATTATCTAATAGGTACAGAGTTTCCGTTTGGGGTCATAAAATAGTTTTGAAAATGGGTAAGACCAACATGGAATGACACTGTGAATGTGTTTAATGTCACTGGGTTTTACACTTGAAAGTAGTTCAGATGGTTAGTATTATGTTGTGTCTGTTTTACCGCAACAATAATTTTGTAATGTGTCTCCAGACCAGAATATCTGTGTCACTTAGAAATCAGAGAAACTCTGGGTATGGGTCTACTGATTCTGATGTACCCCAATGTCTGAGAAACTCTATATTATGATACAAGATGAGGTGGGGTGACACAAGATGAGAGGAGTGAGATGGTCAGGTGCACCCCCCAAATGCTTGGACCTCTTCCTGCCTGCAGAACTAACTCAGGATTCCAGGGAAGAAATTGGTATCAGTAGATTTGTGGGATTTTCTGTTTCCTAATTTCAAAAATACCTGTGCTCATTGTAGAAAGCTGAGAAAACTGAATAATATAATGAAAATCATCCATGATCTGCCCCTGGAAGACAACCCACTCGTTCGTTTCACATCTTGGAGCACATACACAAATTTCTAAAAACCAGATATGGGTTCATAATAGACATGCTGTTTCAGAGTCTGCTTTTTTTTTCCCACTAAGTAATATATCATGAATGTTACGAGATCTTTTGCCATTTTTATTGACTCCAGAATTATGTTCTTGATGGCTTATTCTGGCAACAGCGTGAAAGATGAATTTAAGGGAGGCAAGATTGAGCTTCTGCAGATATCCAAGTTATGAAGCTGTTGCAGTAAATCAAGCTGGCAGTGACAAGGTCTAAGCTACAGCAGGATAAACAGGGTAGTGTTGGGGGCAGACGGGTAAATTCTCTAGATTAAAAAACTTGTTGATTGATTATACATGGGAGGTTCACTTTCTTGACTTCATTGCTATTGAATTGGAAAGACTAGAGGATAGTAAATTATATTTGCAAAATGTTGAGCTTTAGAGATCTGTGGCATACCCAAGTGGAGGATCTAGCTAAAACATGGATGAGAGCATTCACTGTTCAAGATGCATAGATACATTTTGAGGGGTTAACACGATGATTACTAACCTCAGTGTGTGTTAAATCCTCCCCCCAGGAGAGGATACAAAATGTCAAGGCTGATGGTAGCTGGCGCAACTCACAGGCCACCCATGAGACATGCCAAGTTCCAGGTTACAGGCAGATGAAGTTTAAAAAAAAAAAAAGATTAGAGCAATGAACTAGAACAGGAGGAAACAATGCCACGGTAGACACCCAGTAACAAGCAGGAGGCCCCCTGAAGCTGAGTAGTGGGGAGACTTAAGTGGCCCCGATTGGCTTGGGCAGTGTACAGGCAAATTAGCTAGAGTCATTTTAGTGGACTCGAAGGGTTTGATTGCCCATTTGTTTTGTCTCGTTATCAGCCACATAGAGTAGATGGTATTTGTCCCTCTCTAATTTCCCTTAACATCATCCCCTTGATTCATGTTGCCAAGAACAGCAGGGTTTAATAATTTTTTTATAGTCAGTCATGTTCCATTGTGTACAGACCCCATCTTCTTTACCCACTCGTCTGTTCATGGGCATTTAGGTTGTTTCCACCCCTTGGCTATTGTGAATAGTGCTGCAATGAACACGGGGGTGCAGGTAACCTTTGGAATCATGCCCTTATGTTTGTCCCATAAATAGCCAAAAGTGGATGTCCCAGGTCGGTCTTACCTGGTCACATAAAGCAGACAGATAACAACTTCTAGAAACCTGGTGGTGGAATTGAGACTACCAGAATGGGAGGGGCAGGGGTGAGGAAGAGTGGGGAGGGGGGCCCCCTGGACCATGGTGGACTATGGGTGCGTTGGTGCTGGGTGTGGAGTGGTAACAACACCTAAAGGGGGGTACCTCATACCTCTAAATCACAGATTATGTTGTAAATCAATGTTTCCTCAATTTTTAAAAAAGCAAGAGCAAAAAAAAAATTAAACATTTTTGGCTACTATGAATATACAATGAAAGTGTATGCTCTTTGGCATTGTCTCTTGGTCCCTTTCTCTCTCGGTTTTTTTTTTTTTTTTCATTTTTATTTATTTTTGCTTAAAAGAACTGAGATGTGGGCCAGAGTTGCAGGGGGCAAGAGGATTCACCAAGACAGTGGGGAGCAGCCCAGGCACACCCACTGAAGCCCACTACTGAGGGGAGCAGCAGGGAGACAGGAAAGTTCTGCTGCACCATGTGGGTCACCACCCTGCCCAGGGGTCGAACTTGTGCTGCAGTGGCTGTGAAGAGTGTCACAGTGCTGCGCTTTAACCTGTTGCGCCATCAGGGAGGGCCCTGTAATCTTTATTTCTTAAATTCAGGCAGTGGGGAAGGTTCTTTTTTTTGTTGTTGTTAAAGATTTATTTATTTGTTCATACAGAACTGGGGTACAGGCCAGAGGTTCAGGGGTGGCGAGAGACTTCACCAGAGACAGAGTGGGGAGCAGAACAGGCAGATGGACGAAGTACACTGCTGAGGGGAGCAGTGG